>NW_022631045.1:2122420-2177075 GCF_010015895.1 Lontra canadensis | reverse complement strand
AGAAAAAATATAAGAAAGAATATATATATATATATTCTTTCTTATATTTTTTCTCATATATATATATATATATATATATATGAGAATGAGACTGGTGATTAGAACAGGGTCACCCACTTAATTTTGGGAGTATTTTGGTCTCTTAGAAGAAATTACCTCCCAATTTTAAAGGATGAAAAACATATATAAGGGTAAACACAATGAAGGGATGGACTATGCCTATAAAGAAGAAAAAAAAAATTTTTTTTTAATTTCTAAAAAAGGAGTTGAAAAACTAAGTTGGTTGGGAGAATAAAGAAAAATAAAATGGAGAGAATATGCTCAGGCTGGAGACTAGAACAAGCCCGGAGCTAGATTTAGGGCATATTTTGATCTATTAGAAGAAGTTGTACCCCAATTTTTTAGAAGAAAAACCCTATGTGTATACAAAAAAATAGAGTTAGATACAATGAAGGGTAAAATATGACTATAATAATGAAAGTTCAAAAAGTTTATTATTATTATTATTTTATGAAAGGTATTGCTAAGATAAACTAGTTAAAAAACGTTAAAAGAGGAAAGGGTAAAAGTTAAAAAAAATTAACAGAAGAAAAAAAATAAAATTAAAAAAATAATAAATTAACTGCTAGATTAAAGAATTCTGGGGAGAGAGTCATGAATTCCATGCTTTGCTTTTCCTCTTCTAGAATTCCGCTGTTCTTGGTAAGGGAACTTGGTCTTGCCTGGATTTCTTGTTGATCTTCTTGGCTTCTGGGGGAGGGGCCTGTTGTAGTGATTCTCAAGTGTGTTTGCCCTAGGCAGAATTGCACCTCCCTTACCAGGGGCCAGGCTAAGTAATATGCTCAGGTTTGCTTTCAGGAGCTTTGTTCCCTGAACGCTTTCCATAGAGTTCTGGAGGATGGGAATGAAAATGGCGGCCTCCCAATCTCTGGCCTGGTGGAGCCGAGGGCTTGGGGCCCTGCTCCTCAGTGCGCCCTCAGAGAAAGGCACTCAATCACTCCCTTCTCCCTGGCCTCCAACCATGCTCCAAGCTCACCCATCCTGTGACCAAGCGTCTCTGTCTCTGGCACACAGCTCCATCTGGAGTCTCCAAACCCTGTAGATCCCTGAGCTCCCCCCGGGGTGTCTCCCCGGATCTTATGGGGACCTCACTCACAGAGCAGTGGCCTGTGCCAGAGATTACGGTTCAAGGTAACCCTGAGTTGAGAGCTCACTCCTCGGCTCTGTCTCTGTAGCCATCTTCCTGTTCTAATACCTGTGACACTAAGACACCCCCGATCCTTCTGTGACCCCGCGGGACCTGGGGCCATGCTGACCCTGCATGGGCTTCATCCTGGTTTAGCCTCTGGAGGGATGTCCCTCAGTGGAGCAGACTTTTAAAAGTCCCAATTTTGTGCTCTGTTGTTCCACCGCTTGACGGGAGCCGGCCCCTCCCCCCACGGTCTATCTTCCCGTAGCTTTGGATTCACTTCTCCACTGGTGCTACCTTTCAGAAAGTGGTCGATTTTCTGTTTCTAGAATTGTTGCCCTTCTTCTCTTCAATCTCTTGGATTTGTAGGTGTTCGCAATGGTTTGATAAGCTATCTAACTGATCTCCTGCTACCTGATGTCATCTCAGCCTGCTACTTCTCCACCATCTTGACTCCTCCTCCCTATATGCCAAGATTTTAAATGAAGAAATAGTGTTCTACAGTGTAATGTCCAAAAGGCATTCCTTCCTTCCCTCCTTCCATTTTTCCTTCCTTCCTTCCTTCCTTCCTTCCTCTTTCTTTCTTTCTTTCTTTCTCTCTTTCTCTTTCCTTCTTTCCTGAGGAAAAAACTAAGAACATGAACCAAGGGGAATGGGGAAAGAGGGAGAGATAATCTTTAGCAGGCTCCTTGTCCAGCACAGGGCCTGATGCAGGGCTCGATCTCATGACCCTGAGATCATGACCTGAGTTAAAATCAAGAATCAAATGCTTAACTGACTGAGCCACCCAAGTAACTCCAAAAGACAGGTCTAATAAAGACTATCTCCCCTGGTTTCAGCTACCACTATATACAAAACTTTTCCTGGTCTACTCTCTGCTGAAGTAATTCACTGTCCTCATTGACATAATAAGGTTTGCATCTGATTTAGCAAAACCAGGCTTATAAAGTTGAAAATTGTAGCTCAAACTGTCAATAATGTGGCTAAGACCATTCGTTTGGATGCCCAGTGTTTGCTAACTATGGCTAGGTAGTCTAGCACCTGTACCTTACTTTGTCAGAATTTGTCAGAGGATCCCTTGGTCATTGAGCATGATAATGTCCACAGGGCATTTGCACCTTTATCTGAGACATGAGTGATTTCATACCTTTGTTAATCCCTGCAACTTTGCACTGGAACCATCAAATGCACCCCTCTATTCCATGAGTTCGGTTACTTTCCAGTGAAAAGGCTGGCATAAGCTATGGTGAACTGACAAGCTCACTATTGCATGTGATCTAAGGTTTACAAGCCATTCACCTATGCAGCAATAGTGAATGAGCTTCTTTCATAAAACAAATTCAGTCTCTTGACCCAATTTAGGCCTGTATAAACTATTAACATCAAAGCTCCCTGACGACATGCCCTAGTTCAAGGTCTTTGTCTCATGAGAAACCTCAACCACTCCATTTATATTTTGTTCCATAAATTTTATGTTCTATGTCTAGATCAATGCAGATCAATGCAGATCAAGCACACAGATCAATGCGGCAAATATGTGTTTAAAGGGCCCAATAAACACTGTTGTTGTTTTTCTTTTTAAATATGAGTACTCATCCAAATTGATCCAATTTTCTCCAACTGAGAAATGTGTTAAGTAATTAAAGCTGCTGAGGACAAGGTTAATACTCTTATCATTGACGAAGTTGGTATTGAGAAGATAGCCTTTTCTGTGTAAGAAAGGTTTTCATAATACTGAGCTCCAGGACTAGATTCCATGCTTTCACACTCATCAGGGAAAGAGAGTGAGGGATCAGGCAGCACATTAAGGTTTCTCCTTCCAAAGTCAGCATTCGGGCATTTTGCCTTCCCACCCACAACCTCCCTTTCAGGGAGAAATCACATGTGACATTGAGAAGGCAGACACATTTGATTAACAAAATTCTCTTAATACTACACTGGGTATAAAACACGTCAGGATTGGAATCCAAAAATTTGCCCCTCAACAGAAATTATAAGATATTTCATTTGCTGGAAAACTAAGAAAAAAAAAACCACAAAAACAAAGAGGAAATGACTGAAAGCTGACTATGGACAGTGGGGAGAAGAGGTAGAAAAAAACACTTGACATTTAACACAATCTTATAAACCTCCAACTTGCTAGAAGTTTCTAGTTTTATTTCTTTGAAGGTCAGTTTGAAAGAAAATACTAATTGGTGCATTTAACCTAATGAAAACAGTATAATGACCTTGTACATGATTGGTGTGCCTGCTGACAAGTATACTCACCAGAGATTTTGTAAGCAAATTATTGTTTGGTTTCCTGTATCTCTGGATCTTTCTTATATAAGTCTATTAGTCGATTGTAAGACTTCTTAACAAAACAAGGTTTCATTATTTATTTTTGAAATTTTGGCATGTATAAGTAACTTAACTTTGCAATTAAATATTTATATCCTACTAGTACTCTTTGTCTAGCTTTATGCTAATTATTTAATACAATAAATGTCACATGCTAACCTATCTAACCAAGTACTTTCTAACAATCACAAAATGCACATTTTACATGAAACATTTTGCCCTTTAAGAGGTCAAGTTTAAAACATTAGGGTGGTCCTAGGATACTTCTTATATCCCTTGGTCATTTACAAATTAGATAGATAGATGGATAGATAGATAATTACCTGTATCTATAGCTTTTTAGTTAAATGAATTCTAAATTTGTTACTGACTTATAAAGCAACATTTTATTTTATTTGCCCTAAAGCTACTCTGAAAGTAGAAATCAGTTAAATTAAATTAAATTAAATCCTAATCTGAGGTTGTTAATAACTTGATATATAAATTTGGACAAATTGTTTAATTTCCCTAAGCTCCATTTTTGTCCAACTGTACTGATTTCTCAGCCTATTCCAATTCTAACCCCATATGGACATATCGTTAATAGGTGGATCATTTCAGTAGGGAAGCTGCAGGATTTAAAGCAATGGATATGTTTGTGAGTCACATACCCAAGGAAAATTCATTAAAACTTTTTGATATTTAGTTTTATTATTTTCAAAATAATATAATCAGACATCTGTTTCAAAGAATGAGGGGGATCAAATAAAATAAGATTCTATAAAATCATTTTGTAATTACAGAACATTATTTAATTATAAAATACAGTTCTAATTCCAAGAAACAGCTATACTTCAGAGGTGAGTTTCAGTATATACTCTTACATGGTTTGGTGACTGAGATTATATTTCTTTTAGCCATAATTTCTACTTTATCCAATTGGAAGTATTTATAGCACTTATTATATGTCTGAAATTATTTATATATTTACAAGTCATTTTGTTGTCACTTTTGTTTCTGACAGAATAGTCTTTTTTCAATAGTCTTTTGTTCCTCTGTCCTCCTGATCTTTACATTGCGGTTTTAAAACTTACGGGAGTAATAGGCATTCTTTCTCCAAACATGCAGCATGATAAAGAAAAGGATTGATTTTGACATGGAACTAAATAATATTTTCTTTTCTATTTCTGACACTCCTAATAGTGAAATGTTTACTCTTGACAGCTTAATAAGTCTCCTATCGCTAGTGAGAAGCAGCTCACCAACTTAGTTACCCTTTATCAGGACATCTGGACTCAGTGATTATGAAGGGTAACTTCATAATGGATTGAGAATAGTTGACCGACATGCCTTGAAGAGTTATTAAGTGAATTAAGTGAGTCCATGTACAAGTAAAACAGCTATACTACACTGAAAGTGCAACTCCTATCTGGCTTAATGGACTCAGTGCAATGGAGAAACAAATATGTAACTGACTTAGAGATCTGAATCCTGTCAGGTAGTGGGGAGTTCTTTGAATAGTAACTCTAGTATCTGATCAAGTTGTTAAAGTTCCATTAGTCCCTCAGGAGCCCAAATATTGATTAGTGTAACACTGGATCTGGAGTAGAGAAAAAGAATGCATGAATTAGAATCCATCTTAAGTATTAAAAATTACAACAGAGTTTCTAACTTGGTATAATAATACAGCTAATATGTTACAGGTCTAGGACTGAACTTAAGTCTAAACTTCCTGCTACTTTTCTTTTTTAATTTAATTTTATTTTATTTTACTTATTTATTTGACAGAGAGAGATCACAAGCAGGCAGGGAGGCAGGCAGAGAGAGAGGAGGAAGCAGGCTCCCCACTGAGCAGAGAGCCCAATGCAGGGCTCGATCCCAGGACCCTGAGATCGTGACCTGAGCCTAAGGCAGCGGCTTAACCCACTGAGCCACCCAGGTGCCCCTCCTGCTACTTTTCTAATAAAAGTATCAACCTGTATCAAAAGTATCAAAATTATCAAATATAAATCCCTTGATAATCCCTCCTTTTTAATAAAATATTAACACAAGCATCCTTTCCTAACTTTCACTTCACTTAAAAGTCAGTCTCTGGGATCAGGCAACAGCTGCCTCACTAATCTCCTTGTCAATATCCACCACCCAAGCACTTGCCAAATATTTCTTTCTTTCTTTCTTCTTTTTTTTCTTTCTTTCATTTTTTTTTTTTTTAATAAAACCATCATGTCACTTCCCAGATCAAATCACTTATATGGATTTTTACTGTTGAAACAAAAATACAAAGTAGACTTCTTGGTTTGCAAAAAAATTTTTTTTCTGTCCTTTTTCTCCCACTGCCCACAGTTCAAGTGACACTTGGCCTACATACTCCTCCTCAAAACTGCCATCCTGTTTCTTCTAAGGAAGAGTTGAATGTTAGCTTCATCCCATTATAATGCAAGGCTGGGAAAAATAAATGAAACATTCACATTTATGTATTCAATATTTTATAAAAAGCAGACATTTAAAACTCTAAAATAATCTATATGGGGGGAAAAGGAAATTTGGTAGTTTTAATTGCCTGGGAATATATTTTTTGATTGATGTTGACATGTCCTTGGTGATATTTTAGTCTTTCTTTGTTCTTTATTATTAAATGTATTGTGACATGTTATGTCAAGGAAATAATCTTGGAGCTGTAAAGATCATAACTGGATGACTGCACTTACAAGAAACCTTATAAATTTTAATAAATGACCTTTCCAAGAGGCTGTCAATAGCAACACCTTTAGGCAATAAGTCCAGTAATTTATTCGATATCTACCTATCTATCCACATTGTACAAGTTAATTTACAATTAGATTTGGAAACAAAAAAATATGGTAATGTTGTTAAACACTACTATTTAAAGACAGTTTGTTCAGAGCATTGGGTTTACCCAAATTTTTCAAAGTTTTATAAATAATGTCATTTTTCCATTTGTATACCATAAATCATAAAATGTACAGGATATGCATAAATATATGCATGTATACAGAGAGAAGAAATGTATCCTAAACAACGTGCTTGTCAGAATGCTCAAGGCTTGCTTTTCAAATTATGTGTAATGTGACAAAGCAAGGGGGGAAACCCTGTCATTTTAGCTTTGGAGTTCAAACATGCTAATGAGTACATATTCTGGCATAAATGTGGTTAGAAATGTACTGTGTCAAAGAGATTGATCTCCATAATGGTTAATGAATCTGAAATGAAGAATAGAAGATACAGTGTCATAGATTCAATTTTATTGCTTGGAATTATATTCGCCCTTGGCAAAGCAGCTTGTTTATTGGTGCTCATTATAGCTGATACAGTATTGTAAACTACTTTCATCTAGAAATAAAGGTTATCAAAGATCATAACATAATGCAGGCATGAGGAGTTTTCACAACACTTCAACATGCTTTTATTACTGACTATAATGCAGCAATACATGTAGTGTAAGTATTAGCATTACAATTATATTACCTACACCTTACCTGTAGTTTTAGTGTCAAAAGACATTATATTTAGTCAAGCTTGGATAATGGTGCAACTAAAAACAGTATTGAAAAATCAAAACTGAATGTGCTGCAAACATTTGAAAACACATAGGACAGATTTATTATTCATATTGAACACAATTGTTCCATAGTACCAATGAAAAGAAAGCACAAAGCAACATGACACGATAAGGACTACTATTGTGTTAATCTCAATTTACAGGAATCCTCTTAGCTTAAAGGATCGTGGACAGGGAATGGCAAACTACTGTTATCAAACTATCACGTTCTACAAATTTTAGAACTTAAAATGTACTGAGTTTTTCTTTCATACAGAGATATTTAAAGGGCAATGAATTCATTATACTAGTTATATTGAAGCCATACCTAAGCAAAGTTTGGACATTTAAAATAATTATAAGATGAATTGTCTGCCCATTAGGCATCTTAATGGAATGGTCTTTAGAATTTAGCAGATACTAACCTTTTAATTTTACTGAGAAAGTGATACTCTATGCTTATATTAAAAGACCATTTTCTCCTCTGTCCCAACAGTGTCAAATGTGAATAAATGATTAAAAGGAAAACATAAATGTCTTGTTAAAAACATGAAATAACATTTGCTGAATGAATGAATGTCTGCTCTTGTTTTCAGATCAATTCAAAATAATGAAATTTTATAAAGCTTTGTAAATTCTTTCCAAGTAGCACTGAGATTCTTGTATTCATTTTATTACCAAATGCTTATGAAGCAAAAAAATGTGCTTAATTAGCATTCTTGATACACTATTTCCCAACATTCTATCACAGTTTCTATGAAAACAAAGAAAAAGATTTATCTTAAAATAATAATGTATCCTATAAAGGACATATAACATATTTTTCAAATATTGTGTAAATTCCACTTACTAAAATAGTGACTTAAGTAGAAAGAGGCATATAGAAATATGGTTCCAAAAATGGTTTACCATAGGTGGCATTGATGTTGAGTAAATTTGTGATTTATTACTCTCTATAAACATCCATTTGAGAAGCTCAAATAAAAATAAAAGGTTGGACCTGAAAGATAAAAAGCCAATTGATGATATTATCAAGAATCAGAGATTGACTTGTCATGTTGTCCATTAATTCTACATATCAAGGAATAATTAGGGGAAATTTATAATAAAATTACATTATTATTGGTTTAATTCTATAATTAATATTGTACAGTGTTAATTGGGCAAAGTGAAGGCAATTTGACCATTCCCCATTGAGGACATAAGAGTAATAGCATTAGTTTAAAAAATATAGATTGGGGCACCTGGGTGGCTCAGTCACTTAAGCGTCTGCCTTCAGCTCAGGTCATGATCCCAGGATCCTGGGATCAAGTCCTGCATTGGGTTACCTGATCAGTGAGAGTCTACTTCTCCCTCTGTCCCTCCCCCTGCTCATATTTGCTCTCTCTCTGTCACAAAAGTAAATAAATAAAATCTTTTAAAAAATAAGAAATAGAGATTGTTTTGACAACAGCCAACTAAATTCTTCATCTAAGAATTATTACCATGATAAAAAAATAAGATGACATTGAAGAAAAATATTGCAGAAGGGAAAAACAAAGTTTTTATATGCTGATGACTTAAGGGATGGCATATTCACAAAAATAATATTTTGCAAGTTACAACATACAATTTTATAAAATGCCTCATATATACAATAAAAAACAAAGGGGCACCTGGGTGGCACAGTGGGTTAAGCATACAATTCTTGGTTTCAGCACAGGTCCTGATCTCAGGGTCATGAGATCAAGACCCACATTGGGCTCTGTGCTCAGTGTGAGGTCTGCTTGGAATTTTCTCTCCTTCTTCCTCTATCCCTTACATTTTTGCTCTCTCTCTCTCTCTCTCTCTCAAATAAATAAACATTTAAAAAACAGAAAAGAAGCAAGAAGACATGTATTGTGTCTGTATCAAAGAGT
Organism: Lontra canadensis; assembly: GCF_010015895.1. Classification (NCBI taxonomy): domain Eukaryota; kingdom Metazoa; phylum Chordata; class Mammalia; order Carnivora; family Mustelidae; genus Lontra; species Lontra canadensis. Next base: position 2,168,110 of record NW_022631045.1, on the reverse strand, counting down.
AGCTATAAAGATAGAAGTGACTACTAAAATATAAAACAAGTGAAAACAAACACAAAACAAATATATTTCAAAGATTAAATGTCAGATCAAAGGGTTGAACTAAATAAAGGATTGCAAATTAATCAAAAATTCAGTGGCAGAGTTAATACCACATTGGAGGAAATAGGGAATAGAAGTGAAAAAGAGGAAATTAAACAATGATATAAAGAATAAGTCAAGACCGACTGCTGTAACACAGAGAACATGGATGAAAATAAGTAGAGAGAATATATATGGAAGGGTAAATTAAAATAAAATTTCCTTTGAGAAGAAATAAAAGCTACAAAGGAAACAACTATCCAAAACATAATTAAAAAGATATTTTATTGGGTTAAAAACAGACACAATTTGCTTACTATAGTTAAACAAAAATTTAAAAAAAAAAAAAACTAGACCACATATACCATGAAGAGAATCAAATTTTCATTTTGAGGAATTAAAAATTTAAGCATCTTGATGAAATATATTATAAATAATAAAAAGTCAATCAGGGTTCAATATTCTTCTTTACAATATCAATGAAAGATAACCATGTGGTTTTTGGAGAAATACACAATTGTAAACAATAATTCCTATTAAATTCATTGACCATATATAAAAATCACTTCCAAATATGACAATAGCAAAGAGGAAAAGAAAAATAAACACAATGTATTTATCCTTTTACATAGAGCAGAGTCAGATGATATTGTTTGAGGATATTCAAGGAATAGGTTAAAATATATACAATATATACAATATATACAAATAACTTACAGTTCAGAATTGTATATTATATATTGTATATCGTATAAAATATATACATTATTGTATAAAATATATATATTTATACAATTTATACAATATATATTTATATATACAATTTATACTATATATATATATTTATACTATATATATTGTATACAATATACAATATATACAATATATACAAATAACTTACAGTTCAGAATTTTTAAGGAACCATCAAGGACTTTTTAAAAAAAGATTTCATGTGTTTTTTTGAAAGAGAGAGAGTGAGAGCAAGAGCAAGAGCAGGAGGGAGAGAAAGAGGGAAGAGAGAAAGAGGCAGGGAGAGAGGGAGAAGTAGACTTCCCACCTCAACAGGGAGCCTGATGTGGGGCTTGATTCCAGGACCCTGAGATCAGGACCTGGGCTGAAGGCAGATGCTTAACCAACTGAGCCACCCAGGAAAATTGCCATCAAGGATTTTAATCAGGCATATGTCACAAGATTTTCAGTGAGGAATATTATGATGACAACGTGAAAATTGTATTTGATGGTAGCAATATTAGGGAACACTAGTAATTACTAGTACTAATAAGACTTTTGGTGTAAAAATGTGGAGCCTGGGTGTGTGTGGGGGGTGGGGTTCATTGCAGGGGGAGTCAAAGGTAGTGATGGTAAAGAGAATAGGTAAAATATAGAAGAGATAATATCAACTAGAGATTTGAAAATGGGTATTTAGATACTGGAAAGAAAAATCACTGAAAATCACTAAAAGTAGGGGTATAGGGTCTCTTAGTTGGTTGAGCATCTGACTCTTGATTTTGGCTCAGGTCATGATCTCAGGGTCCTGGGATCAAACCTGTGTAAGTCTCTATGCTTAGCAGGGTCTGCTTCTCTCCTTCTCCCTGCCCTCCCCAATAAATAAATAAATAAATAAATAAATAAATAAATCTTTTTTAAAAAAATCACTAAAAGTCACTTCCACATTTCTTACTTGAGGGAATAATTGGAGTCTGGTATTTTTCATTGAGAGATGAAAATTATCAAGATAATCACATTTTTAGGGATTAGGAATGGGAAAGGAGAGGATATTATGACTTCATTTCACATCGTGATTTTGAGGTATCCATTGGAGTCATAGAGATATAAAGTAGACAAATCAATAGAACATCTGGAGTAGGGAAGGAAAAAGTGATCATTGGTGAAGATTGCCTCTAAAACAGTAAGAGGGATTGGAATTCAGCAGGGACAGTGTATACATGCAGGCTTGTAATTGATGGGTCCTGAAATATTGTGCTCAGAAGGGTTACCAGGTGACCTTGGAAATAAATATTTTTACCATTATCTTTCATGAAAGCTTGGCAGAGCTTAGTATCTAGAGATTCAAGACAATGTCTACCCTGACACTTTCACTCCCACTTTCTGCAATAAAACTCAAATATTTAGATGTCTGGCATTTCATCAGACAAAAGCATTTGACAAGAACAATCAAAGAAGTGATAGTCTAGGTGCCAAGAAATAGGGATTGTCCAGATGAACTAAGATATCTAATTAATTTTGGCACCACCACATCATTGTCAACCATGTTAGAAGCTGTTTCATTTATAAATCTAGAAATGAGATTTAAGTGCTTAGAGAAGGTGGGAAAATATGATAAGTAAATATCAGTTCTTCTTTTGGAAAGCTTGGGTATAAATGAAAAGAGTGAGTTACATTGATAGAGATTTAGTGTAAAAAGAAGGGAAATGATAGAATGTGTGTAAGTAGGGGGAAGAGAGGAGTGAAGAGCCACTGGTTTATGATATAAAGAAGGTCTTAGATGGAAAAAGTTCCTGGAAGGAACGCAGATGTGAGCTTATTCACAGAAGATTAAAAATGGGAATATGGGTGTACATGCAGATTAAGACAGAACTGGAGAGAATTCCCACATAGAAGTTCCTATTTCCTTTATAAAGAAACAGGCAGTGCCATCTGCTTAGAGTGGGTAGGAAATGTTGAATAGAAGTAATCTCAAGGAGAATAGTGGCAACTTGAAATAGTGGTTTCAAGGAAAGAGATTGCCTATTATGGACTCATTACCTTGTCAAGCAGCTAACTTTGAAATCATGAATATGTAATGGGACAAAATATACTGTGCATACTAGGCATGCCACCAGCATTTATCTCTTTCATATAAAATTACATGATGCTGTGAAAATATGATGTTGCATTGTCTTGTACATTTTTCCCCCCTACTTCAGATTTTCTTTATTTTTAATGTGAGACTGCATGAGAAATTTTGGGTAAGTTATTTTATAATCTAATAAAACAATGATGATGTTTTCTTTTAATTTAGATTTGCTCACTTTATTAATGTGCTTCCTAAATTGAAACTCTCTCCTATCTTCCTTTCTGAGAGTAACTTTACTTCAACCAAAATTGGAAAAAGGAGGAGGAAGAGGAGGAGGAGGGAAAAAATGAAAGAGAAACATGTGCTAAGCGTGGTGCTAAAGGTTTTGTGCTTCATCTCATGGGATCTTCACTATGTATGATTTCCACTGTCATATTCATATTCACGTTAGGCCCTTGCTGGCCATCAAGTGATAGCAATGAGTATCACCTAGAGCTGTTGAGTATGTAAGTTATTTATCCCCCCTCTTACCTATTATGCGATACTACCTACTTCATATTGACTTCTTCAGCATTGTGTGAAAAAAGTCAAACTTCTACCAGCTCTGAGGCAAAAAGCAGCCAGTCTCAGCCCAGTCATATCATTTAGAACTTCTCCTAGACAATAGGAGAATGGTGTGATTCTTTAGTGGGATTGATTGATATCAGCAGTACCGTGGATAATAGAGACCACATATCTAACTTTTTCTCATTATGAATGGTCTTCTGGGCCATGTTTATCTGAGTAAGTCACCCATTTTTTTCATTTTAGCTTGCCTTGGCAACATACAGAGTGATGTAGTTTCTGGCATACTCTGGATTAATCTGAATGATGGGGAAATGTTTGGAAAATGATTTAAGTCTGCATATGCCATGTGATGAAGGATGGACCTCAATATAATTTTCCTCTCATTTGAAATATTTATATAAGCCGCAGTGCCAACATATTATTTTATCATATTTCACATTTTTATTCCTTTAAATAGGCTGTTTTCTTAAGAGTATACATTTGGAAGATAATCTATAGTTCAAAATGTGTAAAAAATAATTAGAAGTTTTCTGAATTGAAGATTGTTGGGAGGAATAGAGCATTGCTACCAAGTACTACATTTTTAACAAATCCTGTAGTTTATTTCAGATGGTTATATTCAAGGATAGATTACTCAGGAAAAACAATGTCTATTTTTTTATGTGAATTACGATTTCTTTCCTCTGTCTCAATACTTTTCCATGGAGCATTTAATGCGATTTTTTTTTAAAGTCTTTTGTTAGGAAAATTGTTAAAGTCAATGAGGAAGAGGATAACAAAGACAAAAGTTATTGCTCTTACAGAAATTGTGGATTTGGAAGAGATTTTTTTAAAAAATCACTTTGAGAGATACCTGGGTGGTTCAGTTGGTTAAGTGTCTGCCTTCAGCTCAGGTCATGACCCCAGAGTTCAGGGACTGAGTCCCGTGTTGGGCTCCCTGTTCAGTGGGGAGCCTGCTTTTCCCTCTCCATGCTTAAACTCGCTCTCTGACAAATAAATAAAATCTGAAAAAAAAAATCAGTTTGAAATGTCTTTCTTTTTGTTTTCTTTAACTATCTGCTGCTTCTTCTCTCCTCAAAATTGCTGAATCTAGCTCTCCATGCTGAAAGCACCTCATTGTTGCAGCACACTTTCGTGAGAGTCTATGCTCAGGCTTTCTTTGTTATTTTCCTGAGAGTAATCCAACACCTTTGAAATACTCTCTTTTTATTCTAATACTGTGTTTCATTTTCATGTAGAGCTTTCACTTATGCATTTTTGTTGGAGACCAATGTCTAAATGAAGTGGCTTATTCCTTCTTGAAATGGAATGTAGATTCTATGAGCGTAAATTGTCAGAATCAACCACAGAGTGAATCTCACTGGCTGTCGCTCACAGCTACAGCAGATATAAATTATTATATACATATATGCATGTAAGAGTTTTTCTCCTTTAATCTTAAATACTTCCAATTGTTGACCTCTTACAAATATTAGAATATGACCATAAAATCAGCTAATTTGAACACTATATCTCAAACAGCATGATCCAAGAAAACTAATTAAGATGGCAAATTTGGTATCATTTGTGCTTGTCTTCTTTTCAGGCACATAGATATTTCAGCTACTAACACAATTCATTACTTGCCACGAACGTAGCCGTAGGTGTATGACACATTCCCTGAAGTTTTCACTAAAATGCATTGGTACAAATCTTGGAAGGCCTAGAAGTTCTTCACAGACCAAAACCACTTTGCTACCTTTATCAAACCTCTGGCACAACAGCTGTTTCTTCTAAGACTTTTACTGTACTGCAAGATAATTTTATCTTCCATGACTAAAGAAATATTCATCATACTTGCATGTCCTATGGTGCTAAATTCTATAATTCCACACATGACTGTAGTCGTAAGATAGCACAGAGGCAATTTTGTGGTTGATGCTTTTCCCCAAAGGAGCTTCCATGTATTACCTGGAAACACATCTGTTTGAGTGGCAATGAAAGGTTGTCACATTTTGGAGTCTTCTCTAATTAAAAAATCACCTGTCACTAAGTAGGATACTAAGTGGGAGTCCCATAACTTCTTTGGATTTGGCATTATTCCCAGGGGCTCCGAAAGTGAAGATGTTAAGTGTTTTCATAAACTCACAAGTGTCTGATAGTTACATGCATTTATAGTTCAGCTTAGTTTTGAGTAAAAAATCAGGCCAGTAAGAAAACTGATGTCTCAAAGATTATATGGTGATGACGGTGGTGGTAGTAAAACCTGCTTTTGATGACGTTTTCCCATAATAGAAGTAGGTTGGAGTATGGGAAATTGGTGAGTTTATACATTTAAATGCGAGAAAAAAAAAAACATGAAGCGGTACATAGAAATGGGAGTTTCACTTTGATAGACTCTCCATTTGTTGTACAGTTTAAAACAAAAACAAACAAAAACAAATATTTATTTGGTTTTTCAGGTGGTTTTGATTTTTATGTCAAATGTTGATTTTATATGAGACATATATTGATTATCTATGAGAAACAAATAAGTAATTGTTATATTAGCTTGTTTTAATGAAGAGCAAAACACAAACTATATATGAATATATGCATCCTCAACGAACTATATAGAGTTTACAGATATAATGTATACATATAGTCAGCTATATATAAAGTACAAATATAGTCAAATATATATGTATGTATATAGCTTTTATCATAATTTTTCTTCTCTCATGCCTGAAAGGCTAGGAAATTTTTAGCAAGGAATTCTATCTTCTGTAAGGGACTCATGAATCCTAATAAAAGGTGAAGATAAAACTGAAATGTCAAAGTGGTCACCTTTTTTCATAATTACTGACATATGAACTTCCAAAATGAATAGTAAAAGTCCATTTCCTCTTCAATTCATAGTCCATTGTAGATCTTAGGAATCACTGGAGTAACACTTCACCCAGTCACTCATTCAGACTCATGGTTCTTCCATTGTATACCTTTGCCCCTTCTTGAGCCTCAGAATCTGTTTTGGATTATCTGCAGCCCGCAAGACCAGCTACAAAATTTGAGAATCACAGGCAGATGTTAGGGCCCTTCATTAAAGAGATGTCACACTTCCATTCATATTCTACTGGTCAGATCTCAGCCCTATGGTCCCAACTAACTAATAAAAAATAAATTTTCTGGGAACTGTTATCTAATGGCATGTGTAGGAGGAAAGGGAAAGAGATTTGATGTCTGCACAGTACTGCTCTGTCAAAATCCTGTCTTCTGGCCATTTGGCCATCTTCTGGCCAAGTAAAAAGTAACTTCTTACTTCTTCTCACTCATAGAACATACTTACCTCAACCAAGGAATAGAATTCAAAGTCTCACTCAATCACTCAGCTCCAAGTCCCTAGTCCCTAGAGATAGGCAGTCCTTGTCATGAGGTCTGTACGTGAACTCTGTGGTCTGGTAGTATCATTACCCGAGTTCTTACATAGTTAAGAAATTATAGATAAATGACTTGGTTACAATCATACTCTTTCAGTCTACTTCACTAACAGACACACATGTATGCATACATACATATACATAAAGAAAAATGCATGATACATAATGTATACATCACACATATACATAAAGTATAATGGTAATGGCCTTTTTGTAGTATTTATCCTCACATATATCTGTATTTATATCTCTATCTATATCTATATCTATACCTGTGTATTATATATGTGACATACATATGTCATGTATATATGTGTGTGCATATATGTGTGTGTGTGTATCTATGTGTCAATAGACCTTTGTACACACACAGAGGTAGTTATATAAATAGAAAATAAATAAACATATACACACAAATATTAATTATTTGAGACAAAATTTACAGAGTGAATGTACAGATCTTGAGAATACAGTTTGTGGAATTTATGTATTATATCTATCTTTTCTATCTATATATGGAATATTTTCATCATCCAAGATAGCTTCATGCCTCATTCCACTAAATCCCCAACACTACTCCCTTTTGGACAAACAGTCTTCTGTTTGCTGTCCTTGGAGATTAGTTTTAGTTATTTCTGATCTTCACATATAAAGAGAATTAAACAGTTGTGCATTCTTTTTGTCTGGTTTCTGTCACTTAACATATCTTAACGTAAAATCATGTTACTAGCATGCCTTTGTAAGAGTTCTGTTGTTGATGTTGTCAGCATGTGTCAAATACAATAACTGAGTAATATAATTTCATTATAATACACACAGACATACGGCAATCTGTTTATACATTTTCCAGTTGATGCACAATTGGGTTATTTCCAGTTTTTGTTTTAGTGATCTAAGTTGGATGAACATTCTTGCATAAGTCTTCTTGTTGACTTTTATCTCTTTTGGGAAATAGATTTCCTAATTCATAAGGTAGACAGCTGGTTCAATTTTTTAAGAAATTACCAAAAATGTTGTACAGAGTGGTTGTACCATTAAATCCCCTCCAGCAATTTAGGAGAGTTTCACTTGTTCCGTAGCTTTGCAGGTATTCATTCATTATTTGTCTGGGCTTTTTTCTTTGTTTGTTTTTGCCTTTTTGGTAGTAATGGAATGATATTTCACTGCAGTTTTATTCTGCATTTCCCTGATGACTAATGATGTTGGATCTCTTTTCATGAGTTTATTGGCCATTCACTTATCTTTTTTGTAAAATGTCTATTCGAGCTTTGCCTATCGGGGTATGTGCTTTTCTTTTTGTTATTGATTTTACTGAATCAATATTTTGAATATAAATCATTTACCACATAAATGTATTGTGAATATTTTCTCCAAGTCCGTTGTTTCTTATTTTTGACTACATTTTTTAGAACAACTTGAGGTTCACAGGAAAATTGGGAAAAAGGTACAGTGATTTCTCATATTCTTTCTGCCCCATATATGTGTAGTCCTGTCATTATCAACATCTTTCATCAGAGTGGGAAATCTGTTACCATTGTTGAGCCCACAATGACACATCATAATCACCCAGAGTCCATAGTTTACATTACAGTTCACTCTTAGACATGATATGGGTTTCAATAAATGAAATAATGACATATATCCACCACTGGAGTATCATACAGAATAGTTTCATTACTCTAAAAGGCCTGTGGGTTCTGCTTATTCATCCCTTCCCATCTCCCTCACCCTTGGCAACCACGGATCTTTTTTATTGTCTCCATAGTTTTGCCTTTTCCAGACTATTATATAGTTGGAATCATACAGCTTATACCTTTTCAGGTTGACTTCTTTCACTTAGTAATATGTACTTGTTACTAAGTGAAAAATGGTTATGCCATATTTTTTTTTTCATGACTTGACAGCTTTTGTTTTTGCATTGGTTAATATGCATTTTCTGGAGGGACCACCATAATCTTTTTTTTTTTTTTTTAAGATTTTATTTATTTATTTGACAGATAGAGATCACAAGTAAGCAGAGAGGCAGGCAGAGAGAGAGGAGGAAGCAGGCTCTGAACTGAGCAGACAGCCTGATGCGGGGCTCGATCCCAGGACCCTGCAATCATGACCCTAGATGAAGGCAGAGGCTTCTGGCCCACTGAGCCACCCAGGTGCCCCGGGACCACCATAATCTTATGCATTTGTCTCCTAAAGAATATCAAAGCTGCTTCTAAGTTTTGGCAGTTATGAATAAAGTTACTATTACTATCCATGTGTGAGTTTTTTGGTGTGAATATGTTTTCAGCTCCTTTGGGTAAATAACAAGGAGCTCAACTGCTGGATCCTATCATAAGAGTATGTTTAGATTTGAAAGAAACCAACAAACTGTCTCCCAAAGTGGCTGTACTATTTTGCATTCCCACCAGCAGTGAATGAGAGTTCCTATTGCTTCACATACTCATCAGCATTTGATATTGCCAGTGTTCTGGATTTTGGCTATTCTAAACAGATCTTGTTGTTTTAATTTGCATTGCAAATTTAATTTGCATTGCAAATGACACATGTTGTGGATCATCTTTTTTTTTTTTTTTAAAGATTTTATTTATTTATTTGACAGAGAGATCACAAGTAGGCAGAGAGGCAGGCAGAGAGAGAGGAGGAAGCAGGCTTCCCGCTGAGCAGAGATCCCGATGTGGGGCTGGATCCCAGGACCCTGGGATCATGACCTGAGCTGAAGGCAGAGGATTAACCCACTGAGCCACCCAGGCGCCCCTGTGGATCATCTTTTGACATGTTTGTTTGTCATCTGTATCTTCTTTGGTGAGGTGTCTGTTAAGATCTTTGACCCATTTTTTCAATCAAATTGTTTGTTTTCTTTTTGTTGAGTTTTAAGTGTTCTTTATATATTTGGATAAAACTTTTATCAGTGTATCATGTGCAAGTAATTCTTCTAGGTCTGTGGCTTGTCTTCTCATTCTCTTGAAGTTGCTTCCCTTTTTATTTCTCAACAATTTCTTTTTATGGGTAGGCTTAAAATGTTATGAAAGTTCTCTTTAGTGATATTTTATTCATTTTTTTTACTTTAATATCTTCCCTATGAAATCTCTGCATGTTCCAAGTTCTCAAACATATTCCCTTATGATTTCTTCTAAAGACTTTAGAGCTATAGCTTTTTCCTTTATTTTACCTTTATATCTCTGATCCATCTAGAATTAATTTGTTACATGGTTTGAGACAAAAATCCAAATTCATATTTCCCACATATTTATTCAGTTGTTCCCATGTCATATGTTGGATATATTTCTTTTTCTTATGGAATTTCTACCTGTGTTATCTTTATAGGTGTATTTCTCAATCTGGACACTTTCTTCTTTTCTATTTATGTGTTTGTCCAAACTTTAGTACTGTGTTTTTATTATGTGCTTATTTCTTTAGATTGGTAAATTAACCTCATTGTTAATTATGTGTCAATTTTTATTTCTGGTAGTACTTTTTGTCCTAGTCCACAGGACTGATATTAATACAGCTACTTCAGTTTTTATATTTGCATGGTTTTCTTTTTACCACCCTATTTCTTTCAACCCACCTATGTGTTTATATTTAAAGGGCTTTGTTTATTTTGATGAACACTGTTAATGTATAGAATTGTTAAGTCACTATATTTTACACCTGAAACTAATACAGCACTGTATGTTAACCAAGTAGAGTTAAAATAAAATAAAATAATAATTTAAAAATATCCAGGTTTTAAAAAGGCATTATATATTCCAAAAAAGAGATCTTCAAATGAAATATCACCTTATCTAAAGTACAATATTTGCCACCAAAGCAAAAAAAAAAGCTATAACAGGAATAAACTCTTATGTATTCCACAGCTTACAAAAATAAAATATTTCAATACTAAACTACATATTGATGGGCTCCATTTCTTTTCATTCATTCTGGCAATTTGCATTATTTTTTTTCTTTTATTATAATAAAAACACTCAACATAAAATCTACCCTTTTAAGAAAATGTCGAGTACAATATATTATTGTTGACTGTAGATACAATATTGTACAGATCGTTTGAACTTAATAATTTTGCTTAAGAAAAACTTCTTGCCTGTTGATTAGTAAATCCCTTTTCTCCTTTCTCTCAGCTGCTTGCAATCACCATTGTACTCTTTGATTCTAAGAATTTGACAACTTTAGAAAATTCATATAAGGGGTAACATGCAGTATTAAAAATAGAACTACCATATGATCCAGCAATCCCACTTCTGGGTATATACCCAAAGAAATATAAATAAGACATCAAAAAGATATCTTTATTCTTATATTTATTATGACATTATTCACAATAGCCATGATATAAAAACAACCTAAGTGTTTGTTATAGATGAATGGATAAAGTAGATGTCATAAAGATAAATACAATGGGACATATTATTCAGCTATGAAAAAGAAGGAAATTCTGTCATTTGCAACCATATCAATGGAACTTGATGACATTATGCTAAATAAAATAAGTCAGACAGAGAAAGATAAATATTGTGATATCACTTATAAGTGAAATATCAAAATGTTGAACTCATAGAAATAGGGAATAAAATGGTAGTTACTAGGTGATGTTTGTGGGGGTGGGGATTGGTGAAATAGTCAAAGGGTACACACTTGTGTTAGATGATGAATAAGTCTGGAGATCTAACATACAACATTGTATTTATAGTTAACAGTACTGTTATAATATACTCAAAAGTTGTCACGAGACTAGATCTTTAATGTTCTCACCAAAAATTAAGATGGTAATTATATAATATGATAATGATGTTAGCTAACACTATGGTGGTAATCACATTGCAATATATAAGTGTGTCAAATCAACACACTGTACACCTTAAACTTTCACAATGTTACATATCAGTTATATCTCAATAATAATAAAAAGAGTAATTGAAAATATTCTTTGGCCGAACTTGAAAGGTTTTTTTTTTTATGTCAAGCAACTTGTCAAATAAAATGATAATAGCAGCACCTACTTCATAGAACTCTTGTGAAGGTTAAATCTTATAAGTAAATGCAAAACGCACAGAAAAGCTTGACATCTGCTAAAAACCAAAGACCATCTATGCTTTCTACTGTTATTGGAGGGAAGGGTGTGGTACATGACGAGATTGACAGTTTAAAATGATAATGTTAGAGTAAAGACTAAATTGGAAAATGGTAGTAGACATTGGAGGCAATTAATATTGAAAAGGTAAGTGTGATAATTAAGTCAAATGATGACGATGATATGGTTAACACAGTGCCACTGGGATAGGAAAAAACGAAAATATATTAATATCTTGATCACCATTAAATGCAGTAAACCAGAAAAATAGTTCAAGAGGGTCCAAAGTCTCTGAAATTCTGTACCTGCATATATAACAAAGAAAAAGGATAGGTAATAAAGAATGGAATGAAGTAAAGTGTTTCCATTCTGATATGTTATGTTCGAGTAACTTCAAAATAGCCAAGTATTAGGATATAGCAAGTAATTGGGGGAAAAAAGACATCAGGAGAAAAGTTAGGGTTATTCATACATTGTAAATGATTGAAAAGTGTGCTAGATTAATCTCCATTTCTTCAAAATCTGTGGGGTTAATTATTATCATTGTACCAACAGAGTTCTTTCCATTAATCCATTGACTGTTTGCATAAAATTTAAGAACAACTAGTATTGACAGAGAATGAGCAAGAGAAAGATATCAACAGATTGTGGGTGGGAATAATCAAGGGGTAACAATAGAGATACAGAAAGAAAAACATACATCCAGAGTTAAAGGACAGAGAAACATAGGGAAGAATCTTAAAGAAAACATCAAGACCAAAGAGAATGAGTATAGATAAAGGAAGCACAGAAAATAAGATATAAAATAGACACGAAGTGAAAACTAGAATATATATCACATTGTCACTTTTCCAATAGTGATTAGCTGTTTAATTATTGCTCATAGTTCTTTAACTCTTCTATGTATAGGCTTAGAAATATTATGCTACAGATTGTAAAAAAGAAATATCACTTTATAATATCAAAGTATCTTATCACCATAATGGTTAAATTAAACAGAGGGTTTAATTTGGTCCTTGTCCATAACTTCTTTACTCCATTTTAGTAGTTAACATGATTAGGTTTTGGTTTACACACACAAAATTATTATTTTTTTTTCTTAAAGATTTTATTTATTTATTTGACAGAGAGAGATCACAAGTAGGCAGAGAGGCAAGCAGAGAGAGAGGAGGAAGCAGGCTCCCTGCTGAGCAGAGAGCCTGATGTGGGACTCAATCCCAGGACCCTGAGATCATGACCTGAGCCGAAGGCAGAGGCTTAACCACTGAGCCACCCAGGCGCCCCACACAAAATTATTTTGATCCATCTCTACCACATTATAATATAAAGATTTTAACCTGGCTACATGAAGAAAAAGCCGGGGTAACTAATTCTAGTTGTGAGTCACAGCATCTCATTAAAAAAAAAAAAAAAAGTATAATACTAGTTTAATAGTAAACTACTTGATATTGAAATCCACACATACATACCACATTCATTCATCATAATAGAAAACTCTGGCTATTTGACTAAGTGAATTGAACTGTTTTAATATTTTAATGACTATTTTACCAATGTAAATGCACAGTTCATGTTATATATTTGTAGTAGAACACATAATTTTCTAAATAACAACTAATTAATAGAAACTAATTTATTGTAAATTCTAAACAGATAAAGCAGATATATTTTTTCAGTAATAAGGGAGTACTGTTCTGATATAATTAAGATTTTTAATGATTGACAGAATTCAGACACTCCCCTGCTATTATTAATGTTGTTTTCATTTTCTAAACCCTACTATGCATTATTCATATGGGAAATTAGTGAATAACACAAATGGACATTTTGGCTGCAGCCAAAATTTAGGATTTGTGACTTAACAATGTGATAGCTTTTCTGAGTCCATAATCCATTTACCCTCAGGAGCCAAAGAATAGCCTTAATACTCTGTATTTAAGCCACTTTGTTTATAGTTTTACAAATATTTAAGTTGATAACTTTTTTTTCCATTTAAAACCACAAAGAAGGACATGATAATTAATGATTATAGTTTAGCATGGAGAAGTCGGTGAGTATTATTAGGATCGAATGGATTAAAGAATTTAAGCAGGACTTTTCCATGCTCACATGAACGATGGTGTTTGTGCTTTCTTCACTCTTTACTTTGGTTTACAGCTGAGTGCATTTAGCCTCCTACAGTCTTTTTTGAAATAAGATGAGGCATCATACAAACAAAAAATAAGCAAACTCTTCATTATTACAGAAATATATTTTGTTTTTAAGGAAGATTAAGATTATGGATTATGAAACATAAACCAATTATGACTTCAGCTGATACTTCCAATTAAATCTGTCCTAGTTTTCAAGGATACTCTCAAAAGATTTCTTTTTTGTTTTTTTGTAGTTGCTGTTTAGGAACAAAAGCAGGAAAAATGCCAGTTTCTTGTGTATAAATAAATTAGACATGCACCAAACGAATAAATTTAATGTAAAAAACTATAAAGGAAGACGACAACAGCCAAGACAGATATATCAAGAACTAAGAGGGCTACGAGTAGCCAACATTTTAATGTTTACATTGACTTTAAAGCTTCATTGTCCCTGCCTTTTAGTTTGTTTTCAAAATATTTATTTTCACATTCTTAAGATTATGAACTGCCTTCCAGTTGCCAGGAGGTTGGGTTTTGGTTTTTAAATCATTTTTCTAGGGTATAGTGGAGATACTAAAATTTTTATTCTAACATTTTAAAACTATTACGATATCATCTAAAAGAACTCTACACTTTTTAAATCAAAGCTAGCTTAAACAGAGATGGCCTAAATACCAATTATGTCAGATCGTCTTCAAGTAAAATTGTGGCACTTCCAAGTTCCTAAAATTCCTAAAAGTTTATACCAATAATCACAAATTGGACAGGCGAAATATATTTCTGACGTCCACCATTTCCCCCCTGCATTTGTATACCTTAAGCATCTTGTAAAATTATTGAATAACAAACACTTGAGCTAGCAGCTAAGGATCCAGCATATAGAACAGCGTTATAGGATGAAAAAGCACAAGGATGACGTTTGGAATCATTTCTATTGTAATCCTAATCCCTGAATTATCTTGTTGGTACCGGTCCCAGAGAGAATTCATCAGAATGACTCAATAATTCTATATTAGAAGGACATATGCAAATGGTAAATGATGAAAAACATCATTATTAACATGATTAATAAATTATGCTAGGCATCATGTTGTATTTACTTATTCTTTATGTGTCATTATTACATTGAGAGTTTAGTTCATATCAGTTCAAGGGAAGGATTATGATGGTAATTTTATGTGGCAATCTCTCAGTTGACACAATGCTCACTGCCCTGCACCATGCCATGGTGTGTGTGCATATGAGGAGAGAGCTTCTTTTCCTCAGTACTCCACTTGCCCCTTTCAGTCAGGAACGTTTAGGCCTCAGTGAAAGGATCCTGCATGCTCTATTTTGGGGCAAATTTGTGGGCCTAAAAATATTTCATTTTTATAGTCTTTTTTTAGGTCAAAAAGGCAATCAGACAGTCAGTAACATTTACTTTATACTAAAAATCTGTTTGCAGCATTTAAGTGATTTATACCTATCTAAAAATAAGCACCTATGCTCTTTTTAATTCATCTGGCTTGTCCCTCTATAACTCACCTAGCTCACTAAAGACATTCATCTTTCTGTCCTAAATGTATGGGTCTCCTGACAGATTTTAGCAATACCATGCAAGTCCTGATTTTTTTTTTTTTCTCATTCACAACTTAAAGCTCTTAGCCGCTTTGAATTACACAAAGAAATTGAAACCTGGTAAAGCCAATAGGATGCTGACTCTCGTTCTTGATCTGTTGAATGACCAGCCCTTTTTAGGGCCAACTGCTTCAAATCAACCATTGAAATATTTATTTACATGGAAAGAAATGTCTATTTTGAGAAGATTAGCACTGATTATAACACCAGAGCAATCATAATCATGCATTTAAGATAAATATTGTTTTTGATGATGGATAAGATAAATACTTCTGATGACATTTATTTTATATTATGCTTACCATGTGGAAGAGCCAGTGCTAAATGTAGATCAATATATGTAATATGATCTGGCTATTTTAATATGTTTTATAATATTGTGTTATTTTTTAATGTCTACTTATAAACATGTAAGTAGAAACCATTTAGACAGAGAGGAGCTTGTACAAAAAACTATCTTAAAATTTAAGAACTATTTAGTAGTTGTTATATTTGACTAGGTTGTATTTTTTATCATGAAATGTAGTACTTAACTTTATTAAGAGTTTAAGACTTTAGAAAAGGATAAGATAGACAGAAAAAGGTTAACTTATTTTGGAATTGATGTTTTGGTAATATTTGAGAGTTGGAAGTAAAGTTTATCTTCCACTTGGTCCTATATTCTTAACTGATGGTAAGAGTGGACTCAGGGTCTTTCATGAATAACTAATAGAGGAGAGGAAGAGATCATGTTGAGAAATATTAAAAAACAAAACAAAACAAAACAGGACACCTTGGGTATAGTTGAGGTCAGACTGTAAGAAATAACAAGTAATATATCCAGTTATAAAGGAGAGGATAAAGGAGGGATTACCTGCTAATGCTAGAGGTCCTCACCAAAAATAGTTTAAGAAGTGGTGAATTGGTTAGCTAAGATCAGTGGTTCTGTCCATATCAACAATTTAAAGAGACAATAAATAGTATTTTTAATGGTAGGTTTCTGAGTACCTAGAAATTCTCAGAACTAAATTTGAATACACATAAAATCTCCTATTATGACTATTAAAACCTGCCCCAAAATCTTACTAAATATAATCTCAATTTACTGTCCTTATTTAGTATTTATTATAGAAACCATTTCTTCATGCAAATAATTTTACTGAGTGACTATGCTTGTTATACTCTGATGTACTAGAAATCATGGTAAAGAAATCGGACAGAAACTTTCCTCAGAAAATATTCTGAGAAATTTAAGTTTGATATGGTGAAATTTTCCAGTGGAGGTGACAAAGGGATTGCTGGAATCAAGATGTGAGGAATTTGGATGAGGTGTTTACGTGTGGGTATAATTAGTTATGAGGAAAATGGAAAAAAGTAAAGTCATCCCAAAGTAACTCTCACATTTGGGTAGAGAAAGGTGAACAATTCAAACACATCTGAGATGGAGCATCAGGTAATTGGACAACAATCAGAAATATATATTGTCAACAACCATTCAAAGGAGAAATATCTTTCTAGTAGGAGAGAGGATTTAATTCTGTTCAGTGTTGCTGATAAGTTAAGTAAGAAACATCTAGAAAAGTTGAGAGGAGAAAAGTGAAGGATGACTGAGTGGTTAGAGAATGGAGGAGAATTCAAGAATAAGAGAAAAGGGTTTTGAGGAGTAAGCTCATGAAGAAGAATAGAGAAAATAAAGAATGATGTGGGGAAGAAGGCGCATTTTTGATATTTTATATTGTACTTTGTTTGAAGGATGAGAGACACAAAAGCATGTTCTAAACTGTGGATAATGATACAACAAAGTTGAGAGCCTGATGATGCCATACAGTGATAGGTTAACTAAAGAGGAAAAGTCCTTGCAAAATTAAAGGGCATGGCATCCAGGATACATGTGGAGTGACTAATTTTTGATGGAATAAGAACAAATCTCCTCACTGAAATGGGAGACAGGAATGAGCAGGAGAATACAGATGGCTTCCGCTTGTTCAATACAGTGTGATGAAAGCTCATGAGCTAAAAATGAGGTAGTGAAAAGGGAATCAAAGATTTGAGAAGAAAGAGTTGATATGAAGTATTCCCTTAGGGGAATGTGAGCGTGAGTTTACAGCTTACCAAGAAAGTAGAGTAAATTGTTGAGCCAGCTAAAGTTGGTCTGATTTTTTAGAACACAGATTGAAATGGATCCCATCTGTCAGTCGGTCATTTTTCCCACTGATACTCAGCCCCTACCTCCTCACTTCCACTGCGGGAAATATGAGGGGGAGAGAAGAAAAAAAAACCTGAGAGGATTTTTATTTTTCTTTCCTTTTTTTTTTTTTTTTTTTTTTTTTTAACTTTTCTTTTTCCAAAAGAGAGTTTACAGACCGGGGATATATTAGTTTACTAGGCTTGTCACAACAAATTACCATAAACCAAGGAGATTAAAATAAGAGAAATGTTTTCTTACAGATCTTGAGGCCAGAAGTACCAAATCAAGGTATCAGCTGGGCCATGTTGCCTCTGAAGGCTCTCGGGAAGAATCTTTCCAGTGTCCAGTGGCCCCGAATGTTCTCTGGTTTTTGGCAGCATAATGCCAATCTGTCTCCTTCGCAGGCCACCCTTCTCCCTGTATATCTCTCTGTCAAAATCTCCCTCTCCTTTCTCTTATGAGGATTCCAGTCTTTGGATTTAGGGTCTCCCTAACTCTAGAATGTTTTTTTTTAAGATTTTATTTATTTATTTGACAAAAAGAGATCACAAGTAGGCAGAGAGGCAGGCAGAGAGAGAAGGGGAAGCAGGGGCTCGATCCCAGGACCCTGAGATCATGACCTGAGCCGAAGGCAGAGGCTTTAACCCACTGAGCCACCCAGGTGCCCCCCTTCCAGGATGATTTTATCTCCAGATCCACAACTAACTGTATCTACAAAGACCTTATTTCCAAAAAGTCATATTCTTAGATTCCAGGTGGACATGAATTGGGGAGGGAGGCAGTGTTCAATTCACTACACAAGACGCAGCACAGACAAGAAAGCCAGAACCTGAGTGTGTCTATGGAATTTCACTGGGACAAATTCTTAGCTTAGTCCACCTACTTTACACCTTGTTAATTTGCCCCCAAGTATCTGATAAATTGGAACCCAAGGTTTTATCACATTGTTTTCCACAGACTGCAGGAATGCATCATTCCCCACATTTTTTTTTAAAGATTTATTATTTATTTATTTATTTATTTGACACAGAGAGAGAGAGAGAGAGAGAGAGAGATCACAAGTAGGCAGAGAGAGAGGGGGAAGCAGCCTCTCTGTTGAGCAGAGAACCTGATGTGGGGTTGGATCCCAGGACCCTGAGATCATGACCTGAGCTGAAGGCAGAGGCTTAACCCATTGAGCCACTCAGGCGCCCCCCATTTTAATACATCAACTTCATCATATTCACTGTGTCTTCCATCTTCTGTAAGTTTATTAAAATCTTTTTTTTTTCTCACCAGCCTCTTTCTTCTACTATTCTGTCATTGTTTGAGTTTATTCCTTTCTGAATTTTTATACTTTAATTGTAGTGTGGTTTCCCAATGGATGACAGAGTGAAACATGTATACCTAATCTTTCATTTGGGAATTAAACATTGTTTTTCCTATTTTTGATGACTGTCTTCCTGTTTTGCTGTAGGAATTGCCTTTTCAATGTGCTATTTTGCATTTATTTGTGATTTATTGTGATTGTTTTCTTGTAGTATTTTTCGGAGGCCCATATTCTAATTTTCTTTTCTTTGATTCATTTTAACTTAAGATAATATATTAATGCTCTTTATTTCCCAATATGAAAGATGAGAAAATTGGTTGACTAATGCTTCCTTGTATCTCTGATTCGAATTCCCTTCTCCCAATATTTATTAATTAACAACTATTAATAATTAATATTAATTGTTGTTACTATTTTTAGTGCTCTTTATGTTCCCTTTACAAAACTATTCCAGGACTACTTCTCATTTATTAACTTTCTTAACTTTAGATACTTTTTAGGACCCAAAATTTTAGTAAGAAAAGTGTGGAAAATACACACTAGCATGTCATCTTACTTTTGTTCTCCCTCTGATATGTGTTTATTATGTTATTATACTTGTCAATGTCATAATATTTAGCTTTTCTTATCATGGTTTTCATGGTTCCACATTTTATAGGTTTAATGGGTATAAGTCATTTAACTATGGCTTAAAGAGAATAACTTTCAAATTAACTGAATTTGAAATTTTAAAATGCAAACATACAGGGGTTATCAGAGAGAAGAAATAGTTGTAACTCAAGTAAAAGTGTTGGTCTTCAGTAAGATCAGGGATGGATCTTCCAAATATCACAGGAGTGAAGTAGGAAAGAATTAAGAACACAGGCAATTTTGGAGACTTATGGTGAAAGGTTTGAAGAAAGCCCATTTAATGTCATTTTTTAAATCATGACAATGATGCCACTGTTTAAGTTGAACTGAGGGAATGTTTGTGGACTCAGAAACTGGGAATGAACAGAGAATATGTAAAATTGAGAATGAACATTAAATAATATTGTGGGAAGTTAAAGAGCAAATTGATAGGATAAAAAGGTATCATGGGATAAGACTTAGGTAGGTGTGCAAAGAAATCAATGACTATGCCCTTAAACATTCATTATTCTCTAATACCTCCTAATACCAATATTGGAAATGTATAAGTTTTTTTTTAAGACATTTTTAAAAGATCTTATTTATTTAGTTATTTGTTAGAGAGAGTGGGCACAAGCAGGGGGAGCAGCAGGCAGAGGGAGAAGAAGGCATCACACTGAGCAACGAGCCCTTTGCAGGACTGGATCCCAGGACCCTGGGATAATGACCTGAGTTGAAGGCAACAGCTTAACTGACTGAGCCATCCAGGCATCCCATATGGTTTTTTAACAAGCAAAATGTATAATGCATATTATCACTGGTTCTCACAAAGATTATATCAGCTAGGCATAATTATGCCCATTTTATACATGGCATTAAGACAATGTTGAAGAATCACTGAATTTCATAATTTGAAAGTCAATATATCATATTTTGTTATGCATCAAGAAATAGCAAAACTAAAATTATCTGCCTTTAACAAATCTACTGTTATTTAGAAAAAAGTACCAGGACTTGCTTCTTTATAAATGAAGATAGAAAAACATATTAACAAATATAGAAACTTGGGCAAAATTTCCCAGAAATAACTTTCTTGGATTGATTTTATTGACACCATCAGACAATATACTTCATGGAGATTTTTTTGTTCATATGCTAAATCACTGGACCTATTTCTACCACTTGAATATATGCTACTAGATTTTGTTTAATATGATATTTAAATGAGTCTTTTTTTAATAAATTAACTGCAAAGGGAAGGTGAGCCAGAACAATTTTATGCTTCATATGGTGTTCACAATTTGGCATACTACAATCAAGAAAAGACCAAAGCATGGAGTTTAAACAGATGTCTACTTGTATAGGTCTATAATACATTGGTGGCTTTTTCATCATGAACTCGGAGACATCTTGCTTTTCAGTTAGATGGAAGAAAAGACAGGCCTGATAAATGTCTAGGAGAAAAAATAAATCAGCTCAGCTGTGACCCAGGTCAGGATTATTCTTAATATTCACAATTAATTTCTGGAGAGCAGCTTGTATACAACATTACCAGCTGCTCCTGTAACAAATATGTGCACATTTTGG
Source organism: Lontra canadensis (assembly GCF_010015895.1). Classification (NCBI taxonomy): domain Eukaryota; kingdom Metazoa; phylum Chordata; class Mammalia; order Carnivora; family Mustelidae; genus Lontra; species Lontra canadensis. The sequence continues at coordinate 2,146,781 of NW_022631045.1, read as the reverse complement.
CAACTACAGATTCAGTAATTTGCTCTTCTCACACAAAAACTAAAAGGTGAACTCATCTTGTATGCTTAGTTTCCTTTATAGTGATAATGTTTTTTATCACATGAACTGCAAGTAAGAGTAAATTAATAATGGTGAGAGTGACACCTGAGCTACAAATGAACATTGTTCAAGTTAGGATGCATATCTTAATTAAAATTTCAGTGAATGGTAAGGATAGACCTCCCAATGATTTTCTTTTTTTTTTCCTTTCTTTTTTTTCTTTTTTAGCTCTGAACTGATGTAGAGATACTCTCCATTTCATTTTTTTTTGCAAATTCATTTATGTATTTTGTTTAAAGTGTGGATAAAAGGCTGAATTAATCTTATTTCAGATTCAGTCTGGGATAACTTGATTCTGTAATGAAAAGACACCATTTTCATGCGTGTTTTTACAGAGGTGAATGAATGGAAGCATTGCATGTTATCTCATATGGAAAGTAGCCCTACTCTCTCATTCTGAATCTCTGAAGAATTGGGTCTTACAGCCTTGTCTCCAGACTGAAGGATGTCCTCTATGACCTGTTGACATTAGTTCCATCTACCTGTGAAATTCTCAACTAAAGACATGCTCATGAAGAAAATGCAATAATACCATTTGACTATTATCTAAATGTGCCCAAAATAGGCAGCATCACAATTCAATAAAAACAAGAGCTTTCCAGGGTTCCTGGGAGGTACAATCCTTAAGCATCCAATTTTTGGTTTAGGCTCAGGTCATGATCTCAGTGTTCTGGGATAAAGCCCTGCGCTGGCTCTGTGCTCAGTGCAGAGTTTACGTGGGTTTCTCTCTCTTTCTGCCCCTCCCCACCACATGCTCTTTCTCTCTCTCTCTCTCTCTCTAAAATAAATAAATAAATCTTTAAAAATACATAAGTAAATAAAATAAAATAAAATAAGCACAAGAGGTTTGGAATAATACATATTTATTTTTATTTATAACACCAATTACAAGTGATGTTTTCTTCAAATATCTAATATTTCCAAGTTTAATTTGTAAAAATTAGGTGTATGCCTATATTCATAATATTAATGAATATAGGTTCAAAATTAAGGCTGTCATGAATTTTGTGCTGAAAAAGAAAATATATTATATTCCTCTTGTTTAAATAGATTTGTGGTTGGGAAATCTGGGTGGCTCAGTTAGTTAAGAATCCGACTTGAGTTCATCTCAGGTCATGATCTCAGGGTTATGAGATCAAGCCCCATGTTGGGCTTGGTGCTAGGCATGGAGCCTGCTTAACATTCTCTCTCCTCCTCTTCCTCTCTGCCCCTCTCCCACCTCATTCCTCCCTTAAAAAAAAAAAAAAAAGTAGATTTGTGGCAGCTTAAGAAATAAGTGATATGGGCGGGAATGTGAGAACAATCATAAGGGTTAAATAAAAAAACTCAAGTGTTAAATAGTAATAACCAGTCTTTATTCTGAGCAAGTAGATATTCAAAGAAATAATGGAAATATATATTTCATTTATTTGAAAATAATTATTTCCACTATTAATTAAAAAACAAAGACTTGTCAAGATCTTTGTCATTGTTCATTTTTGAAAAGGCATTTTTTTTTTGATGACTTCTAAACTTAAAAAAATATATTTACAATATATAGCCTCTACAATTTAGGGGAGGATATCTAGGGGAAGGTAGTACCTGATTTTCTTTAAAATTCAAGTATGTTCTAACACTATATTAGTTTGCTTGGGCTGCCAAAACAAAGTACTATGGATCGAGTGGCTTAAACAACAGAACTTTATCTTATCACAATTCTGGATGTTAGAAGTCCAAGATCAAGGTTACAACAGGCTTGATTTCTTTGGAAGCCACTCTCCCTGACTTGCAGATGGCCATCTTCTCTGTGTCTCTATGCGATCTTCTCTCTGTGTGTCTATGTCCTAATTTCTTTTTATTTTATAAAGACACCAGTTAGATTAGATTAAGGCCTATCGTTCTGAGTTCTGACTTCGTATGACTTAATTATCTCTTTAAAGACCTCATCTCCAAATACAGTCACATCCTGTGGTACTGGGAATTAAACATCAACATATGAATTTGGAGGGGGCACAGTTCATCCCCTAATAAGTGGCTCACCATAACAGTGAGTGTGTTGAATTTTTATAATTCAAAGAGTTTTATTTACAATACCCAGTAATGCTTCTTGTGGAACATTTTAGGGCAAACTTTATTGTATATTAATCATTATACAAGATAGCTTTTTTCTTTTTCTATTGTCTTGGTTTTAGTTCATCTTAACACTATTGCTACGACTATCTTCTTAGTTTTATATTTACTTGTCTGGGACTCTATCCATTACATTATATTCAGTGGTGCTGTATCATTTTTAATTTTCTTAACAATAGCATATTTAAGGTTTTTTTTAGCTCAGTTGTAAAGTTTTTTATTTGTTTGTTTCAATTATGTCATTTAAAAGCTTTCCATAGCTAATCATTGTAATTAGAATTAAATTCAAATCCATTACTCTCGCCCACTTGGCCCCACCTGACCTAGACTCTTCCTGTCTAACCTCATTGCTTGAGACTTGTGCTCATTCATCATGCCCATGTTAGCAAGGACCTTTTTATTCTCAATTTATCCAAGTTCTATGCCTAGAATTTGTGCAGAGTGTTACCTCTTGCCAGAATGAAGTTCCACATGCTGGTGACTTTGTTGGCCTGATCTAATCATTAAGGTTTCATTTCGTACATTTTCTCTTCACAAAAGCATTCTGTGATCTTGCCCTCTATGGTGCTGCCAGCCCCTGTTTTTGTAATTCTCAGTCATTCTCTAGCATATCACACTTTCTTATTTCTTTCAAGGCCCATATCAGTATCTGAAATTTCCTTTTTGTCATGGTTTATTTTTATATCAGCTCTCTCCAATAGAATGTTTTACAATAATTGAAATGATCTATATCTGCACTGTCCAATACAATAGCCACTAACCACACATATCTTTTGAGCCTTTGAATATAGCCAGTGGGACTGTGGAATTAAGTCATTAAATTTATTTCATTTCAACTCATTTAAATTGAAAGTTAATTAGCCACATATAACTGGTGATTTCCAAACTGGATGGCACAATTCTGTGTCCTTCATTAAATCCAAAATTCCACCATGATGAGAAATTTTTCTGTGCAATCTTTGTGTTAAGGTTAAAAAGGTTAAAAAAAAACTTGTGTTTTTCTGTGTCACCTTTATAGCATAATACTTAGAATGTTCATACTTAACAATAGGAAATGCACAAAATATATATGAAAATAATATATGAAAAGATGAGTAAATGTTAGGAACATGTAATCTATTCATATTTATTGTCGTTATTAAAATGCTTTGTTTGCATCCTGATTTTGTATCCAAGATTAGTAGGATCATCTTTCTTCTTTTCTCCTGTCCTGATTTTAGTTTAATTGTATAATTTTTTCCCTTTGGTTATTCCCTTATATGTTTGGATATCCTATGAGTTATTAATTAATCCCAGATACTGTTCTGAGTTATTTGCATATATTAACTCATTTGATGTTCACAATAACCCTGTGAAGTGGCTGCCAGCATTACCCCCATTATACAGATTGGAAACCTGAGGCACAGGGCACTGAAACATATCCAAGTTACTTCATTGCTCAGAAAGGGAGCTTCCAGACACCATAATCTCAATCATTAGTCTACATTGTCTCTAAATTTGAAAGTTTCCTTCTGTTATGCTAGGGGGTACCCTTAAATTAAGAATCATATTTGAAATTATAGTCAATATTATAATGAAATATAAATATTAGGGACATTAAATAAAGGCCAGATCTTTATGGCACTTTTCTTTCTAGTAGTTCCTGCCTTTTACCTTCAACCTCAGCCAAATCCTATAATAATTTGGAGTTGGTTGAGAAAGAGGAAAAATTTATCTCTTTGCAATAATCCATGGCTTCTGGAAGGCATGACCTCCCAGGGAATGGCCAGGAGAACCAAATAAAACATATGCCATCTGAGTGGGCTCTTTCTCTGTCAGGCCAGCTACCTCAAAGAAAGCAATTAGGGCAGTGAACTTTGCTTTTTTCCTCCATCACGTTTTCCTTTACACATCCAAACTGACTAATTGGTAAACAAAACAAATTGGATATACAACTATTTGATTTAGTAATGTCACTGATCTATCTGGAGTCAACAGGAAAACCAACTTCTTTAATAGAATCTGCCCCCAAATTTCAAAAACACTCATGTTTTGAAATACATATTGATACAAAATCCAAATCCATCTTTTTCCTCCACTTGAATTTTAAACTAGTCTTTATGGAGCTGTGTCAGAGAAATGCCTTCAGTCATTCTCCAATTAGTCTTATTCTTCCACCATTTATTTACATGTCAATAATGGCATTAAAACTCGAGTTCAATACAAGTTAGTCCTCTCAGCCCATCCTTGGAAACTGTGTACTTCTTTCTAAGTAACATATCTCAAGCTAGTTGATTTTCTTCCAAATGTGCAGAAAATATGTTTCTGTGATCAAAATTATACAAAGAACCAAATGTTTACTTTCTGTTATGTCTTATAAATACCAGTTGGTGTTAATCTAACCTTTACTATTTTTATTTTTAATTTGTTTTATTGAGCAAGCCTTGCCTACCTCAGATGAAGTTTATTTATCTCTAAAACATTATTTGATTTAAATACTAATATATTTCTTCAGTTATACTCTTCATAATTTTATTCCCAAGATATATAGATATTTAAATAGAGACACAGAAATATACAAATTCAAATCCAGATGGAATCAAGTTTTGTTTAACAAAAATAATACTTTAAAACTCATAGGAAATGTAGGTGAATAATTTTTGGACCTGATATAGGGAAGGATTTCATAAGTAAGATGTAAAAGAAAAGTTCCATAGATTGACCATATTAAAATTAAAAACACTTAAAGAGAGCAAAGTTAAAGGTTATGAACTGAGAATGCTATTTAAATAGACACAACCAACAAAAGATTCATATCAAGGGTATATAAAGAATTTTCATAAATCAATAAAAACAGAATCAAGAGCTGGGGAGGAAAATGGATGAGCAACATAAACATACATTTTAAAGACTAGGAAACACACATGGCCAATAAACATATAAAAATGTATCCAAATTGCAATCACAAAAATCCAGTTCTCTTTTTACTTTCATTTTCTACAATCCTGTATAATGCCGTCATTTTTTTCGTGAGTCTCTTTTCTTTCCTGGCTTGCCATATATGTTCAATCACACTCCTTTGTATGTCAGACTAACCTCTTCCTGTTCCAACCTCCTGCCTTTTCTTTGTTCAACAGTTTCATTTGACAAATTTGTCTTATACACCTTTCGTGTCCCAAGCACTATGTGACTCATGGATGACTGGAAATGAAAAAAGACAAGAGTCCTTGTTCTCCTTGTCCCCGAAGTACTTATGATCTAGTGAAACAAGACAGGACTTAACAGATAATTTTTAGCATCAACTTTTTCATCCAGTGATTCTACTGTAGAAAGGTGATATGACCTCCTCTGTAAAACTTTCCCTGAGCTTGTTTGTCAGCTGTCATAGACAATCCAGGTGTTAAGGGTACCACTCTTACTTTGTATCTGGTTTTTTTTTTTTGTATTTTTTTTTAATGTGTGTGTGGGGAGAAATTACATTTTCATAAGGTCAATAAAGGGAGCAAATAACTGAACATATAAAAATTATGTTCTATTTTTAGTAATGAAATAATATATAGGATTTTAATGCAAGGAAAATCAACGAGAAAGACTTCAAAAGGGAAATAGCAGTAGAACTAGGTGATGGGCAAAACGGGCATTATCTGTAAGGGGAGCTTGTTAAAAATGAGAGAAGCATGATTAAATGTTGGTCTTGATATGCCTAGAGAAATTGTGTGATTTGACTCCAAAGAGACCGTTAAATACGTAAACCTTGTTTCAAATTAACTAGAAATCAAGAGAAAAGAAGTGGCAGAGATTAAGAAATAAGAGCTTCTTTAGAGTATATAATACTAAAGTAGGTGGTGGTTATACATATTAATAGCATCTTCTGCTTTTGAGGAATTTGCAATATTGTGAGAAAAAAAGATGAGTACTTATATGACATAATTTCAAAATCACACTTAATAGAGGGAGGCAAGTCAGAGATCATATTCATAGGTTACAAAGCTCTTCTTTTAACTAAAGGAATATTTGTGTGTGATCCTGACTTTGGTTTTGTATACAAAAAGAGTTAGACGCATTTCGTCATCTCATAATTTTTAATGTGGCTATCACTATGTGTATATCCAAACAAGTCTTAGAAATTATCTGACTCTAATTTTTATTCACATTGTTCAGTTGCAGATGAATAACCTTAATTTACAGTATGGATAAGGTTACACTATTTTAACTATTTGTAATTATTGGTGGGGAAGTGATATTATCCTCAGTAATATGTAGGCATAATGTTTTGGGGGAACTATTCAGAGAAGGCTTCCAAAATCCAGTAATAGTGTTGGTTACAAAAATCAAGTATAGGTAACCAGAATTTTGACCTCTTTTACTGTTAAATTTTTCAAACATGCAATCTATTTATTTTTAAAATTTAATCAACAAATATCTAGCCTTTAAGAATGATTATGACACTGAGTGGACATTATGAAGAAAATCATTTCAGACATTTCAGATTTCCACTCCATCTCTACCACTTGTCACAAACAACTTGATTCTTAACCATGCTATGCTTCTCATTCATATGTCTTTCTTTAATAATGAGTCTTGTCACCAAGTTTCTACAGGCAAGTTGGTGGAATTGATTCTCTCTTAATACCAGGACCTAGAACTTTCCAGGATTTGAATCCACCTTTTTAAAACTAACTTACTCTGGGGGCACCTGGGTGGCTCAGTCGGTTTAGCAACCGACTCTTGGTTTCAGCTCAGGTCATGATCTCAGGGTCCTTAGATTGAGCACGCCCCCCACCCCACCTTAGGCTCTGTGCTCCATGTGGGATCTGCTTAAAGGTTCTTTCCCTCTGCCCCTCACCCCCACTCACATGTGAGTGGTCTCTCCCTCTCTCTAAAATAAATAAATAAATCTTTAAAAAAAAATCCCTTACTCTTCTACTTCAATCATTTATATATTTTTAAAATATATATTTATTATCTATAAGGTATATATCATATACCTATCAGGAGCTCAGCTTTCCATTGTAGGTACAGTTGCCTAATGGTCCCTCAATGCCCAAAGCAATTGGTTTAAGACCTGTTCACAAATTTCACACAGCCCCATAGATACCTAGATCTTCTCTTCGTAAACCTTGAATCACATTTATTTTGTTCATGTTGAACTGCTACATATTTACTACTGAATTTCACATCCTTCCTTATCCTAAGTCCCATTGCTCATACTACTTTTCTCTCTTTCCCCTAATAGTTCGTTTTTCTTATCATACCTAAATGTGGTACATATGTGCTTTTTTCTTAATGAGTAACTATTACTTAGACTTATACATCCTTCACATCCCAAGTGATTAGGAAGTGCATTCTAATGATATCCACATCCACAAAATTCACTTGATAGCATGAACAAAATTCATTTCAAAAGGCGACACACTTTCACTTTTATTGGTAACTTTAATACAAAATATTATTTACAAGACCCTTTTAATGACAAATGGAAACTTTGTTCTTTGAGTTGAGAGAAAAAATGTATTTCTAAATATTTAAGAACATTAGGTAAAGAAAACTTAAAAACAAGTTGGGAAGAGAAAGAATGTACATTTATAAATTTTTTCTCTAAGAAATTCACAATCTAATTAAATTGAAGTCAATCTACCATTTTTTTTTAAATCTCTTAATCAGGCGCTCTTTGCATTTTTTTTCAGTTTAAACATGGTTATATCTCCTAAGCTAATGAACTGTAAAGCTACAACTAGTCTGCTATGCTAAAAAGACAGACTTTCCAAATCATCAGGACTGTTTGGGTAACATAAGTCAATTTAATTTGTGTAAAGTAGGTCCCTATCAGGGTTTTCTGCTGCAGGTCTTTTAATTTCCCTATAGGTTTTTAACTCCATGATGATTTTTTGTAATTAAGAGTTATGTACCTCATGACATTAAGTTTGTCAGGAAAAGTGCTGCTGCCCACACTAGTAACAGCAAACTTAGAGTTCTCCTTGAAATGCTGCTGCATTTCTCAGGGTTGAAAGCAGAGGAGTCTAGGCTTCCCTTTGTAGTAAATACACCATGCTCTGAGAATGATAATTCACCTGATTCATGAGCCAATATTTGCACCTGATAAACTCAATAAACTATCCTGTATTTTTGAAAGGTTTCAGATAATTTAGGGAATTACCAAATTTGACACCATCATTAAATTGAGGCACTTTTCAGTGGCTGGCAGTGCATGAGATGTCCTTCTTTCATGTGCAAAAGAGTGAACATTAATAAAACAAAAACAAAAAAATCAAAAAATAAAATTTAACAAATAAAATGGTGCTCCGAAGTAACCAAACCATACTTCTGGCAGTTTGTTCCCCCTATTTGCTGTTTTGTAAATGGAATTACTGATCGGTATTGTTATATATTATAGGAGGCAAGTAATGGCAGATCTTTTAAAGGAGCAACTTTATAAGGAAGGATGATTTTCACTTTCAATGATCTGTCTGTGAGTTGTAGCTAAAAAGTATGGTAATTATGCTCATTAGTTTTCCACCCCTGAAATCTTCAGAAACATCTGAAAGGATGTTTCTTGTGCTAGTCAGGATTGAGTGTATTAAAACACTCACTTGAACCTCTCTTTATTCTCATTATAGACCACTTATTGTTATTGTTGACCCTTGAACAATATAGGTATTAGGGACACTGACACCCAACACAGGTGAAAATCCATCGATATTTTGACTCCCTAAATAGTTAGCTACTGTTAGCCTACGGTTGACTAAAAGACTTACCAATAACATAAATCAGTCCATTAACACATGTTCTGTATATTATATATATTATTACTGTATTCTAACAATGAAGTGAGCTAGAGAAAAGAAAATTTTACTAAGGAAATATAAGGAAGAGAATATACATTCACAATACTGTACTGTACTTATTGAAAAAAATCCACCTAAAACTGGACCCACACATTTCAAACTCATGTTGTTCAAGGGTCAATGATACACTGTAAATGAAAAAGTACTACAAATGAAGTTAAAGAGCAGAATTCAGATAAGATTCAGTAAACATATATGTATTCAGGATAGGGTATTTATTCATAATATATGTATCAGGAATAGCTTATATGACTGTGTAGTGCATATATAATTAGAACATATTTTCTGTCTGGGATTAGTAATTTCAACTCTTAAAGGTAAATGTTGTCACTATATTCCTGTTTAACATGCTTAAAAACACGTTTATTTAGGAAATTTTTAGAAATGTTTAAAATGTTTAAAATTTTTAAATCTATAAAAATGTAGAAAGGGTAAAAGAACTGGACATACCCATCATCTACTTTCTATAATTGATATGTGGCCAATTTGTTTTATCTATAACCTGAGTTACTTCCATCTCAGAGTACTTGAAGCAATCCTAAACATCACAGCACTTTACCTATAAAAATTTATGCACGCATTCCTAAAATTGTGGGCACTTTATAAAATATAACTACTTTTATCAAATCTGAAAATCAATAATAAATTCTTAATGTTATCAACTATTCAGTAAGTACCTATATGTCTTTGAGGGTCTCATAAATGTCTTTAGCTGTTCATTTATTTGTTTCTCTGTTTTGACAGTTGCATGTGTGAATTGGGATCCAAATCAGTATATATATTGCAACTAGATATTATGTCATTTAAGGCCACGTAGACCCATAGCAGCTAGTATCTTTTAGGATAAACTTTTACCACAACTCATGATAATCATAAAAATAACTCCAAGTTTTGTATTCGTTCAGTGGAACAGTCAGATGTAAAAATAATTTATTAGTCATTTAGAGATCCCTACTGTGAGAAGTTTATAATAAATGTCATACTTAATATTTTTAACTCTATATAGATAATACAGAGCTCTATGTACTTCAAGAGAACTTGGAAGTTTCAGGCACATCTGGACAATAAAAGACTATTCCTCTAATCAGCAAAGGCAGATTGAGGAAGCCCTTAATAAAGTTGTGAATGTTAATTAAAAATATACATATACATGAATATGTATATATTTTATGAGCACATATTAAACTAATAAGCAAGGGGCGCCTGGGTGGCTCAGTGGATTGAAGCCTCTGCCTTCGGCTTGGGTCATGGTCTCAGGGTCCTGGTATCGAGCCCCGCATCGGGTTGTCTGCCCGGTGGGGAACCTGCTTCCTCCTCTCTCTCTGCGTGCCTCTCTGCCTACTTGTGATCTCCATCTGTCAAATAAATAAACAAAATCTTTAAAAAAAAATTAAAAAAAACCTAATAAGCAAAAAACCACAAGCAAAAACAAATCATGATCAGTAAAATGTGTCAAAATTATTTTAAAATTTCTTGACATAATGAATCCAACCTTATTCATACAGATGATGTATGAATTAAAGTAATCAACAGACCCACTATTATAGATGAAAAGCATGGTCAGAGTTTTCACCTAGTTGTAACTTCCTTTCTGAACTCTGCTACTCAGCTCTAGCCATGGATAAGAACTAACTTGTTTGGCAAGATATGTGTCAGAAAATTGCCCAGTATCTTCTGGCTACCATAACTGACTATTAACACCTGAGCAGACAGAGCAACTGCAAGGAGTTTTGGAGTATGCCATATGATGGAATATTATTTGGCAACAAAGTGGAGTGAGGTATTGGCACATGCTGAAATGTGGATGAACCTTGAAAATACTGTGCAGAGTTAAAGAAACCATACACAAAAATATACATTATATGATTACATTTATGTAAAATTTCTAGATCAGGCTAATCTATAGAGATAGAAAGCAGATTAGCTGTTGCCTACCACTGGGGCAGATGGATAATATAGAGTCACTGCAAATGGGTATGGGGTTTCATTCTGAGGTGATGGAATGTTCTAAACATGAATTATGGGATGATTACACAGCTCTGTGAACTCTGTAATTATACTAAAAACTATATTATATGAATTTATTATATATGAAAAACAACTAAAACAGAATGTAGGAAAAAATTATATATTAGCAAAGAAGAAAGGTGTCATCTGATCTAAGCTTCTATCTTAATGAACTTAAAAAAGAAGTACAAATTAAATCCAAATCAGAGAGGATGTTGTAGATAATAAAGCAAAGAGCAGAAATCAGAAAGAGGAAATAGGACAAAAAAGCTGGAAATTAAAAAACAAAAGAAAACAACAGTAATAATAACAACAAAACAATCATTCCAACAGATACAGAAGGAGCATTTGAAAAAATGTCATCCATTTATAATAAAAAATAATTTAGCTACCTAAGAATAGAAAGGAAATTTCTCAACCAAATAAAGAACATCTACAAAAATTTATAATTAAGATCATTCTTAACAGCAAAAACCGGAATGCTTTCTCCTAAAGATTGGAAAAAAGGCAAAGAGGGCCACACATAATACTTCTAATCCAGCAAGGTCAATTAGATGACAAATAAATCTGTACATGGAGATTCAGTAAAATTAAAAACTATTTTCTCTTGAAAAGACAATGTTTGGGGCATGAGTAGTCCAGGTTTTGCTGGGAGAATATATTTGAAATACACGTATTTGGTAAAGAGTTGTATCAAGAATATATAAAGAACTCTTATCAACAATAGTCAAATTATGGGAAAGAGCCCAAATGTCCATGAACTGATGAATGGATAAAGAAGATGTGGTATATAGATACAAAATGGAATATTACTCAGCCATAGAAAGAATGAAATCTTGCCACTTGCAATGACATGGATCGAGCCAGAGTGTTTTATGCTAAGCAAAATAAGTCAGTCAGAGAAAGACAAATACCCATATGATTTCACTCATCTGTGGAATTTAAGAAACAAAACAGATGAACATAGGAGAAGGGGGAAAAAAGAGAGATAGAAGCAAACCATAAGAGACTTGTAGAGATAGAGAGCAAACTGAGGGTTGATGGAGGAGAGGTGGGTGGGAGATGGGCTAAATGGAGGATGGGGCACTTGTGATGAGCACTGGGTGTTATATGTAAGTGATGAATCACTAAATTCTACTCCTGAAACAGGAGTTTTAAACTAAAATTTAAATAAAAACTTGAAACAAACAGGCAAAAATCATGCTGCAATAAACTTGGGGTACATGTATAAAAAATTAAGAAGAGGAAGAAAAACAATTAAGGGAATAAAAGTGGGTGAAATTTTGACCAAACATTCTACCAAAGAAGATGTTAAGTATCATTAATCTTTAGGAAAATAAAAAGTAAAACCACAGTGAAATACCACTACATACTTGCTAGAATGGCTAAAATTAAAAACACTAGCAATACTAAGTTTTCTTAAGATAAAAGTTGTGAAGCATCTGGAATTCTTATACATTGCTGGTACAAATGCAAAATATTAAAACCATATTGTAAAAACACTGTGGCATTTATGTGTAAAGTTAAGTATAAACTTACAATGTAGTCAGTAATTTTATTCCTGAATATTTACTCAAGAGAAATAAAAACTTAACTCCATACAAAGACTTGTACTCAACTATTCACAGCCATATTATTCAAAATCAGAAAGAATCCAAATCTGCCAATTGCTAAACCTTGTATACAGTGGATACAATTCAGGAATTAAAGGAAAAATTACAGATTCACCAAAAACATGGCTACATCTCAAAAGCATTATACGATATGAAAGAAGCCAGTAACAAAAACCATATGGTAAAAGAAAATTATAATGACAGATACAGTGTAGTGTTATCACAGGCCAAGTAGTACAGGGAGAGGAATGAACTCAAAAAAGCAAGAGGGAACTTTTTTGAGTGTTGAAAATATTCTACCTCATGAGTTTGGTAGTAGTTACAGAATGGTATCTATTTGTTAAAACTAATCCATTTTGCACTTAGAGTTGATAGATTTGATAGATAAATAAAACTGACCCAAAACACAAGCAACAGAAAGTGACAGATGAATTCAATTATTGTTGAGTCTTACAATGAAATCACTAGAGGCAAGAAAGAATGAGTTGTTCCTACATGCAATGTCATAGGAATACGTGTTTTATATATTGTTATATTAAGAAAACAAGACACGATGGACTATAATTTAATTTCTGTTTTAAAAATAGGGATTTTTCTGTGTGAATATGCAAATATATAATCATACATATGTAGAAAACATGTCAAAATTTTTCTCCAAAATAAATTTCTTGATGATGGGAAGATAGGGTTTTTCACTTTTTATTTCACACAACTCATTACTGTCTGATTTGGGTTTTCATAATGGGTGTATTTAAAAATAATTTCGATAACAGTTTTTAAAAAGATTAGTATTGTTAAAAAAATCAAATTATTCTTTTAAAGTAATGCTAACTGAGAAGCAATCTGTATGGGAAGACTATGGATAAACTTGTAGAATTCCATAGCTGGATCCCTGCCTTGGGAAACTTCTCTAACTTCCAAATCTATAAATTCCTTTTTGGGAAAAAAATAATATTATGGCATACCACATACATATAAATATTATTTTAAACATAAAATGATAAATTATGTATTAAAATTCTCACTCTAAAATGTTTACTTTTTTATTCTCTTCCTTTTAATCTATGTTGGGTCATTCTCAGTGGAAAGAAAAGAAAGTATATGTGTATGTGTTAGAAATGGAATAATTGAAAAACACATAAAAATACATTTAACTTCTTCAATTCACAGACATGCTTGAGTATCAGTGCTGAAAATGTCACTTGCAGAGATGTCAAGATTGGTTACAATCATTTTTATAAAAAATGTACCCATATTCTCTCAGCTAGTCTCAAAGTACACTAATGAGACAACACTGGTTCAAAATGAAAGCTGTATGTCATCTTTGTGTTTGATGAATTTCTCAATTTGTTTTAAGTTCTCAACAATAACTTAGAAACTATTTTGCTTTCTACAAATTACGTAATATCTTTGTGTAAATTAGAATAATCCCTATTTACCTATCAGACAGACACACTTAGATTTACTGAAGCAAATGGAAAACCTGTTAAAATAGAAGAGACAGACAGACAGAGAGACTGTATTTTTACATGCCATTTTTTTCTTTTCTTTTTCTTTTTCTTTTTTGCCATTTTTTTTCTTTAAAAAAAAAATATTAGAAGGGTACCTGGGTGGGAGTTGATTAAGCCTCTGACTCTTGGTTTCTGCTCAGCTTATGATCTCATGGGTGGTGAGATCAAGGTCTCTGTGGGGCTCTACGTGCAGCAGGGAGTCTACTTAAAGATTCTCTCCCTCTGCTCCTCTCCCCATTCATGCACACACTCTTTCTCTCTTTCTAAAATAAATAAATAAATCTTTAAAAAGTGTATTGGGTGCTGAAATTCTTATGCTTCATTGTTATTATTTTCATCAGTTTTTAAATGTTTGTTATGAATAGTTGCTTTTCATGCATTTCTTTCACATTAATCATCCTGTGTTTAAGTGTTGCCCATAGAACACATTACATAACCACAAGAAATTTGTTTCTGGAAAATTCTATAGTTTTTTTCATAACTTTTTTCATAATTGTTTTTTATCATTCTAGAATACTGCTTGATAGGACATTATTATAATACTAGAATAAGTTACATCCCCCCACTAACTCCTAAGTAAAACCTTTTCTTACATTTCACTATTAATTCTTTGTGTGCTGGTATTTTTACTTCCATCTCTATTTGTCTAGTCATCTATTATTCTTTGCCTTTAATCTAATACCATTCTATATTCTATAAGTATTTTATAAAAAACAGAATTGTGTTTGAACAATTGAAATTTATTTATTCAAAATATCTTAGCACCCAACAAAGAAGACAAACATGGATAAATATTTTAAAGGTGAGTCCTTCTTCTCTACATAATAAATTGTTTTCATAAAATTGGAAATACCAATTATAGTTATTCACTGAATTTTAAGTTCTTGATTTTTTCTGGTGCTAATAACCAAAGACTGTACCCTGACCCTCAGAAGTTAAAGGTTATCAGTCAGATATACATCTCAATTATTTTGTATTTTAGCTCAATACAATGGGATTTTTTTTATCATTACCATCCACATTATCTCAAATGAGATACCAGAAGCTTTGCCTCAGTGACTCTATTGTAATATTTCAGTTTAATCTGGTAAATCACTAGTTTGTACTGAGTCAGAAACCAATCAGAACTTCTACTTTGAATGATAGGAACGCCAAAGGTTGAAGCAGTTAATTTTACAAATAATTATTTATTCAAATGTAACCCAAATGATAAAGCTCAATCTGCATGCCTACAATGTAACTTTCATAGTTAAATAAAGGCACTCTTTTTCTCTCTCCTTTTCCTTTGATTATGCTTAAAGTCTCCAGATTGCATTAAAAACGTGCCAACTGTTTTAGTACCCTTTTCATTTAATTCCATTTTAATTAAGAGCTGATTATATTGATAAAACTTTGTTTCATTTTTATGTCCAGATATTTTACTATGTTTTCTCTTCTTGTAAAAATCAAACATTTAATATCCTTGCAGAATCACACTATCACTCAATTCCTGGAATTGTACCATTCAAATAGTTTCAACTGCAAAAATTACCTGTGATGAGTATACCATGGCACAAATATATAACTATTTCACTTCCAACCCATGGGATAACTTTTAAGGGTGTTCAATAAGAAATAAAATAAGTCACACACATATGCACATATACACATGGATGTATGAAAGTAATTTTAGTAGTAATGCACAAAGATTTTACATTTTTTAATTTGAATCATCAATCCTTACAAAATTAAAATTAAATATAGATCTAGAGCATATCCAGTTTATTCAGGTCTTCTGACTTTTGCTTAAAATTTCATGATTTATGATGCAAATGTATTTTCAAGTTCAATCAATTGTTGCATTATAGTACATTTAAAATTCATTTTACATATATTAACATAGCATAAACCTATAGTCATAGAAGAACATGCTTCCTATTTAAGAAATCTTATCATTGTTTCCTAGACTAAAGCTGTATCTATTATGCTGGGAGTTCTTAGGACTGGCCTAAAGGCACACAATGTTTATATTTTACGTATGTATCTTTTACCTGAAATATTTATATTTGAAATTCTTAAATGTGAATTTCTTCCACATTTCTTATTATTGATGTTCCTTAACTGAAAATTTAGAGTGTATTTTTGTTCTGTTTTATTTTCCAGGGTTTCCTAGCTAACAATTATCCCCAGGAATTTCAGTGATAGTCACCAATACACTGATTTTTACAGAACTGAGACACTTTATTTTCTGTCAGTTAGACTCTAAAGGCCAACTGGTTTTCAGCTTATTCTTGTATAATTATGTATTTATTGTAAGCTTAACTAACATATCCTAAGTGGCTTTGGAAATGCTTCAAAGTAGATGATCTTTTCTGTCCACTTTAAACTGTAATGAATGAAGACATGACTGCATGTTAATTACTTTTCTGGAAGGATATGAGAGTATTTCAAGTATAGTGATCCATCTATGAATGAACATATTTCTTGAACTTTTACATGCACTTCCAGGGCATTGAAAAAAAATCCCCAAATTTAACAATTTCTTACAAATTTCCCAAATCATCAAATGCTAGAGATAATAGTTAATGACTCATTCAATGAACATTTATTGAGTATTGACTCAAAGCCAATCACTATTTTAAGTGCTTGGTAAAGATGTGTGAGACCTTATTCTATTGGTGCTTTCTTTTTAACGAGTGAAATATCTTTCTAAAGTAAAAATATTCAAACAGAGGTGAGTGTATAGGTAAAATAGAAGAGGGTAACCAGGGATGAAACTTATATTGGCAGCTCAGGGATGATTCCCTATGAAGAGCAATGCTTGAGCTGGGGCTGGAAGGAGGAGAGAGAGCTAAAAATGGAGAAATCTGAGAGGGACATTCAGATAAACATTATGTCAAGTTCAAGTTGCTGAAGACTCAATGAGAGACTGAAGAAAGGCCAGTGGTCAGGGTACATGGGAGAGAGTAGTGTTACTGGATGTTGTGGGGAAAATATGAAAAATGTGGGCTCTTCTTTGTGGGGCATGACATGGGTTTGAATTTGATGCAAATAGTCATGGGATGTCATAGGCAATAGCTTAGTCATTATGTGATCCAATTCTGTCATGAAAATTGCTATTCACCTAACCCAAACACTCGCCATCAGATTCTGTGCCAAAGCAACAGTGAGAGCCACTTGACATCCTATTACAGTTGTTCAGTACATACAAATATTTATGAAAATAAGTGTATTTCCATCTCATGCTCCCTATCTAATAGTTGCTTTTTTTAATGGTATATTTTTATTTACTCAAAAATGAGTATTTTATTTATGATGCCCATTTCCTTTTGCCTTCTTAGCATAATCATTTATTAAATTGTATAATTGTGAAGGTAGAGCTAAAGTTTTTCCAATATTAAGTGTTATGATCTTACAGATGGTGTTCATATCTTAGCTTGGTGACCAATGGACCAAAAAAAGATTCTAAGGTGAGGAGAAATTAATGACAGTCTTGAAATGTTCTTGTACAGGCATCATCTCATTATTCAGAATTTGCTATGGACTAATGATTTAGATCTTTAATTAAATTGTTTATTTACTTGTTATTTGGCTAGGTCATTGCTTAAAAGCATTTTTATCCATGTGGGGAAGGGAGAAAGTGAGGAAAAGACATATTAATCAAAGAATTAGTCTAACCAGTATATCCTGAACCTAAGAGTCTTATTGTTGTGGAATTTATAAGATACTGTGTATTGCCTTACAGAGCTGAGCAAAAGCTAAGTGTCTGTTGTTCTATGTATAAAGACAGACTGAACTTCTTGTATAATTTTACATAATATGCATTTAATGTTATTATTGATATGTTTAGATTTGAAACTTTCAGCTTGAGATTTTCTTCTATTTGTTCCATCTCCTTTGTTTCCCCTTTATTCTTTTTCTGCCTTCTCTTTGGTTGAAAATTTTTAATAATTTCATTTTATTTAAAGGGTCTTATGTAAACTTTTGCTTTTTCACCTTACTAGTTGCTTTTGGGGTTGTAGTATAGATCTTTAACTCATCACAGTCTACTTGTAAGTGTTGTTATGCCACTTCACAGAGTATAAGACACTTAAAATAGTACACTTTCATTTGTCTTCTCCCACTCATAGATTTCTAGGAGATGGGTATGTAGAAAGAGGCTTCTGTATTGTGATGAAAATTCTACTTGTAAAATATCCCTAAATTACAATATGCATGAACATTATTCCAGAAAAGTAAGTGTTTTCTTCACAGTGCCTCTGACTATAATTTATTATTTACCTGGAGCTATCATTAGGCAGATGTAGGGAGTTGTTTATTGTTTATTTCAGGTAGTTGATGCCTCTAAAAATGGGTCTGATAAATCTCTGTATCACAAATCAATCACTTCACAAAGCACCTTTAAAAGAAAATTTTCCTCTGAGCTATCACAGAAGTTAACTTTGTTAGTCAGTTAGTTTTGTGTATTATCATAGTTTGGGGGGGAAGAAGATTTTGTAGATATAATAAATTTATAAACAGGATTATTGTCCTATTGATTGGTAATATTTTATTATTTATTTATTAATATTTATGGCCATCACAATCACATACACATGAAAGGATCTGATATAATTTTCTGGGAGATTAAATAACAATAAACATAGTAAATAAACTAAATGGGAAAAAAGACAAAATTAGAATGTAATGATCTTTCTCTTGCAATAATGAAAAGAGGTTACAGGTTCTTGTCTTCAGATTTGAGCCAGTCATAAATTTCAGTAGAGAATCCAAGATTTGCTGATAGAAGAAAAGCACTCCCTGGTTTTCATGAGGAATAAGCCTTGGGTATTCCAATATAAAATGTTTGCTTACTTGAAATGTTTATCCTATAATAGATTGCTTGTCCTACCCTGACCCTGAAATTCAACTCTAAAGCAAATTTTGCTATGCAGGACTCTCACACAAAACTGCTTACACATCTGTCATTGTCCTCTACAAGGCAAGCTTTAAGTCTGTACTGTATTTATTATGCAAATTCCTTTGAAATCTGTGGTGCAGGTGCCTCATGCCTTTCAAAATTAGTTTGCATATTAAATGTAGCATAGAAAATGATGGCCCACAAACTTTAGTTGCTTTGGTTTTAATCAGAGACTCTGGAATAAAATGTATTGGATATTCAGGGTAATTCACACACAATGGAAACAATTAATGGGAAATACTCTTTGTTTCATACTATATAAGTTGAAAACAGCAGCTGTTACCCAAACATGTTTTCCTCAATTGTTTCATTTTATTTGAAAAATAACAGAACAAGAAAAAAATTGTGCAATCTTTGCTAGAAGCATATTTGTGTGACTGAGTTATTTCTTTTTTGTCAAATTTTACTCTTTTTAAA
Organism: Lontra canadensis; assembly: GCF_010015895.1. Lineage (NCBI taxonomy): Eukaryota > Metazoa > Chordata > Mammalia > Carnivora > Mustelidae > Lontra > Lontra canadensis. The sequence continues at coordinate 2,127,262 of NW_022631045.1, read as the reverse complement.
AAAATGATGAAATTGCCTCAGGATGTCAGATATACTTTTCTTATGACTGTATAATGAGACTGGACCAAGGCTTTATGAAAACATTTATAAGAAAAATAAATCATTGGAGCATAATTTTTAAATAGAATAGGTTTAAATAATAAGGTGTAAATCAGCAAATGAATCAATGCATAATATCAAGCATTACAAAAATGGAACAATTATTCTAGTTCTTGTTTCTATAAAGGAACCTGAATTACATGACCATGAGCATAAAATTTTACTTTATAAAATATTAGCAGCTTGTGGGGGACAGGAAGAATGAAGAGACAGAATATGGAGGATTTTTAAGGCAGTGAAAAGTTTCCGTAAGATACCATAATGATGGATATATGTCATTGCATGTTTGTCAAAACCCATAGGATGTACAACACCAAGAGTGGATCCTAGTGTAAACTATGGACTTGGGTAATTATGACGTGTATAAGTGCATCAGCTGTAACAAATGTACCCCTCTGGTGGGAGTATTGGTGATGGGGAGGCTATGTATGTCGGGAGGCAGGGAATTTATGGGAAATTTCTGTACCCTCCTTTTAATTTTGCTACTAACTTAAGACTGTTCTAAAAACAAAACAAAACAAAACAAAAAAACTGAATCTTAAAAAAAACACTTCCTGGCAATTTTTAAATACTATTTAAAAAGTAACCCAGAAGTCCCAGTTTCAGCTTCAATATGTAAAGAGCTTAGAAGTCATCACTCCATTCTTTCAAGTAGAAGAAGTAAACTGAAAATTGGTTACTTTTCTTAGACCAATAGGAAAACGGAACTTTCAGATAAAACTGCCACTCCAAAATTTGGAGAGATGGGCAAGTTCAGAGCTTCCCATACCTGAAGCAGGAGCTACTAGAGCCATTAACTTATAAGAACACATAAAAGATGCTCCTGACAAATTGCTGGAAGCTGATGGTGGACTAGCAGAAGAGAGAGAAGCTACTGGGGGTTGCTGGAGGGGGCGGTGCACAATTAGGGGAGTTCCACATTTTTAGGGATTTAACCTCAAGGAACCCCACCCAGTTGTACAGTGAAGATCAGAGAAAGATTCCCTCATGGCTCTGACAAGGGAATGGAAAAAGTAATTACTATGAAATATACTCAGGGGATTTTTCAAAACAAAACCTACTGTTCCAAGATAAAGACTCTACCAGGCCCTCATGGAAGGTGAGGGAAAGGCATTTCTTTGTCTCAGCCCATGTCAGACTCTGTGTCTCGTTAAGGGTAGATTAGAGAGGGAGGAAAACTAAAAAAAAAAAAAAAAACTGTACAAGGCATAGTCAAGTTACATAGGTCTTCTAAAACACTAATATTAAATCGTAAAGTTATTTAATGCCTTACTTGCTCGATACCTTACCACCACACCCATAGAGCTCCAGTATAACCACTGTGGATTACAGCTCAAAGAGCTGCAAGAATAAGGTGCAATCAAAGTAGAAGTTCTTAGGGAAATGCCAAGACATCAGTGGAAGCAAAAACAAGAGTACCTCTTGTTGAAGCCGATGCTTCTGGCTCCTATAGCTATAGCTTACCTTAATCACAGCTGAACTCCCAGTCAAAATAACCTAAAACCTCACACAACAGGTGCATTTTCCTCATTTTCCATTATTCAGTGCATTGTATCTACTTTCAGGTACAATAGAAAATTGCAAGGCATGTTAAGAGGCAAGATTAGGAAACACAGAATGAAGAAATGGGCAAGGCAAACATCATAGTTATATACAAAATTTTTACCTTTATGCTAACAGAGATAAGGTTATCAATAGCAAGAATCTGGTGGATGGACCAGTCTCAGCATGTAATCTTTACATGATTTCTTTCCAGTGTTAGGCAAACTCCCATAAAAAAGAGGACAGTGTTTGGGGTATTATTTTATTCATTCATTCTTTTTTACCACACCACTAACCAATTTTCATAGCATGCCTGTGCACAGCATCATTCAAATATAATTTGCTACTCCCTCATAGAGAAGGTTCAAGACTGGCTATCAGGGCTCTTGGTGTATTCATATCTTAATCATCCTATTCTCTATCACCCCCATCCTCTTCTTACCAGTGTCCTTTTCTCAGTGTGTACCCACTTTTGCCTACCTACAATTTTTAGTCAGACTTCTCTCTTTTTCTTCTTAATTTTTTTTCTCTTTTGAAATTTTTTTAAAGATTTTATTTATTTATTTGACAGAGAGAGGTCACAAGTAGGCAGAGAGGCAGCCAGAGAGAGGGGGAAGCAGGATCCCCCCGAGCAGAGAGCCCAATGTGGTGCCTGATCCCAGAACTCTGGGATCATGACCTGAGCCAAAAGCAGAGGCTTTAACCCTCTGAGCCACCCAGATGCCCCTCTCTTTTGAATTTTATGGCATTGTCCTCTTTTTACTCTCCTCCTACTCTCTTAATCTCTACTCTATCTGTTTTTGTCCAGTAATTTAAATTATACCTCAGTAGCCATAAAGTGTTTGAACAACTTTCTTTGTCCACCATCTTGCCTATCTAATTTGATTCTATCTTGGTGATTTCAACCACACTATGGCCTCATCTATCTTTTTTTTCTGCATGTGATTCTTTCCTTCTAAAACATAAGCTTCAGCAGATGTTCTTCTAGCTTTTTTCCCCACTCACGTGTCCCAAGAGGACTGTCTGGCAAAGATATAATAGGTACTCAATACATGATTGTTCATTGAATACTTCCAAATATACACTCCCAATGAATCCCCAAGGGAATGGAGAGATGGTCAAAATGGGTAAAGAGGAGTGGGAGATACAGGTTTCTAGTTAAGGAATGAATAAGTCACAGGCATAAAAGGTGCAGCATAAAGAATTAGAGTCGATGATACTGTAATCGCATTGTATAGTAACACATGGTAGCTACTCTTGGGGTGAACATGGCATAGTGTATAAACTTGTTGAATCACTGTGTTGTACACCTGAAACTAATGCAAAACTGTGTGTCATCTATACTAACAAAAACAAACAAACAAACAAAAAACAGAAAAACCCACAATGCATATATAATGTTTACTTAAGATGAATATTTCCAGGTCCTCTAAAAGGATTCCTGCTCACTGGGCTGGGCTGGGATCAGAAATGTTTATTTTTAACAAGTCCCTTGGTGACAGGTGTTATCTTGCTCCAAGAAACACTGAATTAGACATATATTTTTAACTACTATTAGACATCTTTAACAGAATACTTTAAATATTTGTAAATGAACAATTTTTCTAAATATTTGCTTTCCTATTTCTATGAATGTAATTTCTATTACTTTTCTCTCATATTGAAAAAAGCCTCTGTTCTCCTGTATACTTCGCATTTAAAATTTTGCCAATATATCTTCCTTCTACTGAGCTTTTCTTTTCTGCTGCTGCCATTTTATAATTTCTTACACTAAGGGAATTTTAGAATGTTAAAATTAAAAGTTGTTACTACTACATGGACAATATTATATCCTCTAAGAACTTGAAAATACAGATTATGATAACTAACTATGAATTTAGCATGTGAAAATGAATGTAAAATATGCAAAATTGCCCAAAGCAGACAGATTAACTCTGAGATCTTTGTTCCTGACCCCAATGTTTTACTTGTATTATATTACATTATTTTCACTTTAAATTTACTTACATAAAATATTTTTTTAATTTTAAAGATTACGTATTTATTTGGGAGAAGAGCAAGTACCCATGCTTGCATGTGAGCATGGGGGTGGGGGAGGGGCAGAGGCAGAGGCAGAGGGAGAAGCAGGCTCCCCGCTGAGCAAGGAACCCGATGGAGGGCTCTATCCCAGGACCCTGGGATCTTGACCTGAGCCAAAGGCAGAAGCTTAACAACTGAGCCACTCAGGCACCCCTTTACTTACATATAGTATTTTTGACAGTAAACTTTATTGAGAATATATACATGCAAGACAGTATGTTAGATAATTTGAGGGTTATGTGCATAAAATCAGTAAAAAATGTCATGTATTCAATACCTTAACAGATTTGAAGGAAAGGGAAATGTGTGCATATAATTAGGTTAAAAGGAAGAATATAATAAGTTTTAAAAATTATACAGATAAAAAAATCACAGAAATAAGAAGTTCTCAATCTTGTGATCTTAAACATTTGAGAAAGTGTATGTTGGCTGATTAACTCAAATTAGTAATTCAGAATAAAGAAAAGTAACTTTTCTACCTGACCCTGTGATGCCTGCCTGTGAATGTGCCACATGAAACATTATAGTTTTTATCTCAGAGTTTGAATACAAATCTCTTCTTTACTGTCTCTCTCAAGAGGCTGGAAATTGTCTCTTCTACCTAAACAAAAAGCTTTACATGTAATGAACCCAAATGTATGTTAAATGGCAATTATGTCACACAGAATCAGTAAGAACTCAGTAGTAGATATTTATAGTAGAAGAATAAAGAGATATACAGAGACATCCTTTCATTTTAGTTCTCTTTGAAGACTTCTTCCATTATGAATTGAAATATTTTCAGCAAAATTATGGAAAAAATGTTCAGTATGTGAATACTTTGATTTAGTTTGATTTTTACTCTGAAGTGTTAGGGGCATAAAATGAAATACATGTAAAATTAAAACTTTACATGATTTTAATGATGATAAATTATTTTATTTTTCTATTGTGCTAATTCCATTTGTCAGTTTCATCTTTAAAATGTAGAGAAATTTCAGTATGTAAGTGATTTAATAAAAAATCACTTTGAAACTCTCAAAAATAATGTTTTAAAAATAGGTGAAAATGTAAGAATCAGTGAATATGATTTCATTTCCTTCCTTCCTTCCTTCCTTCCTTCCTTCCTTCCTTCCTTCCTTC
>NW_022631045.1:2038602-2122410 GCF_010015895.1 Lontra canadensis | reverse complement strand
TTCCTTCCTTCCTTCCTTCCTTCCTTCCTTCCTTCCTTCCTTCCTTCCTTCCTTCTCTTTCCGTCCTTCCTTCCTTTGCATTTTTTTCAAGCATGGTTTCCTTTCAGGACATCCCAAGGCATCTGTCTGCTATGTTGGGATATGTGAAATGGGTATTTTACATGAGGTTAGCATAGCAGAAGTGAAATGTAGCACTCATATTTTAATGGCAAAATTTAATTTTATTTTGAGACCATAGTTTTAAATCCATTTTTTTCCTGAGAGAGAAATTATTTCCTAAATTTTATAATTCCTTAAATGTCAGTCAAAATATAACAGTTAAGTCTGGTGTACCTGGTCATATAATTTTTTTTAAATTAATTTTATTTGACAGATAGAGATCACAAGTAGGCAGAGAGGCAGGCAGAGAGGGAGGAGGAAGCAGGCTCCCTGCCGAGCAGAGAGCCCGATGTGGGGCTCGATCCCAGGGAACTGGGATCATGACCTGAGCCGAAGTCAGAGGCTTTAACCCACTGAGCCACCCAGGCGCCCCTGGTCATATTATTTTTTTATATCAAGATTATCTTTTCCTCAATTGTTGTGAGAAAATAGACATGAGGCATGGAGTTTAATAACAAGACAATTTTACTGTTTTTATGTACTGCCTTCTTAGTTTAACTCTAACTGCCTTTATGGCATATTATTCTATTGGTTATTGTGTTGCTGATATTTCCATCACTGAAAAGATCAGGTTGTAAATTTAGTTCAGTGGAAATGGACAAAATCATTTAGTGAAAGTTTGTATTATAGTGTATGTGAGAAACCTGCCCTCACTGATTCAGCCTACAATGGAATGTATCAGAAATAAGGTAAGATATGTTGAAATATATCTTTATAATTTTCTGCGTACTTCCTGGGAAGAAGGTTAAAAATTAAGAGTATTTCTGGGAAAAAATATTTAAGATATTAGAAATGCATAAAAATCAACCTGGGATTAGAGTAAAGGTAGTAGAAGAAAATGTTTTAGGGCCTGGATTTACTTCAAACCAGCAACTCTTGGTTCCTGGGTTCACACTGCAACCAGAACTGTCTTTCCATTGTAGGTATGGATTTTGGTGTACAATATTGGGGCATATTACTTCAATTTCTTTATTGTTCTCTTTGCTCAGGTGGGAGCAGGCACAGGGAGTGCTCATATGATAAGTTGTCTTCTTCAGGACTCACCATGTTAATATTGCAAACCTGAGAAATTTGGCTTTGTCACTTCATTGCTTAAAACTCATCAGTGTCTCCTCATTACTTTCAAGATAGCATTCAGCTTTCTTTTCCTGGATCTGAGGTTCTTCACGATGCTCTGTCCACTCACCTCCCACCACACCTTAGCACAGGTTTTTACTTTAATAGTTGCAAACATTGAAATTTGTTAACTTTGTACCCTACCGGATTGTGCCTCTATTTTTTCAACTTTGCTAGTTTTATTACATCCTTCTGGAATAACACACCCCCTCCTCCTTGTTTTGCTAATTTTCTTTCAACCTTCAGAAAACAAGCATCATCTTTTCCAAGAAGCCTTCCCTGACTCCCTTAGTCAGTTGTAAATTGCTCCTCATTCTTTTGCACCCAGAGCAAATTCATTCCCTAAAAAACACCCAACATTACTTACGCAATACCAAAATAGTTCAACTAGAGCAGAGTAGGTTTACATGTCTTAGTATGAGAAAACAATGCATTAGGTTAGGTTTTATAACAAACAACAAATACTCTATAAAATCTCAAGAATACCTGTATGTGTTCTGGAATGGATACGAGAGAAGGGAGCTCATCTCACCCATGTTGGTAAGCAAGCCAATGAGGTATGTAGCAAACAGTTGGAGTCCAGGGCTCCCAAATGCCTTCAAGGAGTTTATATGACAGTTGGTTTAACCTGAATGAGGATCTTTCCAGAGAATGTCCAAGAGGTTCAGTGATCACAAAATTCAGGGCAAGCCCATGGGATATAGGGAAATGTGATTTTTATCCAAAGTGTAGGCAACTCCAACTATAGCTGATATAGAGTCTCGGGGAAAATTTTTGGGCTCAAGTGAGATAATACACCCAAGGTAACCAGCCATCCTGTTGTAAACTACCAAGTCTCAGGAGGATAAGCAGTAGTATGTGGAAAAGGAATATTGCTTGGAGACCAGGGGTCTTGAAAGATGATACTAGCATCTAACATGGGTCTTCATGAGAGGTCAACTTTTTACCACCTGCTCCAGGGTGTGCAAGCCCTTCTTTTGCATACATCAACATGTCAGGAGCAGGGAGAAAGAAGAGGACATTGGAAAGCCTGGACACTGAAACAAAAGAGGTGAATTACAAAAAAAAATTTAGATTATTTAATTAAACTGTGATTACTGGATCAATCTCAATTTATTTTTTATTTTGATACTACCCAGTAGATTGTGGATTCAAAAGGACTACAAAGTTGATCATAGAAAAAAAAAATAAGTTATATTTTCTTTGTGCTTTTGGATATACTGTGATTGGATTTAGAATGCTGGTATATAATCTCTTCCAGTCCGTCCATGTTGCTACAAAAGTTGGGTGGAAGAGATTATGCTGAGTGAAATAAGTCAGGCAGAGAAAGTCAATTATCATATGGTTTCACTTATTTGTGGAGCATAACAAATAGCATGGAGGACATGGGGAGTTAGGAGAAGGGAGTTGGGGGAAATGGGAAGGGGAGGTGAACAATGAGAGACTATGGACTCTGAAAAACAATCTGAAGGGTTTGAAGAGGTGGGGGGGTGGGAGGTTGGAGCAACCAGGTGGTGGGTATTATAGATGGCACGGATTGCATGGAGCACTGGGTGTAGTACAAAAACAATGAATACTGTTATGCTGAAAATAAATTAAAAAATGATTTAAAAAAAAAGAATGCTGGTATATAGTTCCTACTTAATTTATATTTGTATTTCTCTTATGATTATGTGTCATTTGGAAAGGATTGAATACCTTATATGTAACATGAATCATTTTTCTTCTATTAAAATAACTAAAATTAAAAACCTATATATGTCAAGATTCAAATATTGAAAAATAAGAACAATATTAAAAATATATTTATATATTAAGAAGCCCTTTCACTGTATCTTTTAAAAAGATTTATTTATTTATTTTAGAGAAAGAGAGAGAGCACATGAGCAGGAGGGGGGCAGAGGGAGAGGGAAAGAGAGAGACCTACAGACTCCTCACTGAGCTCAGGGCCCGATGCCACACAAACCTAGATCTCACAATCCTGAGATCATGACCTGAGCCAAAATCATTAATTGACTAAGCCATCCAGGTGCCCCCATTTCATTGTATTTAAACAGGCTCACAGTCTATAGCTCAAAATGATTAGCTCTGTTATTCTTAAAATGTCATTATTAAAAAGTAATATAGTTTTATAAAGATATGTTTTATAATATTTTAATTTTAAAATAATGCTTTGTTATTTCTTTCAGCACTCATAACTGATTTTTTTCTATTCTTTCCTCAACTATGAATAAAATATTTGAATATTATTCATATATTACAAACCAAAGACAACATAAATATAATTTTCTAGAAAAAATGGTTGAGATACATACTTAGGTTTTATATTACATATGGGGCATGGTTGATTTCTATTACAATCCATTATCTCTTGATGTTATAGTGGCCCATGTTTTACTTCATATAAATATTATGTGATATGACTTCTCATGTTAGTAAACACTCAAATACTTTTTGTAGTTTTAGTGGTTTATCAGTTTCTTCTTTCCGTTTGTTCTCTCAAAACTAAAAAGTCAAAGTATTTCTTGATATTGTAAAATTATTGAGTAATAAAAGACATTTTTAATAGAGTTTTAGTTTTTCAGAACAAATTCTCACTTTACTCCTTATAATCATCTTTTAAACTCAGAAACAATAGGTTTTCATGTGTTAATTATTAGAATATAATAGCAATTAAGAATTATTATTTTTATAATTGAACTTTATATTTTTATTTATTCTGTAAGAGGTTTTTAAAAATATTTTATTTGGGGCACCTGGGTGGCTCAGTGGGTTAAGCCTCTGCCTTCGGCTCAGGTCATGATCCCAGGGTCCTGGGATCGAGCCCCTCATCGGGCTCTCTGCTCAGTGGGGAGCCTGCTTCCCCTGCCTCTCTGCCTGCCTCTCTGCTTACTTGTGATCTGTCTGTCAAACAGATAAATAAAAATCTTTAAAAATATATTTTATTTATTTATTTAAAGAGAGCACATGAGAGAGAGAGAGTGCATCCATGAGTGGGGGGAGGGGTAGAGGGAGAGGGAGAAGCAGACTCTCTGCCTGGCCGGGACCCCAAAGTAGGGCTCAGTCCCAGAACCCTGGGATCATGACTCCAGGTAGACACTTAACTGAGTCAGCCAGACACCCCTATTATGTAAGAGTTTTAAACAAAACTTGATATTTTATAATTTCTAAATAAAAAACAAATGATGAATGTGTAAAAATAGAATCTTAATTAATTCTTCTTGACAGGGGACATGGAAATTAATACCAACAAACAGACTTTACTTTGAAGGAAAATAATAACTTCAGAGAACTTTCACAAATACGTATCAACCATTAGATAATTTAAAAAATTCAAAAAGAACAAGGCATATTTTATCTCGAGTGCACTTAATTTAAAAACTGTCCACTGTGCTCTCACTGTTGCAATGTAATATTGTCTTTATTGAGGGAAATGTGACCCAGAGGGACTGAAGAAGTAGCGGGATATAATTTTGTGATGCACTTCAATATGCAATGATATTGTCCTGCCTACCACTGATTCGTTTTTCTCAGATGGTGTGAACAGATGCAAGGAGGATTTTAGTTCCCTGACCGAAATCACATAATGGGTATCAGAAGAAACAGAAAGTCAGAAGATATTCTGGTTACAGAGCCTGAACTCCTAACCACTTTATCCGATGGTCTTCCCTTGTATATCTCTCCTTTGTAGAAAGACAATGTCCTCTTCTTTACCTAATGAATGATGGGGATATATTAAGTCATAATTTCCTAACTGAAAGAAAAGCAGGAACCAGTCATGAAAATAACCAGTGAGGAGAGAGCTAACTGATCAGGGAAATTACTGTGGCAGTGGTTGATATCACTGAGACTGGAGCAAATATGAGTCTGACTATCTAGGAATGTCAGTTTTGTGGAGGGTGAATGAGAAGCAAAAACACATATATTCAAATGTAAAGGAAAAAAGTAAAACAAGTGCAAGTATATAGATTAATGGATGTGAGGTAAAAGACTATAAAGAAGAACACAATTACTAAACGCTTGGGTTAGACATATGGAAGGGAAAAAAACTTATTAGAGATCAGGGAGGGTTTATGGCAGAAATAAGCTTTATTATTACATTCTTAATTTTTTAATAAAATAAATTATTTGGTCACTCTAATTATAAATCTTTTTGGATTTCTTTTTAAAAATATTCCTGAATTTGTCCATTGATCATTTGCCTTCTAGATGGCAAACATGATTTACCACTTGTTTTAGTTTATTTTATACACACACACACACAAAAATAGTTTTGAATGTAAAGAAAAAATGGAACCAACAGTACACAAAATTTCCATACACCTAATCTCCCACTTCCCATATCCCCACTGTTTCTCCCATTATTAACATCTTTTGTTAATATTGTATATTTGTTAAAATGAATGAATGAGTGTTGGTGCATTATTAACTAAAGTCCACGTTTTACATGAAGTTTCACTTTTTGTATTGTAAATGTATGTCTTGACAAATGCATAAAGTCATGTATCTACCATGACAGTGTCCTACAGAATAGTTTCACCCCAACTGACTGAGCCACCCAGGTGCCCCTCTCCAGTAGTTTTTTTTTGTTTGTTTGTTTTGTTTTTTTAAGATTTTATTTATTTATTTGACAGACAGAGATCATAAACAGGCAGGCAGGCAAAGAGAAAGAGGGGAGCAGGCTCCCCACTGATCAGAGAGCCCAACACGGGGCTCAGTCCCAGGTCCCTGAGATCATGACCTGAGCCGAAGGCAAAGGCTTAACACACTGAGTCACCCAGGCACCACATCCCCCCTCCAGTAGTTTTTAACTCTCAAGGTGGTCAACACTCAGCCTTCAGGATTCTGTAAAGTTATATAAATATTCCTACTGGCTCTAGAGGCTTCCACTTCAGTTAACTAATCATGTCTGCAAACCTCTTTATTCACCTGTCTCTCCAGGTTTTGGGGTGGTGGCTTGCCCTGTTACCTCAATTCTCTGAGGGATCTGAGAAAATTTCTAAGAAAAAAATAAAACACCCTCTGTTCCTGGGAATCACCTATGAAGAACTGACTACGCTGTGTTTGGTTCTTTAACTTGGCTGAAGAATAGAGTTACCCAGGGGGGCTCTTAAAAATCTAGACACCCAATGTGCCAGCCAGTATCTCTGAGGGTGAGACCCAAACATCAATATCTTTATAGCTTCACTGGTAACTGCTACATACAGCCAGGATTGAGCGCTGGGCTTTGATTGGAGCAGAGAGTCTAGACCAAAGTGCCTGGCTTTGAATCATGCCTGTGGGACTTACTATTAAGGTGAAGCTGGACAAGCCTATGAATCACTTTGTGTCACAATGTCCTGATCTGGAATAGGAGAATAATAATACAGGTCTTATAGTTTTGTTCTTGGCACAGAGTGAGGGCTATATGTGTGCTACTTTTATTTTTATAATTATTATTACAGACTTGGACAATAAATCAAACATTATCAATGCCTCAGGAATTCTGTGTGCCCCCCTCCAATGACATACAGTTCTTTGCCATCTGCCGAGGTGATTATTAACTTGAATACTTTGTTTACTTTTGTCTTACTTTCCTTTCTGTTTTATAATTTCACTGTTTTTCTTTATTGTTGTAGGAGGTTTATATACTTAAATAATAAGTTGTTTTGTCTCATGTTTACAATTTTTATGAAAATTGAATCGTGCAGCAAGTAATCTTTGTGTCATGCTTCTTTAATCTGCATTATATTTTTGATATTCACTTATGTTATCATAATTACCTGTAATTCATTCATTTAGAGGGCTCTACAGTGATCCATTTTAGAATATGCCACAATTCATGTATCCATTTACTGGTAATAGACATTCATTTTATTTCCAGTTATTATTACTTTGCTGTTGCTGTCATGGAGAACTGTAATGCTAAAAATATTCTTGGGCATGAATCATGGTGCATGTTCAAAAGAATTTCTTAGAAGATATATCTAAGAGTAGAACTTTGAGGTCATAATTTGTGTATATAGTTAATTTTCTTAGGCAATACTAAATTGTTTAATAAATTGGTTTTATTAATTTGTACTTCAGTTGATGAATATAAACATTGCTTCACATTCTTATTATCCCTTGACACTGTACAGTTTTAAAATTCGTGTCATGTTGATTGGTATAGACCTTTTTTTTTCTTCTTTCTTTAAGTGCCTTTTGAGGTCATTTGCCCATTTTTCTATTGAAACAATCCTTTTCTTCATTACTTTAGGAGATTTTTAAAAAATACATATTGAATATCAGCTCTTTGTCATTTATACCTATAGTAAGTAACTTGCATTTATGGATTTTAAAAATTCTTCTATATCATCTATTTACTAAAAAAAGAAATTATTAAATTTTAATTTAATAAAATTTATCAAATTTTTATTGTTTTGTGAAGGGACACCTTATTAAAATAACTAAGACATAGTTTTAGATTAGGTCTAAAGCTACTCCCTAAAACTAAGTTATGAAGTTATTCCTCTGTAATGTTTTCTAAACATTTGGTCATTTTATTCTTCTCATTTTTATCTTTCATTTACCTTAAATTATTATTTTCGTATATGGTATGAAGTAAGGGTCTTATTCTATTTATTTTCCATATAACTGAATATTCCATTATTTTTAGTAGCCCAATCAATGTCCTTACAAATCTGAAAACTCACCCTGAGATAAATTAAGCATAAGCATATATATATGTATATATGAGGGAAAATATATATATTTCTCCTTCCTATCCCTGATACTCTACTCTGTTTCATTGAGCTATCCTGACACTGATACCAATTGCCTTAGTTCCTAAAATTTTATAAGCCTTGATATCTCCTGGGGAAATACCCCTGACTCCCTGCTTTTCTTCCTTTTCTTTATTGGTACTATTTAGTGTGTCTTATTAGGGAGGTGTTCTCATTAATGAAGTCTCTTACATGTTTTTTTATATGGAAAGGAAGAGCAAATTCCTAGAATTTTCATGATAATCCTAAAATAATAGAAAAATTGTTCCATACTTAGTCCTGCCTTAAAATTTGCCTCTAGGCTTTTCCTCCTCAGGATAAATTCAAATTATTTTTTTAACTTGTTCACTGTTGTCTTAATGTTTAGTTTGTCAATACAGCTTACTTCTGCTTTTCATAACATCTTTGCTATTCTAGAAATAATATACATATATCCTCAAGGTTCTTCCTGTCATTTATATAAAAAGTTTAAATCAACTGAATAATATATATTAGGTTACACTTTCTCAAGTAAACATTTAGAGCTGAAACTTTTTCTATATATTAAGAGGTATATTTTAAAATTCCTTACTACATAGGCATATTTTAAAATTGTAATATATGTTAACATTGACTTAATTTTTCTTAAAATAATGTATGTTTGAGAAGGGGGAAAAATTAACTGAATAAAAAATGATTTTTTTACATTTTGTTGTACCTTGTGATTTCATTGAGAAAGAGATAATCCAGTTAACTTTCTAAAAAAATATTTAAATTATTTTTAAACAGATCATAGGAATGAAAAAGCAAATGAATTTATTATAAATTATAGACAGAACATAGCAAACTTTTTATATTTCTAAAATATATATCTTTAGGACTCTAACAATGGACAAAACTTCAATATTTGAATATAATACTTACATACATATATGTGTATACATTTGTGTGATATTTAAATAAAAGTATGACAGTAAAAAATTAATTCAACACATATTTACTAAGCATATAATATGTACCAGGACCTAGGTTTGCAATTATTTGAGATAGAACAGATGAAAAAATATGTACCTCCTAACCTTAGATAGCTTCTGAATAGTGGAGGAAAATTGGTTCAATGTAATGGCTATAATTTACCTACTTAAATAAAAGTATAAACAACATCCTATGGCAGCATAAAGAACTAAATGATAATGTGCAAACTCAGATGAGTCTCCCCCATTTCAAGGACATTTATTTAGAAGTAGCTAAAGATCCAGGAATTTTTCATCTAGTGAAAATATAGCTGTTTACATATGCTGAATGTCCCAGTCTAAGTGTTCATTTATAGTTTAAGATCTAGTCAGATAGGAACAGGGAAATTTTAGCTCTGTTACTTGGGAATTTAAATTTAAAATTTAAATTCAGAGAAAGTATATATTTCTAATTTTTCTGAATAAAACACATTTGTTATGAATACCTTCTTACAAACACATTTCCTTATAGTTCAGTTAACACAGGAAATTTGTTTTACAAAACAACATGCTATGTTATATATACATCTATATAATGTGCACACATACATGCATATATAATATTCTTATATATTTTTTGCATTATGCATGATTAGAAAATATTCCTTAAGGGTGTGTCAGTCGGTTAAGCGTTTGTCTTTGGTTCAGATCATGATCCCAGGGTCCTAGGATGGAGTCCCACATTGGGCTCCCTGCTCAACAGGGAGTCTGCTTTGCCTTCTGCCCCTCTCTCTGCTTGTTCTCTCAACCTCTCTCTCTCACTTTCTCTGTCAAATAAATAAATAAAATCTTTAATTTTTTTTAAATAAGTAAATAAAAAAAGGAAAATAGAACATTTCTTAAGAAAAATATAGAATTTGGAGGTGGTTTGAAAGTCTTCAAATTCAAAAATAAATTTTAAAAATTAGTAACATATTTACTGATGTAGCAACTGTGATGGATATAAGAATAAAACTAGACTTATCTTGTTTACTAGAACTATTAAATTATAATTCTATTTATAATTCATATTGAATATAAAAAAGAATGGTAAATAACATAAGAACAATAGAGGGTTCTCCAACAATAAGAAATAGTAGGAAATGCAATTTTAGTAGGTCATTAATATACAAAAGCACACATTTAGGAAAATGTAAACTAGTTTTTCAGGTTCAGCTGGAACTTAAAAATAAGCACGTGAACGAACGGTTAGAAAAGGGATATTTTCTACCACATCACTGAGACCCTCGAATACTATTTTAAATTCTTTGAAGCTTATTTCCAAGACACTTTTTTTAACATGGCATTATCATGATTGTTAACAGAGAAGGTAATGAATGGGAACTATCATGACATTAGAAATGGACACAAAGCAAATAAAATATTTCAGTATTTCAGGTGAAAGGTAATCAGCATATTTTGTGAATAATCAGTGGACATGAAAAGGAAGTCGATTCCAGAAAAAAATTACACATAGATAATTATAACCCAAAAATGTATATGAGGTTACTGGATACTAAGCATTTTACATAAATTATTTCATTTGAGTTTCATAATAATGGCAAGAGATAAATGTTATTGCTAATTATTCACATTATACAGAGGAGGACAGTAAAAAGTCTGTTGAAGTACCTTCCTAAATAAAGAACTAGTAGCCAGTAAGTGCTGAGCCTGATTTCAAACATAGACAATTTGACTCCAGAGCTAGCCCACTTAACAAGAGAGAGATTGGGAGAGAGAGAGAGAGAGAGAGAGAGAGAGAGAGATTATACATCCTCAGTGTGAGTAGGTAGAAGATTTGGGGACTGATACAGTAACAGAAATCAGGGGGAAATTGACAAGGGTCCTATGTTTCAACCTGGGGTGGCAAATAGTGGTAGTCTTAACAGAACTTGGAATTGCAAGGGTAAGAATAAGTTTGGGAAAAAAAATGTAATCTGGGTTTTGATTATATATGTTTTTGCTCTGGCAATTTATCTGGTTAAATTAGAAATACAATACAAAGGTAAGTTGTGGTTAGAGTGCAAATCAGGAAGTTCTTAACAGAGACAAATGTATAGGCTTTAGGATACTACATAACACAAAGAGTTTTATATACAACCCTGAAAATTTGACCAAAGCCAAAATATCCCAGGTTAAACAAATACTTCCTTCCTTAGATACTAAAATACCACTCACTATTATTTCATAGGCTTTAATGATTGCTGTTTATCTCATCCTATCTCATGCTTAGAGTTATTTTGCATGCACTACTTGGTTTACAATATATGTAATTAAAGACCTAATAATCTGTTATGGTTTTTGCATATCTGCCCTTTATTCCTTAGGTAGTGTATATCACTTGTGGCTTCCATAAGCTTCAGAAACTAGCATAAGTACATATTTCTATACATGCTCACATTGTTAACTGAGGATATTTAACATCTTGGAAGTTATGCAGCAATAAGGTGATAATATTTTTTCCTATGCTCACCACCAAATAGTTATAATTACCCTGCATCTTTTCACCCAAAGGTTATATAGCATTTATTCCTTCTGGAGTTGGAAAGAATTAATTGAATGTTAATATTTAAATAGTTTTTTTTTCTTTCTTAGATTTTCTTTAGAGATAGTATTTTAAATAATTTGAAGTATTTGAAGACAAATATTTAATTTGCAGACTATGACTTTATGAAGAAAGAAAGAAATGTTCTTTAAATGTTCAAAGCTGGGCACTAATAGTAAAAGACAAGTCTGCATCACTGTGACAAGTTGATGTGAATTATGATGTGGATTCTAACCATACAGGGTGAGGAAGAAAACATTTTTTGAGTGTTAGAAGTTTAAAAGCCAGGAATTGTTGTCTCAACGTCCATTTTGCAGTCATCTTAAGTTGACATTAGTCCCCTCATGCAAGCACATGCTCTAGGTAGCAGCCTAGAGTCACAAGCAAATCCAAGTTCCTGATACGACTTCCCCAATAGTCCCTGTAATCATCAGTCTTTCCTGCCTTGCAGCAACCTGTATGCCTTAAGTATGTTCCTGTTAGGAAGGATCCTTGTGGGGCTTAGCAAAACCCCATTCTTTGGGTTTGAATTGACCAGTCTGGCCTTAGTTCAGGATCCACAAAACACTCCACACATTGATCATAATAACAGCATGTGCCCCACCCAGATCCTATCTTTGCACTCTGCCTTGACTTCTCCATGCAGTCCTTCAAGGTATGCCACATATTTCCTCCAGAATCTGTGAGTAATTTCTGCTTTCTCTCTTTTAGTTCCTGTGGTCTATTGTTGAACTGAAATCACCATCCACTTAGTAAGTGTCAATTTGGCAAATTCATAACATAGAGTCTCAGGAGTAAGCCAGAAGAAGAGGTTATAGGGATTAGAACTGATGACCTCTTGTTGCTTTGCTCATGTTAAAAGTCCTGTGAAATGAGAAGCTACTGGCTGATCCAGTTGGTAAAGTGTGTGACCCTTGCTTTTGGAAGTTGTGAGTTCAAGCCTCATGTTGGGTGTAGAGCTTACTTCGAAAAAATAAAATCTTAAAAAAAAAAAAAAAGCCAGTGAAATGAAAGTAAAGACGCTTTTCTTGGCTTGGAGGAATCTGACTACATTGTGTCTCATACCCATTTCCTCCAACAAACACTGTGGATACTCTTAACATTTGATAACCAATGCATTTTTTCAGGTGCGAGGTCCCACAAAATGTAGCAACAATAGAGTAGCAAGGGTAAGTGTCTGAGTATATTGACTGAGGGGGTGAATGATAAGAGATGAATTGTGAGTTTCTTCCAAAATTTTTGAATTTTACCATAAGGGGAATGAGAGGTATTTGAGATCTATATACACAAATATAGTCTATATACACAAATATAGTCAATATAAAATATTTTTAGTTTTATTTTTTTAATACAAATCACCCCAGCTTCTATAAAGGAAATCTGTGAATATGAGAATGGAGACTCAGAGTGGTAAGTGAGAGACTAGTTACTAGTGTATAGTAAAGGTTCACTTTAGGATTGGCGCTGGCTTTGACTAGGTTGAATAATTTAATTGTGAGAGGAACTCAAGGACGTGAATTATTTGAGAGTCAAACGCATGGATAATGCAATTGTTGTGTGCTGTAAGGAGAAATAAAAGGATGATAGAACATACCAAAGTTTTAAGTTGAACATGTGAGTAAGTGGTGTTAAAATGGGTGAGATGAACTCATAAAGCTACCAGATTTCATGCTACTAAATATCTAAATCCACTAACTGGATCCTTTTGCCTTACATTCATGTTCATTCAAGTTATGACCTAGTGATAATTTTTCTTCCCATGTAGATGTCTATGAGGAAAACAAATTAGTGGTTAGGCAAACAGTCTGACCAACCTCCTGTATTATTTCTCACTGTTGATTAACAATTTGCCTCTCTGGGTTATATACTTGGTGTTTGTGAGATTTAATCCTGAAAGTCATCCTTTAAAATTCTACTGAACAGTATTAACTGAGGTTAATATTTTGGTAAATATTATATTTTGGCCTCAGACAGTATAACAAAGACGTTTTGCAGCATAACTACTTAGAACAAAAGACTATACTGTTCTCTTTCCATTCAAATTCTCATACTGAGGCACCCGTAATACCCTGTAAACAACGTAAAATATGTGTCTCTGGTCATCAAGAAACTCTAACTTCCTTCCATGGAAACTGATGCAGGGTGCACTCAACTTTCACGACACATATTATAACTTTAGGAAAAGGATATCACATTTAATCCAAATTCCCTCACCTTCCATAAATTTCTGAGAAAATATATCAGTCTTTTCTTCCACCAGAAAATTATCCTTTGTCCAGACCCATAAGGGTTCTTTTCTCTCTCCTTACCCTTCTCCACTGTGTCTTATTCCTGGAATAATTTTGGAGTCAGCCACTTTGCCAGCCATTTCTCTTCTTAATCCCTGAAGGCACTGAAGTTCTTCCACAGATGTTTTGTCCTACAGTGTGAGATATATATGTTTTGCCTTAGTTTTAATACACTGAGTCTCTACTCAGGTAATACTTTTTACAACTAATTAACAGCACATGCTTCAGGGAGAGTTGTTAACATTTGAGAGACTAAGCAGGAATTTCTGGTCATAAGCATTAATAGAATGCTACAAATAATTCATCATTGATGATACTAGTAGGTATTACTGTATGGATATTGACTAGAAATACTGCACACGAATCCACACAGTTGTATGAATATTTTATAATAATGTGACAGTCCCAGCTGTTTAACACACTGCAGTGGTTCCTGAGGCCAAGAACCCCATTCAATCCTGTATCCCACCACTATGATGGTTTCACATACTTGATTAACTGAAATGTAGCTAAATCTTGTAATAAGAATAATGATTTTATTTTTCCTTTGACTGCTGAAAACAGTTTACTTACATGGCAAAATTTGGTTTTAGGTTCACATTCATTATATCAAACAATGAGGTTGTTTGACTGTAGGTGTGGGGGTTACAGGCTCTTTTCTTCCTGTAAATCTGGAGGTTACAGAGACTGTGTAGGGACATATAAGGAAAAGAAGCAAAATAACACTTATTTAATATGAACAAAGGTTCTGACTTTATAATAGATCAGTGTTCCTCACATGTTATGGTGCATATATGGTGCATATCTATCACCTGAGGATCATATTAAAATGCAGATTCTTGGGGCGCCTGGGTGGCTCAGTGAGTTAAAACCTCTGCCTTCAGCTCAGGTCATGATCCCAGAGTCCTGGGATCAAGCCCGACATCGGGCTCTCTGCTCAGCAGGGAGCCTGCTTCCACCTCTCTCTCTCTCACTGCCTGCCTCTCTGCCTACTTGAGATCTCTGCCTGTCAAATAAATAAATAAAAAATCTTAAAAAAAATGCAGATTCTCATTCAGTCATTCTGGGGTCTGGCTTTAACAAGGGCTTAGCTAGATGACTGATGCTACTCCTTGTCCAACAGCAAAAAGGAGGTAGTATATTAGTGTAGTCATGTTAATTAAAAATATAAATATCTTTAATTAAAAAACTGAAAATAATTTAAAAATTGAACATAGTTTAACAAATATCTTTATATTGGGTATGCTTGCTTAAAACTGTAATGTTGTTAAGGATTTTTGATACAACATAGAAAATGATTAAGAAAAAAAAACATGTTATTTTTTTAGTACATCGAGTCTAAAAGAATGGGAGATTTAGAAACTTCCTGTATAATTCAGTGATAGAGAATTGTTTCTGAGCTTTCTAATAATAATTTTGAATTGATTAGTAAGCTCTTTCTGTCTTGATTCAATACTGATGCCTCTGAAGACAAAACTAAATTTCTTGTTTCTTGAAGTTGACAATGGCACTTATATACAAAGCCATCAGTTATTTTGTAGTTCAAACAATTTTATTTATTTTTTTTTGATGATCTCAATCTTTTACTCTATTAATTCCAAGTCAAACCAAGATTTTAGAGACTTTATTAACTTCTGTAATAAATGTGGAGGAAAGGTTTTTAATAAATGTGGAGGAGAGGTTAATGAAAGGGGATTTTTCTCTATATTTCCTTGTTCTGACATGCTGGAATTCTCTAATTTATAGGAGAAAATTACTAATTTTACAAGCCTAAGGTTAAATATATTGTTTCTTAATATGAACAGATCACTACCCACTATGCTTTCAGTTTTCACATGTTGGGGATTTAATTCAATTCAATACAACATGCATTAAACATTTACCTGTACCAGACACCAAACTAGGAACTGTTGATAACTTTAACACTTAAATATGCTTTTAAGTAGTACTTGAGATGGGATGACAGAGCTTTCCCCCCAAACAAACAGCAAATATAAAAAGAGCTAGTAGATGCAGTTAGAGGTACACAGATATTTTGATTAAAAAAAAAAGTAGCATCCAGCTCATTATTAAATATATACCTTAATGTACAAATTAGGAGTGATTTTCTGTGGTTAGAGTTAGAAAGTGGAAAGTAGTTTCTCAAGACTTCAAAAAGTGACCTTTGTGTTGGACCTTTGAGTTTGAAGGATGGGTAGAACCTTACCCAGTTCAGGAAAGATCAAGAGGCCAAAAAGGGCTGACGTTTTCACCCAACTGTTAGGCATGTTAAAAAAGGTGTTTAAAAGGTTAAAAAGTTATTACTTTTAGAGTATATTCAGATACTATGGTAAAGGCTACTAAATATAAAGTAAATAAGGAGAGAAGAGCCTTCATTATTTCCCTTGACACAATTGTATCTCTTAGAATTCACTAGATGATGCTTATTAGTAAAAATTGTTTTCTCATTTCATTTCAAAAGCAATTGATAGATATGAAATAATTACCAGTTTGATTTTCACATACCCACCACTAAAGACAGGGCCTTAACTACTAAGAAGAAATTATTGTCTTGGTTTCTATTAAAATTAGTTATTTAAACTGAATTATTATAGATTTTTTAAAAGATTTTATTTATTTATTTGACAAAGAGAAAGGGAACACAAGCAGGGGTAGTGGGAGAGGGAGAAGCAGTCCTCCTGCCGAGCAGGGAGCCCAATGACTGAGCTCCATCCCAGGACCCCAGGATCATGACCTGAGCCAAAGGCAGATGCTTAACAACTGAGTCAACCAGGTGCCACTATTATAGATATTTTTATTAATATTCTTGTAGAACTGGAACATGATAATTCAATATGAACCATTGGTTTTCATACCTTTATAGAAAAATAATGAAGAAAAATAATTGTGTTTTAAACATCAACATGTATTTTTGATGGTAATGAGATGTTCAGACAGAAAATGCTATTGTTCTAAATATTGGAAATCCTAAGCAGTGAATGTCATTGCAATTATGCTAATTTGTTAGATAACCCCATATATATTTAATTCATTATTTAACTTTTGTATATTTATTTTTTTATAATTTTTTAATTTTTTATAAACATATAATGTATTATTAGCCCCAGAGGTACAGGTCTGTGAATCGCCAGGTTTACACACTTCACAGCACTCACTACAGCACATACCCTCCCCAACATCCATAACCCCACCACCTTCTCCCTATCCCCTCGCCCCGGCAACCCTAGGTTTGTTTTGTGAGATTAAGAGTCTCTTATGGTTTGTCACCCTCCCAATCCCATCTTGTTTCATTTATTCTTTTCCTACCCCAAACCCCCCACATTGAATCTCCACTTCCTCATATCAGGGAGATCATATGATAGTTGTCTTTCTCCGATTGATTGACCTATTTTGCTAAACATAATACCCTCCAGTTCCAACCACGTCGTCTCAAATGTCAAGATTTCATTTATTTTGATGGCTGCATAGTATTCCATTGTATATATACCACCTCTTCTTTATACATTCAACTATTGATGGACATCTAGGTTCTTCCCATAGTTTGGCTATTGTGGACATAGTTGCTATAAACATTCGGGTGCACGTGCCCCTTCGGATCACTACATTTGTATCCTTAGGGTAAATACCCAGTAGTGCAATTGCTGGGTCATAGGGTAGCTCTGTTTTCAACTTTTTGGGGACCCTCCATGCTGTTTTCCAGAGTGGCTGTACCAGTTTGCATTCCCACCAATAGTGTAGAAGGGTTCCCCTTTCTCTGCATCCTTGCCAGCATCTGTCATTTCCTGACTTGTTAATTTTAGCCATTCTGACTGGTGTGAGGTGGTAGCTCATTGTGGTTTTGATTTGTATTTCCCTGATGCCGAGTGATATGGAGCACTTTTTCATGTGTCTGTTGGCCATCTGGATGTCTTCTTTGCAGAAATGTCTGTTCATGTCCTCTGCCCATTTCTTGATTGGATTATTTGTTCTTTGGGTGTTGAGTTTGATAAATTCTTTATAGATTTTGGATACTAGCCCTTAATCTGATATGTCATTTGCAAATATCTTCTTCCATTCAGATAGTTGTCTTTTGGTTTTGTTAACTGTTTCCTTTGCTGTGCAAAAGCTTGTGATCTTGATGAAGTCCCAATAGTTCATTTTTGCCCCTGCTTCCCTTGCCTTTGGCAATGTTCCTAGGAAGAGGTTGTTGCTTGTGTTCTCCTTAAGGATTTTGATGGATTCCTTTCTCACATTGAGGTCCTTCATCCATTTTGAGTCTATTTTCGTGTGTGGTGTAAGGAAATGGTCCAATTTCATTTTTCTGCATGTGGCTGTCCAATTTTCCCAACACCTTTCGTTGAAAAGACTGTCTTTTTTCCATTGGACATTCTTTCCAGCTTGGTCGAAGATTAGTTGACCATAGAGTTGAGGGTCTATTTCTGGGCTCTCCATTCTGTTCCATTGATCTATGTGTCTGTTTTTGTGCCAGTACCATACTGTCTTGATGATGACAAGTTTTGTGATAGAGCTTGAAGTCTGGAATTGTGATGCCACCAACTTTGGCTTTCTTTTTCAATATTCCTCTGACTATTCGAGGTCTTTTCTGGTTCCATACAAATTTTAGGATTATTTGTTCCATTTCTTTGAAAAAAAAAAAGTGTATGGGACTTTGATAGGGATTGCATTAAATGTGTAGATTGCTTTAGGCAGCATAGACATTGTCATAATATTTGTTCTTCCAATCCATGAGCATGGAACTTTTTTCCATTTTTTTTTTTTTTTTGTCTTCCTCAATTTCTTTCATGAGCACTTTATTGATTTCTGAGTATAGATTCTTTGCCTCTTTGGTTAGGTTTATTCCTAGTTATCTTATGGTTTTGGGTGCAATTGCAAATGGGATTGATGCCTTAATTTCTCTTTCTTCTGTCTTGTTGTTGGTGTAAAGAAATGCAGCTGATTTCTGTGCATTTATTTCATATCCTGACACGTTACTGATTTCCTTTACAAGTTCTAGCATATTTGGAGTGGAGCCTTTTGGATTTTCCACATATAGTATCATATCATTTGGAAACAGTGATAGTTTGACTTCTTCTTTGCTGATTTGGATGCCTTTAATTTCTTTTTGTTGTCTGATTGCTGAGGCTAGGACTTCAAATACTATGTCGAATAGCAGTGGTGATAATGGACGTCCCTGCCATGTTCCTGAACTTAGTGGAAACCTTTCAGTTTTTCCCCATTGAGAATGATATTTGTTGTGGGTTTTTCATAGATGGCTTTGATAATATTGAGGTATGTGCCCTCTATCCCTACACTTTGAAGAGTTTTGATCAGGAAGGGATGCTGTACTTTGTCAAATGCTTTTTCAGCATCTATTGAGAGTATCATATGGTTCTTATTCTTTCTTTTATTAATGTATTGTATCACATTGATTGATTTGTGGATGTTGAACCAACCTTGCAGCCCTGGAATAAGTCCCACTTGGTCGTGGTGAATAATCCTTTTAATGTACTGTTGGATCCTATTGGCTAGTATTGTGGTGAGAATTTTCATGTCCGTGTTCATCAAGGATATTGGTCTGTAATTCTCTTTTTGGATGGGATCCTTGTCTGGTTTTAGGATCAAGGCAATGCTGGCCTCATAAAATGAGTTTGGAAGTTTTCCTTCCATTTCTATTTTTTGGAAAATTTTCAGGAAAATAGGAACTAATTCTTCTTTAAATGTTTGGTAGAATTCCCCTGGGAAGCCATCTGGGATCTTGTTTGTTTAGAGATTTTTGATGACTGTTTCAATCTCCTTACTGGTTATGGGTCGGTTCAGGTTTTCTATTTCTTCCTGGTTCAGTTGTGTTGGTTTATATGTCTCTTGGAATGCATCCATTTCTTCCAGATTGTCAAATTTGTTGGCATAGAGTTGCTCATAGTATGTTCTTATAATTGCTTGTATTTCTTTGGTGATGGTTGTGATCTCTCCTCTTTCATTCATAATTTTATTTATTTGGGTCCTTTCTCTTTTCTTTTTGATAAGTCTGGCCAGGGTTTTATCAATCTTATTAAATCTTTCAAAGAACCAGCTCCTAGTTTTATTGATTTGTTCTATTTTTTTTTTCTTTTGGTCTCTATTTCACTGATTTCTGCTCTGATCTTTATGATTTCTCTCCTCCTGCTGAGTTTAGACTTTCTTTGTTGTTCTTTCTCCAGCTCCTTTAGGTGTAGGGTTAGGTTATGTATTTGAGACCTTTCTTGTTTCTTCAGAAAGGCTTGTACCACTATATATTTTCCTCTCAGGACTGCCTTTGCTGTGTCCCACAGATTTTGAACCACTGTGTTTTCATTATCATTTGTTTCCATGAATTTTTTCAATTCTTCTTTAATTTCCTGGTTGACCCATTCATTCTTTAGAAGGATGCTCTTTAGTCTCCATGTAGTTGGGTTCTTTCCAACTTTCCTCTTGTGTTTGAGTTCTGACTTCAGAGCATTGTAGTCTGAAAATGTGCAGGGAATGATCCCAATCTTTTGATACCAGGTGAGACTGGATTTACGGCCCAGGATGTGATCTATTCTGGAGAATGTTCCATGTGCACTAGAGAAGAATGTGTATTCTGTTGCTTTGGGATGAAATGTTCTGAATATATCTGTGATGCCCATCTGGTCCAGTGTGTCATTTAAGGCCTTTATTTCCTTGTTGATCTTTTGCTTGGATGACCTGTTCATTTCCCTGAGGGGAGTGCTAAATCCCCTACTATTTTGTGTTATTGTCGATCTGTTTCTTTGATTTTGTTATTAATTGCTTTATATAGTTGGCTGCTCCCACTTTAGGGGCATAGATATTTAAAACTGTTAGATCTTCTTGTTGGACCAATGCTTTGAGTATGATATAGTGTCCTTCCTCATCTCTTATTATAGTCTTTGACTTAAAATCTAATTGATTTGATATAAGGATTGCCACCCCAGCTTTCTTTTGATGTCTGTTAGCATGGTAAATTGTTTTCCACCCCCTCACTTTAAATCTGGAGGTTTCTTTGGGTCTAAAATGAGTTTTTTTGTAGACAGCATATTGATGGGTTTTGGTTTTTTATCCATTCTGATACCCTGTGTCTTTTGATTGGGGGCATTTAGCCCATTAAAATTCAGGGTAACTATTGAGAGATATGAATTTAGTGCCATTGTATTGCCTGTAAGGTGACTGATACTGTATATTGTTTCTGTTCCTTTCTGACCTACTACTTCTAGGCTCTCTTTCCTTAGAGGACCACTTTCAATATTTCCTGTAGGGCTGGTTTGGGGTTTACAAATTCTTTCAGTTTTTATTTGTCCTGGAAGCTTCAATGATAGCCTAGCTGGATATAGTATTCTTGGCTGCATGTTTTTCTTGTTTAGTGCTCTGAATATATCATTCCAGTTCTTTCTGGTTTGTCACGTCTCCGTGGATAAGTCTGCTGCCAATCTAACATTTTACCATTGTATGTTACAAACTTTTTTTCCCGGGCTGCTTTCAGAATTTTCTCTTTGTCGGTAAGACTTGTAAGTTTTACTCTTAGATGATGGGGTGTGGACCTATTCTTATTGATTTTGAGGGGGGGTTCTCTGCATCTCCTGGATTTTGATGCTTGTCCCCTTTGCCATATGAGGGGAATTCTCTATAATAATTCTCTCCAATATACCTTCTGCTCCCCTCTCTCTTTCTTCTTCTGGAATCCCAATTATTCAAATGTTGTTTTGTCTTATGGTATCACTTATCCCTCAAATTCTCCCCTCATAGTCCAGTAGTTGTTTGTCTCTATTTTGCTCAACTTCTTTATTCTCTGTCATTTGGTCTTCTATGTCAATAATTCTCTCTTCTCCCTCATTTATCCAGCAGTAAGAACCTCCATTATTTATTGCACCTCCTTAATAGCTTTTTTAAATTTCAACTTGGTTAGATTTTAGTTTTTTTATTTCTCCATAAATGGCTTTTGTTTCTCCAGAATTGGTTTCTCTAATATCTTTCATGCCTTTTTTCAAGCCCAGCTAGCCACTTGAGAATTGTCATTCTGAACTCTGGATCTGAAATATTATCAATGTCCATATTGATTAGGCCCCTAGCCTTTGGTACTGCCTCTTGTTCTTTTCTTTGTGGTGACTTTTTCCACCTTGTCATTTTATCCAGGTAAGAATATATGAAGGAGCAAATAAAATACTAAATGGGTGGCAAAGACTCCAGGAAAATGTGCTTTAACCAAATCAGAAGAGACCCCAAGTCGTGAGGGAATGAAAGCGGGTAAAAAGAAGTTCAGGGGAAAAAAAAAATAAATAAATAAAGAAAACAAATAAAGAAAAAAATATAAAAAAGAAAAAAATATATATATATTAGACTGGTGATTGGAACAGGGTCACCCACTTAATTTTGGGAGTATTTTGGTCTCTTAGAAGAAACTACCTCCCAAAATTTTAAAGAGTGAAAAGCATATATAAGGGTAAAACACAAGGAAGGGATGGAATATGAGTATAAAGATGAATTTTTTTTTTATTTTAAAAAAGAATTTCTAAAAAAAGAGTTGAAAACATAAGTTGGTTGGGAAAATAAAGAAAAAGAAAGTGGAGAGAATTTGCTCAGGCTGGAGACTAGAACAAAGCCATATGATAGATTTAGGGTGTATTTTGATCTATTAGAAGAAGTTGTACCCCAAATTTTTTTACAAGAAAAAATCCTATGTGTATACAAAAAAATAAAGTTAGGTACAATGAAGAATAAAATATGACTATCATAATGAAGGTTCAAAAAGATTTTTTTAATTAAATGTATTGTCAAGATAAACTAGTTAAAAAACGTTAAAAGAAGAAAGGGTAAAAGTTAAAAAAAATAGCAGAAGAAAAAAAAATTAAAAAATTAATTTACTTTGTAAGATTAAAGAATCATGGGGAGAAAGCCATGAATTTCATGCTTTGCTTTCTCCTCCTCTGGAATTCCGATGTTCTCCTTGGTAAGTGAACTTGGTCTTGGCTGGATTTCTTGTTGATCTTCTTGAGGAGGGGCCTGTTGTAGTGATTCTCAAGTGTCTTTGCCCGAGGTGGAATTGCACCACCCTTACCAGGGGCCAGGCTAACTAATCCACTTGGGTTCACTTTTGGGAGCTTTTGTTCCCTGAATGCTTTCCGTATAGGTCCAGAGGACGGGAATGAAAATGATGGCCTCCCAATCTCCACCTGGTGGAGCTGAGAGCTCGGGGTCCCACTCCTCAGTGCGCTCTCTGAGAAAAGCGCTCAATCACTCCCATCTCCCTGGCTTCTGGCTGCATTCCGAGCTCACCCAGTCCATGACCAAGCGTCTCTGTCTCTGGCTCACAGCCCCGCCTGGAGTCTCTGAGCCCCACAAATCCCTGAGCTCTTCCAGGGTGGGTCTCTCCCAATCTTGTGGGGTCTGTGCTCACCAGAGCAGCAGCCTGTAACATGGATCACGATAAGGTAACCCTGAGTTGAGAGTTCACTCCTTGCTTCTATCTCTGCAGCTGGCTTCCCCACTGTAATACCTGTGAGCTCTGTGACACTCAGACAGCCCTGATCCTTCTGTGACCCCGCCAGGACCTGAGGCCATGCTCTCCCCACATGGGCTTCACCCTGGCTTAGCCCTGGAGCTAAGTCCCTCAGTGGAGCAGACTTTTAAAAGTTCTGATTTTGTGCTCCATTGCTCTGCTGCTTGCCGGGAGCTGGCCCCTCCTCCCTGCATTCTATCTTCCCGTCACTTTGGATTCACTCCTCCACAGGTCCTACCTTCAGAAAGTAGTCAATTTTCTGTTTCTAGAATTGCTGTTCTTCTTCTCTTCGATCTCCCGTTGGATTTGTAGGTGTTCAGAATGGTTTGATAAGCTATCTAGCTGATCCTCTGCTACCTGATGTCGTCTCAGCCTGCTACTTCTCTGCCACCTTGACTCCTCCCCCCCAACTTTTGTGTATTTAGTTAAGATATTTTACTCATGCCCAGATTTGTTTCAGAGAATCAACTTTCATTAACTCATTATAAAGTGAGTTGAAAGTGGGGAGAAGGGGAAAATGAAAATAACAGCAGGAAAATGTGAAGGAATGAATGCAGCTGAAATGATTAAACATAATGATTTTATGGATACTAAATTTGGGCCCATGGATTTATCCTTTGAAGGACAAATCAAAAACAGAAAACTTATCAGTCAAATAGTTCATAATGATATGAGGTTAAAAGCAACAACAACAAAAGAGTTTCTCAGGAGAAATATATTATTTTTGGCAGCAAGATACGATTGGAGTTTTCTTCAGGATTTTTGGGGAAGAAATGTTGTAGGGATGCCTGGGGGGTTCAGTTGGTTAAGCCTTAAACTCTTGTTTTGGTTCAGGTCATGTTGGGGTCATGAGATAGAGCTCCAAATTGGACTCTGTGCTGGGTGTGGAGTTTGCTCAGAATTCTTCCTCCCTCTCCCTGTACCTTCTCCCTGCTCATGCTTTCTCTCTTTCTCCCTCTCTCTCTCAAATAAATAAATAAATATTTTTTTTAGAAAAGAAAATACTGTATATTCCACTTATACTGACCCACAACATAAGCAACTTGAATTTTACTAAAGAAAGTATGTTGTTGGTCAATAACTGCTGACCTAAGTATCCAATGTTTCTTGAACTGGTGTAATGTAAGAGCATGAATTATAAAGCAAAATAAAGGGAATGAAATCTACATCTTTCATGCCATCTCCTCTAAAATATATTACTCTTAACTGGCATTTTAACAACTTGTCATAAGCTTGATGGCATTTTAAAGAATTTGGGGCTTAGTTATATTCTTTTTGCCATTGGGAGAGAGAGAGAGGAGTAGGAAGAGAGGAAGGAGGAAAAGGAGTGGGAGAAAAAAGAGGAGAAGGAAGAGAAGAAGGAAGGGAAGAGGGTGAAGGGAAGGTGTGGGGCAGGGGGAGAAGGAGCAAGGAAGAGGTGCTAAGGAAAGAAGTACAAAAGGAAGAAGCTCTCTCCTGTAACCATTAAGAAACCCATCATTTCTTGTGTTTTGTGCCATGGGTTAAATATTCTTAAGAAATAATTGTGTAAGCATCTTATATTACCCTTGTTGTGTCTTTATTAAGATGCTTAAAAGCAAAATGTATTAATAAATTGATCATATCCCTTTTCAAATTTCTTTTCCACAAACATCTATATACATTATTTTCTCTGTCAAAGACCTCATCTCTGACCTTGTCATTTACAAAACAAATGCATGAGAAACACTAATCATTTTGAGAATTTCACTTTTTCTTGATATCACTGAGTCTTGCATATTTGCCTCTTAAAAATGTTATGAAAAAGCAATTCATTATAGACTGAAAAAATTAAATACTGAAGTGATTTAATAAAAGATAAACATCCCTCCACTAAACCTTTGCTTCTGTTCCTTTAAGTATAATCCATAATTAATTCTTTATTCTTAAAGAAAAATTTTATTCCATTGCAGTTATTTATCTCATATATTATTTATGTATGTACTGAAAACAAATAGGTACCAAACATTTGGTTTATTTACTTTCTGATATTTCTTGGAGAGCTTTCTTTCTCTGACTATAAACATTAATAACATTATTTTTTTGTTGCTAAATAAAATTTTATTGTATGAAAATACTATGATTTTTGAAGAATCTTATGTTGTTGGACATAAATGCAATTTTTCTCTTCTCTTATTTTTTATTTATAGTATATAAACATGCTAGTTAAGTAGCAATTCAATGAATACATTAATGTATCAGTGATGGAAATATTTCAAAATGGAATTACTGAGGTTGTTTTGAGAAATAATACCAAATTTTCCTCAAAAAGAGCTTAGACCAATTTATATTCTCATGAAGTTATATGAGAATTACCTTACCATTTCTCTGCATTAAAACTTTGTAACCTCTGCAATCCAACAGGTAGAACAGACAAATCATTGTTATTTAAGTTTGTATTTATTTATGAATGTGGTAATAGTTTTATAAGCCATTATATTCTAGTCATATATTTCCTATGAAAAGCCCATTACTGCCATGTGCACATTTTCTATTGGAGTGTTGATTGCTTTACATATTTGTAAACATTTCTTAAGCATTAAATTAATTTTCTATTTATCCTTCCCATGTGCTGCTATGAGTTTTCATTATAATTCTACATTTAAAAATTTTATTCCTAAATTCATTGCATTGTGGTAAAATAATATGGAAATTTCTCAAATTTTTATTGTATGAACAATTTTAAACATGAATGAAGTATCTTTATTGAATTTATTTAAATCTTTTTTATATTTGTCATAGTATATTGATGGTGTTTTGTGGGAGTTTTTACAATGGAACTTTTTTCAGGTTTTTTTTTTTTTTTTACCAAAAAAAAAAACCACTTTGTTGAAACTATAAAATATTTATAATGAAAATATGAAAGTTTTACAATGAAAAATAAGGAACTCTTGGCTGATTCCCACTCCCCCAACAGAATGATTTTCTATTTCTATCATTGTTTCTCTTAGTGTTCATCTCTCAATATATTCATAATACGATTTCATGGTTCATAAATTGAGTTAATTTTATCCTCCTTCTAATATTAGTATTATGGACCATTATTTCTTTTTGTTTGCATTTTGTGATCTTTGTCTATATTTTAATTATTTTATTTTATCATTTCCAAGCAACATATACTTCAAAAAAGATGTTTTTTTTTCCTCTAGTAATAGATAACTTTACTCCATTTACATTTATTGAAATGACATTCAATAGTCTGAGGTCTGACACACCTTTTATAGTATGCTTTCTTTTTGATGCTTTCTTTCTTATTTTCTCTATTACAGTATGTTATTTGCTGAATTAATTAGAGTACATTAAGACATTATAACAAATTGAGCAAACGGTATGGCTTAACATGTTAAAAGCTTATTTCTTGGTGATCTGATATCATATTTATCATTTTTTTC
This sequence comes from Lontra canadensis, assembly GCF_010015895.1. Taxonomy (NCBI): domain Eukaryota; kingdom Metazoa; phylum Chordata; class Mammalia; order Carnivora; family Mustelidae; genus Lontra; species Lontra canadensis. Next base: position 2,095,691 of record NW_022631045.1, on the reverse strand, counting down.
TTTCTTATTCTGTGTCTTCCACAGTAAACTGTACGTGTCATGGAAGAACAGTTTTTTTATGTCCTCAAAGACTTTTGTTAGATAAATACATATTATAACATCAGAGTATGTTTCCTCACTAAAAGTTGCATGTTGTTTTTGATTTAGTAATATGTTTTAAAATTTTTCTTTCTCCTCATCTGTTCATTTACCTTGGTTTCTTTATGCTTTATTTGGCTGCATTTTATCATCAGAAATTTTTCCTTATTTTTTTTTTCTTTTATATGAATATCTTTCTCCATCTGGGTCAAGTATTCCTATTTGTGTGCTTCAATAGCTAACTGCAAAAATCCTGTCTGTCTTGGGAAATTAACATTATAAAGTCTCATTTTTTATTTCAGTAGTTTGTTCTCTACAACATTCTGAAATAGAGAGGACTGACTGTTTTGACTCAAGAACTTTAGCTTTTATTTGACTCCATGATATGTTCAATTTCAGAGAAAAATACAGTGCTTATGGTCAAATTAACCAAAGTTATATTTTAAGATCTTAAAAAAAAAAAAAAAAAAAGATTTATTTATTTATTTATTTGAGAAAGAGAGAGAAAGTTCAGGGGGAAAGGTAGAGGGAGAGGGAGAATCTCAAGCAGACTCTCTGCTGTACATGAAGCCTGACTCAGGGCTCTATATCATGACCTTGAGATCATGACCTGAGCTGAAATGAATAGTCAGATGCTTAACTGACTGAGCCACCTAGGTGCCCCAAGACCAAAGTTATATTTTGACTAGGGATTAATATGCCCACCCCAAACTCTCTGATCTCATTTTCTGTTTCTTCCCATTACTCAGTCGGCTCCAGCCACTCTTGTCTTCTTGATTTTCACCAAAAATGTACCGAATTCACTCTCACTCTGGAACATTAAGACTTAATGTTATCTTCATTTGGAACAATTTGAACAAAATGTTCATGTAGCTTCCTTCCTCACTTCATTCAGGCCTCTGCTCAAACATGATCTCATCAGTGATATCTTGGCCAACAATCTTTCTTGAACAAGCATTCCTCCATCTATCATTCTTTACTCATCATCACCAGCATAAAAGTTACTATCATTTGCTCCACTAAAACATAAGCTCTATAAAAGTTTTCTACTTGTTTTGTAAAATTCCGCTTCCTCTAGATCAATGCCCACCCAAAGAGTTGGTTACATGAGTGAATCAATAATGCATCAAGTGATAGATGATGGATGTTCAACAAATGCTAGTCAATACCCCCGACAAAATATCTCAGTACTTGTATAGATGAATATTTAATGGTAAAAAGACAGTTTATCACATTCAAAATCTTAACACCAGATAGCATAATTTAAGGCAGAGCAAAGATATTTTCAATACCTCCTAATGCCTTGATACAAAGTATCATAAAGTTCTGGAATCATAAAAGTAAGTAAGGCACAGTTCCTGTATTTAAGGAATTCACAATCTAGGGAAATAGATAAAAAAAAAATCCCTATGTGTATGTTCCAAACTGTAAAAACTCATGCCAGTCTCATGCAAACTCATGCAAACTCATGCCTCAGCACTGTCCTTGAGGTCTGACATTATGATTTCTTTTCATATTAAATTTCTGTAGCAAGTCTAGTATCATGAACCCCCACATTGTTGAATTATATTCTTTGTTGGTATCCATATTTTTTAATATGGGAGCCTACACCTACTATAATCTTCCTCCAAGGGCTATTTTCTCTGCCATGTAATCTCCCTATATAAAGAAAATTAAAACTGTTATTTCATGCTGATCACACCAGTGATTTCTTCCTACTTATACCCAGATTTCTTTACCTATAAAAAAATTAGATGGTTTTGAATGCTTGAATCTAGGTTTTTTGTTTTTTTTTTTTTACTCTCTGTCCTTGCTATTAGGCCAAATCTTTCAAAGTACATTTCGAAAATAAGACAAAACGTAGGCAACATTTTACTTTCAAATCCATCAGTTATTTGTTTATGTTGAAATAACTATAAAATTATCTAGTTTCTACTCTAACTCACCCACCTCTACAGGCAGCGTTTATTTTAATGCAAATTGCTACTGTTGAGATGTATCTTTTCATCTTTATGAAATGAAAATCATTAAGTATTCATTTGGTAAAATGCAGTAGCTCTCTGCCATTCATTCAGGTAGTAGCTGAGTGCTAGCCTACTCACACTGCTATATTTACTATAATTGAATTTCTCTAGAATAGCAACCTGTTAGAAGTATTAAGTGCCCAATCAGAAACTTCACATATGTCTCAATTAAAATGTGGCAGCTACACAGAGTAGATAAATGTGCATGCCTTTAAGCCATATGAAATTCTAAGATTTTGCTGTCAAATGAATAATTTAATAAAAATCTCTTTATAAAAAATGTGTCTATATATTTTATTTTTCCAAAATTTTCATGATTCTCTCACTTATCTTCCTGAAGTAAAACCAGTTCAAGACTAGTAGGATTAGAGATCTCTCTTTCAGTTATTCCTAGTGATTTTAAAAATTCTATATGTTGGAATGAAGTTAAATTATAATTATGGCTCATTCTAGTAATACCAAACATTAATCAAATAGAAACTGTATGTGATATTTATCTGATAGTTCTTAGAGTTTATTTGGTTGTTTTAAGGAGCAAAGCAGTTACCATGTGCAGCAAATGTATTTTTTCTCTGTTCAAGATCTAAAAATCACCTATCTTTCCACTACTGTTTAATCTTTATTCCTACTTATTTTCTAATGAAATGGAATTTTCTGGTGAACAAAAAATGATTTTATACTGATTGGATATATGTGTGAATGTGGGAGTATATGTGTGTATACACACACTCATTTTTTTAGGTTTTTCATTATATCTAATTCACAAATAGATCTATTTGCTTTTACTATGTGTACATGGAAGCATGTGCATGAATCCTTAATAATTGCATGTAAAATGAGTATAATGAATTTTACTCATACTACAATTTACATAAGAATTGATTCTGCTCTTTTTGAAAATCAAATCTGACTGCCACATTTAGAGACTCAGTTGCTATTATACAATAAAAAGACATTAAAATAAAATTCACAACTTTAGTGGGTATAATCACTGTATACAAAATTAAAATTTTTGGCAATTTATTTGTGTAGGAACTAAGAAAATAGGCATTTAGAGACACTTGATTGGAAATGTGTCCACAGGGGCCTATTTTTGTTCAGTCTACAGATTCATGTTACAGAATTTAATCATAAATATCTCTAACCTAATGCATATTTAATCTGTGAAGTACTTGGCATGTGGTTGTATTTTTAAAATTCTAGGAATCTCAAAGTTACAAGAATATCAAAATATCTGTGTGGGAGAGTTTCTTGGTTCTATATCAAAGCATTTCCTCATTTAGGCATTTTATCCTCACCAGTAAAAAGTGCATTTTGGTCTATTATATGAGCTGATGAGAAAAAAGTCTCCAATCTATAATGACATTTATTGCAATTTCTCTATGCTTTGCCCTTTAAACTTTTACAATATTTCCCCACCTTAAGTTAACCTTGAACTTGGAAAATGTATATTTGGTCAGGGATTATCCCATCTTGAAAATAAATGGATGCTTCCACAAACAGTTCATTGACCACTGTACTATTTTCTCCACCATTGTTCAAAACCACAATATATTTTTTCTTTTTGATTAGTTTTTTAATAGCAATTTAATATTATATGTTTAGATATATGTCATACATTTATTTAAAAAACATTTTATACATGTGTGCCAGTTTCTAAGACACTGGACATTGTATATTAGCAAGTATGTAATTCCCTTGTGGAGTTTGTAATAAAGTTAAGAAGACAGCAGGTAAGGAAGCAAATAAGGTGCAGTTCTGGAGACGAAAAGCAAGAAGAGGCAGTAGGTTATGTGACTTAGACTGGGTCATGAGGATCATTGCCTTTGAGAAGATGATGTTTAAATTAAAATCAGAAAGATCAGATTATCAGCCTACACAAAAAACAAAAGAAATGCAATTTCAGGCAGAAGGAATAGCAGGAGTGAGAAGGTCCTGAAACAGGAAAGAATGCATTTGCTATCTACTGTTTGTACTCCAATAAAATCTCAATGTGAGCAAGAACCACAATGTTTCCATGTACCACTGACCCCAGCATGGCGGCCATTACCCAAGAGGCATTTAGTAAATATTTGCTCAGCAAACTTTAAATTAATTTTTAAATACTTCAATGCTCATCACCATGACTACTTCCTTTAACATTTGGGAAGAATTGACATTTTCATAATTAGGAGGATTGACTTATTTAAGTGCCATTGCTCTTGTTTTAATTTTGGACCTTGAGTTGAGTAAACTACATTCTTATCTTCATTATAACTGCAATGTTGGTCTGCAAAATAATCTCTTCTATACTTAAATTTATGTATATTTTTATGTGTTCTTATTAATTAAATTTTTCACACCATTCTCTTATAAGCAATCATTTTAGTGTGTTATTTGTGTCTCAGAATTACATATATTACTGCAAATCGTATATTATTCTTTCGAAGTTGATTTTAATTTCCATGGATAGTATGCTAATATAGGACCTATTCTACTTCTTTTGCAAACTCAGTCTACATTTTAAACAGATTATTGAGGTTTTGTTGATGTATGATACACTGTGTAGATTTAAACTATGCAATTGAAGAAACATGTCTATTATCCCCAAGACTTCCTTGTGTGCTGCTGTAATCCATTACTCCCTATCCCATTTCTCTATTTCTAGGCATTGATCTGCTTTCTGTCACAGTGGATTTATTTCCATTTTCTAGAATTTTATTTAAATGTAATCACACAGTATGAATGCAGTTTTTCTGACTACTTTCATTCAACATAATTATTTTGCACATATATTGTTTATGCATCTGTAGCTCATTCCTTCCATTGCTAATAATATCCAATTGGATGGATATACCAGTTTGTTCATTCATTCAACTATTAGTGATCACTTGAGAAATGCTTTTAGTTTTCTTCAGTAAATTCTGAAAAAAAAAAAAAAAATCCCGTTTCTTTTATAACCTGTGATGTCTCTCTGTCTTTTACAAGGCCAGTCCATACCCAGACCCAGTACGTAAGCAAGGTCAAAGAGCACTTCCACTTTCTGCTTACCTAAGCACAGTTTGCTTTGCTTCTTTAATTCAGTTCTGTAAGATTTCCTTAGATCCAATGTTCTTTCCCAGTTCCATAGAAAACTATGATTTTTGATTTGTTGTACTTTTGGTTACAACATGAAAGCAGGTGTCTTTCATAACTGTAAAAGCATCTGTTTCTTGGAACTTTGAATACAGTTTTAAATCTTTTAATACCAACTGGTCTGTACAAATGTTTAATTATTTTTGTCCAAATTTTTGAATTGATTAATACATACAGGAAATCCTCATGTTGCATGCTTCTGATATGCACAAATTTTATTTACCAGGTTTTAGTTACATAACATAAGTTCAAACAGTTCAAATTTCAGTTATGGTGTATTAACTTGCGTACCTGTGAACTTTGCTACTCACTCTTCAACTTACGTATCATTATATAAATAACAGATGCATAATATTATTTGTAATAAATCATTACTTTTTTCCCCAAGTCAGTGATTGGTAATTGTACGTTTATTTGTATCTCAAGCAGACAGCAAAGTGTGTAGTTGTGTTACCTTCATGGCTCCCACTAATAAACTCAAATGATGTTTTACAAAAGAGACAATCAAATGAGGGAATTGATAAATAGAAGTGCAGCAAAAACATCGAAAATGATATTGCTAAAAGTGACATTTGAATTGAATGTAAATGGAGTGATTCTAAAAGAAATCACTGACCTTGGGAATATTGATACTGCCACTATTGTAGAGACTAGATATATAGGCCTAGGAATTTAATGAGGGTTAAATTAATCCACATAAATGAGGAATGTGATCATGACAAAAAATATGAAGATGTCTTAGAAGAAGTGACACCATAGAAAACATCATATTAACAGAACTCTTGGAGATATTCCACACATTGAAAATGCAAAAGATGAGATGTTAGAAGCTGATCCAAACTTAAAAATGAGCATAACAATTTGCCACAGTGTAGAAAAAATGTTCCCCCACATCATAAGTTATAGAATGAGAATTAGAAAATAAGCAATGATCAAAGATCCTTCCATTACTTTTAAAAGGGAATCAACACTTTATATCCCAATGTTTTAAATATTTTAAATTACAATTAGCTAAAATATATCAATTTTGCTGTTTTAAAAATTTGCTGCATATTTTTAATTGACCATAGAGAATTTTTAATTTTTTAACAATACTTTGAAAGGTAGTAAGACTATTGTAAATTTCTCCACTGATTACTAAGTTTGCTTTGCATGGTTTCAGCTTGCAGTCATTTTTATGATCTTGTACTGTTGGGCAAAGTGTGCATTGCCTGTGTTAGTTCAACATAAACTTTTATTTTTTAAATCTCAGTTGTCTGTAGCTATTTATTATTTTCTCCATATACCGTTTTGCATTTTTTTCAGATTTGTACCTTTTTCTTTGTAAGGAAAACTGCTTGATTTGTTTATATTCTCTATTTTTCTAGTTTGTTTCCAGTTTCCATGATCAGTTCCATTATGTTATCATTTTTTTTTTTCTTTTTCCCCCTATCAGTTTTTGCTATTATTTTTCTGGCAATTTTTAAAATTATTTGTATAACTCATTTGCTTTCAGTTTTGGTTTCCTAATAAAATACTTGTCAAAATACCTCTCACTTAATAGAAACTTAACAAACATTTTTTTGGATATTAACTAAATTATTGAATATCTCCATGCTCTTTGCTTATTCCTTTTTCTTTCTTTTTTTTTTTTTTTAAACTGAAGTGAACTGCAACCCTCAAAGTTGGGAATCTTTATAAAGTGACAGTGAGTCTTAACAAAAGTTAAGAACTATGTTTTATTAATATCTATGACACTGTAATATTAAGATAGTTATGTCAGGCTTTTGACTTATATTTTTGCTATCTAATCTAAATGACTTGGTAGTGTGATCCCTCTCCCTCTGAAATGACATGATTAGTTTTGGGTCAAGAACTATGCTATATTACTTAAACACAAATGAAGTTTAGATAGTAATATGAATCCCTTTGAAACATAAGAGATTCTTTAGGTTTAGTACTCCTTCATTCTCGATGCAAATACATGTATCAATCTTAAATTTCCCCTTTAAGCCTACATACGTTAGGGAAATGTTTTGAAAATTGAAAGTACTCTCCATTAACAGGTTTGTGGTCAGGATTTAGTGAAAGAAATAGAAACTCCTTCAGACATTTCCCATAAAAGGAATTCAATACAGGGGACTGAAAAGTATTACAAGTAGAGACAGAGGAATGCTTCAGAGGTAAGGATGCCACTTCTCCCATATTCAGAACTGCAGCCCTGTCTCCAGATATTCAAAAAGCCCTCAATGCTGAGCAGTAGTGTGCACACTCATGGCCTTGTGACTAGCTGAAACAGCAGCAAGGTAGCTCTTGCTACACATCTGCCTTCTTCTGTAAGTCAGAAAAAGGAATTCATTCATTTATTTCTAGAACCTTTGCTGCAACAGAGATTAAGAAACATAGTTTTTATCTTCTCCATCTTTTCTAAATAGCAAACAATAGAATGATTAGACCCAATGTATCTACTGTATAGTTATATATAAAAAGGTTGTCAAAGAGATGTGTTAAGTGGAGGTTTTATTTCATTATATATTAGTAATTTTTTTGAAAATCCCAGTGGGCATCTCTCAAAACAGCATCAATAACAGCAAAAATGAAATAGGCCTGAAGGAGACTCAAAAATGAGAAAAGACCGCCTCCATGAACGGATTAACATATTAAGCTTTAAAAAAATACATATCGTATATACAAAAGAATTATACAGATGGGTATACTTTTCAGGTGATTGACAGCCAGTGGTTTTAAGCTCAAGTGTAATGTTTCATAGTTTTACGCACAGAACTCTAGTGGCTGAATGCAGCTCAGAATTTAGTACTTGGAGCTTGTATCAGTAGAAATGTCACTGAAAGGATTTTTGCTGGATCTTACTTTAACTCATCTAATATGATTAGAATTTGAAAGAGAAGATTTGTAATTTTCTCTACTAGATCAGTTATTTATAGTAATTTTTTTTAAACACACACAAAAAGCTTTAAAGATAATCTGAATAATCAGTGGGCATTATGTTTTGGGTTTTGGAACTGGGAGCATAGCCAATTGAGGTAGAATTTTAATAACTGCTTTGCTACTTTTACTGTTTACTTTAAGCAAATTTTTCATAAAAAGAGCTGGATTGACAGTCGCAAAGATCAAAGTCCTCTTTTTATCAACTGAACAGATACAGCACAGGGAGTAAAAATTTCCCATCTGCCCAAACCACTGCTCTGGAGATTTTACCTATAAAGGATGAGAGGATTTTTCAAGCTCTTTGCCTTTGTCTTTCTCTTGAGAGGATTCTTCATTCAGTGGCACTTACACAGGCAAAATGTTTCTGAATTAACAGTGCTACATAGATTTCATTTGCTTTAGGCATTCTTTCCACTACTACTTAACATATTAAATTTGGAAATTATTTTAGAATCTACTGTATATTTTAAACTTAATGTTTGTAAGCTTGTATTGCCATTTTACTAATTAATAAATTGAATCAAGAAAATTAAGTTACTTCTCTAAAATCACAAGACAAATTAAGAGCAGTGCTTGAGTAAATATTCATGGATTCTGATCATACAATGCAACAGTAAGCAAGAGAATTGGCAATGGATTTGTAGGATCTTATGTTTATAAACCACATTTAATCTAATTATCAAAACCACTATAATAAGAACCTGACTGAAAGTGAATTGGAAAAAACCTTCAAAATCTCTAAGGAAACATATTATATATTTTACAAATATTAAAATTGAATTACATATTATATTATTTAACAAACATGTGGAATGTCTTAAGTTGTAATTTTTTAAGAAGCACATCTCTAAAATTAGAATCTATTTTACTAACTGTACATTTGTCACACTTATTTGTTACCATTTATTCTCTCTTGATGGTGAGTGAAGTATCCCTTACAATAAATAGTGTTTTAGATTAGATGACCTGTAAGAACAACTACTATCTTTGTGGATGAGGAAAATGAGGATTACAGAATGGGAAGTTAAGTTTTTTCCAAGTAATTTTTGCAAATTAGTAAATCATGCAGCCTGAATCTGAATCTAGGTTAGTTCCCAGGCTCATGTTTATACAAACATGATGCTTCCACACAGAGTGATATATGTAATAATAAGGGCAAAGTAGTTTTGGGAAAACTCCAAAGACATGTAATTATCTTGCTGGCATGGTGAAGCTGACTGTGGCCAGGCAAAGAGACTGATTTTTTTTTTTTTTAATCAAAAATACAGTCAAGGTCTACACAATCATTAAAGGTATATATGTTTTTGAAGATATTTTCTCCTTTAATCAACACCATACTGAGCAAGTGCTAGTCATATAGTAAGGGAGGATGAATGATAGTGAGCACAAGAGATGCAAGGCATCCTAAACTTTATACTATGAAAATACAGATGAAAATCAAATTTCATAAACTCTATACAATGAAAATCTAATTTCACATGTGGTTATTCCTACAGGGAATAATACTGAAAGAGGTAATGCATTGAATACAATAATGCAGAGACATCAGAAGACTGAGAAAACCTTTTTTTTTTTTTTTTTTTTTGTGAAAACTCTGATTTATTCTGTCCTCATCAAAAGAAGGTCATCGCCATGAAGGCAAGGTTAGTGAGTTATTAAATTCCCATTGTGACTCTAATCCCCATTGTAACTCTAGCTCCCAGCAGGATGTCTGTCACAGTTGTTGTTACTCAGTTTAGTTGTCAAATTTATTAATTTATCTGGAAAGATAATTTTGAAACCCCAGTATTAAGGATAGAAAGAGAAGTCACTCTCAGGTTATAAAATACCAGGTAGCAAATATTTTGCATCATCCTTTGGAACAATCAACCCTCTTGAACAGTTCTGTTAGATGGCAGAGAGTTCAAAGGGGCAGTCCCAGTGGCTTTGAAGATGCCTGGATCTTATGCCTACTGTTTAGATTGAAGTAAGTTCTGTTGAGACAAATGCATATCTAAATACGTTTTTACTCAACGAATGTTCATTGAGTTCCTAATATGTGACAGGCACTCTGCCAGGTTTTGGCGATACAGAATATATACGCAATCTTACATATTGCACACATGCATACCAAATATAAAATTTACAATCTAATGGATGACGCGGATTAAAGAAATACTCTGTGACTTTTTTCTCCCTCTTTGCGGATATAATGGCAGAGGCCCAAGGAGGGGGCCGGTGCACCTGCTTTTTCTGCTTTTCCAGCGGTCATGAGGGCACCTGCACATAGAGTAGACTGGTGTGGGGCAGGTTTGGCATGGAGAGCTGAGCTGGGGTGGTAGGAGGGAGGTGGTGGACAGAGGGACACCATGGGGCCTGAGATACAGGGAACTGCACGGAGGTCCTTTCTAGCCAATGGCCAGGGAGGCTAAGTGACACTGAGCCTGGAGCAAACTTGTTCATTCCCTTCCCCCAAAGTCCCCGGGAGCTTGTTTACAGCCAGCAGGTGGGAGGGTTGGCCAGGTCCCAGGGAGACCCATGTGTTGCCACTCATTTTCTTTCCTACTCCTGTCGTAGGCCAAAGAGCCCGGGACACAGAAGAGTCGCTCTTTTTCCTTCCGTTGAGGCTCAACCTGTGAACAAAGCTGGCTCAGGCAAGGCCGTTTTGGCAAGGAACCGTGGGCCTGAGTTCTGAGCGCTTACTGACTGGAACGTAGCTGGGCCCAGGGCAGGAGCGAGTGGGGCTGGCCGAGAGCCTGAGCCCTGGGTGGGAAAGTGAGGCAGACACCTACCGAGCTTGACGTCCTCCTGAGATCGCTTCTCGGCCTTTTGGCTAAGACCAAGTGTGAAGTCCTCCTGAGGTGCTGTCGTGCGGTGGGAAGATGGGAAGGGCGGGGACAGACAGGACCAATGGGACAAGGGGAAGAGGGAAATAAAGGGCCAGACGCCCTCTACAGGAAGCCCATCTCCTGATCTGCTCCCCAGTTCTCCCCTTGGCTGCCGTAAACCAAGGGGACTAGCTGGGGTTCCCGGGGGGCCTCTTGCACAGCAGTGACGTGACGACCCGCCTGGTCTCCCGGAGCTCCACACTGCGCATGCCCCGTCTGGTCCCTCAGTAGTCGCCTGCAGCGGGGTCGTGTCACATGCTTGCAGCTTCACGTTCTTGTATCTGTTGCCATAGTTCAGGCCGCACAATGAATGTTCAACAGGAGGAATTTAACCCTGCAAGGAAACCAGGTAATGCTTTTTGAGATAAAATTTTGTCTAGCGATTTTAAAGGTATGCTTCTGTTCCTAAGAATCCTGAGGAATATTTTCCCTGGGTGTAGTCTTCTGGGTTGACAGTTCTTTTCTTTGAGCACTTGAAAATTCTTGGGCCACACTTCCTTTTGACCTCTATTGTTTATTAAGAATAACAGCCACTGTATTTCTAATGGTTAACCCCCTATAAGTAAGGTGATGACTTTCACTGGATGCTTTCAGAATTATTTTACTTTTTTTAGTTTTCTGCCTTGTTAGGCTGCCCCCTTCCCTGTTGTTTTTTAACCTGGAGAGAGCAGACTTTTGTTGGTTTTTGTGTGTGTGAGTGTGTGTGTGTGTGTGTGTGTGTACTCATTGTCATTTCTGGGTTGCTGGCTTCTTCAGCTCCTAGTCTTGCGTGTAGGAGACAGAAAGAAATCCCCCAAAGCCCACAGCCACATAGCTGCTCCCAAGCTGCCTTGATGGTCTGCTTTATTCTTTCCAAGAGTTGTTTTGTTTTAGTATAATCACTGTTTTTTTGTAGTTGTACTTAGTAAGAGGAGTAGTAAAAAGTATATCTACTTAATCATTCTAGAAGTGGAAGGGGCTGTTGTCATTATTATTATTATTTGGGATTTTATCTCTCATTGAACGCTTTGTGAATTATTCCCTATTTGATGAATTACTAGCGATGCACTGAGCTGAAACATTTTTCCTATTTCTTGACTGCTTTTTAATTTAGCAATTTCTTATTTACTGTTGTGTGAACTTTGATGGAATTAATTCACTTCAAAATTGAATATCAAATGAAGAGACAATGTTAGGTGATTTTCTGTCCATTTTTCCAGATTATTGAATAATTTGATAGGTCAGAATATCTTTCGACCATATACCTTCAAAACTCTTTTATATGTTTTGCAACACTTTTTTCTTTCTTTCTTTCTTTTTTAATATTTTATTTACTTATTTGACAGATCACATGTAGGTGGTGAGGGGGAGGGAGCAGGCTCCCAATCCCAGGACCCTGAGGCCATGACCTGAGCCAAAGGCAGAGGTCAGGCACCCCCACTTCTTTCTTTTTTGAGAGAGTTGCTTTTAAAACTTTATTTAAAAAATGTAACAATTTGGGATATTAGTGTTCATGAGACTCTCTTACATATTATTTTCTATGTGTTAATTTAGACATAATATTTATATGCTGTGTTTTATTTATAAGCAATAGGCAGCATACTATAACAGAAGAAGCACTATCATGAAGGTTAGGAGAACCGAGTTCTGACCCAGTCTTACCACCTGAATATCTGTCGTGAAAAAAACTCCACACATTATTGGTTCTGTAGGCTCTTGACTTTTAAAAAGATATGCCTAAATTTGATAAGATTATGTTCAGATCCAAGATTCTACCATTTTATGAAACAGTCATTCTACTTTTTTGTATCTTATTTATTTGACCTTATGAGTATTCTCAACTTTTGACAAGAAAACCTTCCAGGGAAATTTGATCTAAAATGGCAGCAAAATTAACAAAGCAAAATCTTTTTAAAAGCTTAAGGAATTCTGCTTTGAATATATTTCTGAACCAGATAAAGAAAAAATCAGATCTAGTAACTCCAACAATTCTTATAGAATATTTTTAATCTGTCTTTGTCAAGATTATAGTCAATTTTCATTGCAGATTTTCCTTTGACTTATATATTTTATACTCTTAATTTAAATACTTTTATTATTCTGGAAAAGCAGCTATCTAAAGTAGCTGTGTTTGAAGTGTTATGTTTCTGTGACTTTTGATATATAGTGGAGAGATTTCTTCGAATATATCTTATGTTTTCAACACTGCCAGGTGCAATGAATTAATCTATTTGAAATCTTACTTATCGGAGCCCCCACTTAGGTCTTAGCTATACACAAATGTTTTAATACTGATTTCTTATTCTTCTCCAGTATAGGATTAGTTATCTAAGAGTAGTCATTTTCCTATTCCGCTATATTTACTTTGTTGTGTAGAATAATTATATCTGTTTGTTTTTGAAGAGAATATAACTTATTGTTTATCACAAATTTAAGAAAAATGAAATCAACTTTAGGAAAAGCAGTATGTTTGCAGGATTTCATATCATTAAATCGTGTTTAGAAACCTTAGGCCAGTACTTGTTGTTTCTTCTTCTTATAATGTGCAAAAAATGCAAAGTAATTTTTAAAATACTGAGTAAAATTGATTGACTTAACTTTTATTTATACATAAACTGTCTGCAGATTTTGCATAGTTAAACCATTTTTAAATCTGATAGACTTACAGTGAAAAATTATTTCATTAATTTAACAAATATTTATGCATTATATACCATGCTCCAAGCCTAAACTAGATGCTAGGAACACAGCTGATGCAAACAACATCAGTTATCAAGAGTAAACAGAGAAGCACACTGAAATTAACTGGGTATCTCTGAGGGAGGCAGCAAGCAGGGGAGCCTTCCAGGGAGAGGTAAAATATAAATTAAGACTTGAAGAGTAAATTGGAATTACTAAAATAGGGAAAATAGAACAGAATGTGGTAAATCTACGCCTGTTATTTCCCTCTTTTGTAACAACATTTTCTCCTTAAGACCACGGGTATCAGAAATTTACAGGAGTTATTCTTTTCTCACTACATAATACCAAGTCATTGTTCTGTCACTCTTTCCTAATAACTGCTCTTCCTGCAAAATACTTAACATGGGACATGCCAATCTCTCACCTCCCTTACTGTCATTATCCATTTATCTTTAAGATACTTCTTCATATGCTCTGGAACATCTAAGTACTATACAGCTGACAATTATATTCTCTACGTTGTCCTATCATCATTTTTTTGGAACTTTAAAAATTAATACATGTTCTTGAACTGCCCACTAATCTTTATTCTCAAAGTTATTACTCTCCTACTATACTCAACTGTGGCCAAAACTTTTCTCTCTTCAACATATAAACCTTAATTTTTGTATTTTTTTTAAGATTTTATTTATTTATTTGACAGAGAGAGAGAGAGAACAAGTAGGCAGAGAGAAAGGGAAGCAGGCTCCCTGCTGAGCAGAGAGCAAGATGTGGGGCTTGATCCCAGGACCCTGAGATCATGACCTGAGCCAAAGGCAGAGGCTTTAACCCACTGAGCCACCCAGGTGCCCCTAAACCTTAATTTTTAAAAATGTTTGATTTCATTATTATTTGACTTCACTAACAGTCACAATTACATTAACTCTTTCATAATTCCCTATGATTTCTCCTCTTGACTTGCCTCCATTCCTAGATGCCTCTTATCATAGGCATCTTTGATAAAGGAATCTTCCCTGTGATAGGTCAGTCAGTCCCAGGGATTTTTTATCTGTGGGGCTAAAGATAATGCACATTTCTATTGAAAATATCAGAAAGAATATGAAGAGAGTACAAAGCAAATCCTGAGAAAGTATGTTTTAGGTCTACATTGAAGAAGTGAAATGTTACAGTCAAGTCCAGAGGAGAGATGCCAGATAAATATGTGCTACACCAAGGTGTTCATGTGTGAACATACAGTGAACACAATGTAAGCTATTATCTTAAGGGACTCAAGAATTTCAAGTGTTCACATGAAATAAAACTGAAGTGTCTTTGATTTATATGTAGTTGGATTGGGCCCAAGATATATATAGGAGTATAAGGAAGGCTGAAATTTTAGGTTTGGGTCAAACATTAGATTTTTTGAGCATTTGATTTTATCTACTCACCATCTCAGTCTCATGGATTGATAACCTGTGGAATAATTGTTAATCATTTTTCTTACAGTTGCTCCAGATATTTCTAGAAACACTGTTGAGTGACAATTGAATTCACTCCAAACTCATGTTCTCTAATCCATACATATAGTAGTTTTCTATACAAATGTGCCAAAGTCATTTTACTTTGAACTCATTCACAGTTTCTCAGTGAAAAAAAAAAAATTGCTTTCTTCTCATATTGCCCAAATTTCTTATCTTTTTACCCAGCATTTCTTCATCCCCTCTAACCTTGAAAAATGACATAAAAATTTTTCTTCCTTCTATCAGATTTACTTCCTCTGCCAGGCCATGATATATAGATATTCCTCAGTCTCTCCTTAGCTTTCCTGGTTTTTAAAATAATATTCTGTAGCAAATTCATACAAGCTGATGGGTAGCTATTCACCTCTAAATATATATGTAGAATCCTAAATTTGAAAATTCGATCCTATCTTAACTTTCAGATTCACTATTCCAACCTGTTCCTGGCCATCTCCATGTGGATGTCCTGCTATTACTTAAAGCTAAACAATGTATAATACAAAGTTTTTAATTTTTCTTCCCCAAACTTGATCTTTCTACCATATCACCTATGTCAAATTAATAAAATCAAGATCTTTCCAATCAAGCAGTTCAAACAATTTAAGATTACCCTCAATTCATCTCTTTTGATTAATCCCATGACTTTTAAACTTGAGTGAGCATCAGAATTGTATGAGTGGTTGGCTCTACCTTTAAAATCTAGTGCTGGGCTCCACTTTTAGGGTTCTTATTGAGTAAGTTTGTACCTATGCCCAAGAATAGGTATTTCTTAAAAGTTCCTGGGTGATGCTGATATGGCTGGTCCAGGAACCACATTTTTTTAGATTAATTAATTAGTTAACTAATTAATTTATTAATTAATTTGAGAGACAGAAGTAGCAGGAGAGAGCATGAGTGGGGAAGAGAGGGCGAAGGAAGCTCCCCAGTGAGCGAATCTGACACAGGGCTCAATCCGAGAACCCTGGTAGCATGACCTGAGCCCAAGGCAGATGCTTGAACGATAGCCACCCAGGCACCCGGAGGAACCACATTTTGAGAATCACTGCTTTAATCTCTTTATGTAAGTAATCATCTTGATGTTGTTAAGTTTGCTAAAGACCTTTTTGTAACTCTGCATTCCCTATAAAAAAACAAAATTTAAAGCACACATAAAAACATATTAAAAACTTTGACACTCAGATTTTAGTTATATTCTAGTTATATTTTGCTGCTCTCAAAAACCGTATCAAACCACTGTCAACAAAACATTTTGATCCATGAAGAAAGAGGTAACTAATTCTTTTTTAAACATTTGTTCTTTCATTTACCATCACTTTTTTTTTTTTTTAGAAAATCTCTAAATCTGATTTAAAACAAAGAAACAGAAAAGAGAGCCATATATGTCATTGCTTCAACTATCCTGAATTTTAACTCTTGATTTCCATTTATATTTTTGGACTTTACTACCTGGTTGTCATGTCAGCAGCTTACACTTAGCAAAACTGCCAGTGTTAGAAGTATCAGCTATAATTTATTCATCTCTTTTTCCCCCTCTTATAGTAACTACCTCTTATTTTAACAGATGTTATTATTAATCTTAGGACATCGATAAACATCTGTTGAATTAAAAAAAAGGGTAGAAACTTCTTCCATACAGCCGTAACACTTCAGCTCTATCTTAAGTACTATATATTACAAGGTGTTTCCCTAGATGAATAAATTTATTGTTCCCCTCATTTGGCTAGGGAGCTCTATGTGTATGCCCACTGATCATCATTTAAAACCCTCTCAGAGGAGTAAATGACCTTTCACTCTTTTATACTAGACAACTGCCTAATATTACTCTTTAATATTCATATTTAAGTAGGAAGTTATTTTCCTACGCAGACAGGGGCAAAATGAGCAGGTATATACATGGCGCTCATTCCAGGAGCAAAAACTTCTCTAAAGCATGGGACCTAAGGAAACATTCTTTCATCAAAGCACTTGGTTACACACGAAGAGATCTAAACCATGAATACAAACTGTTCTGATGAAGGATATCATTGATCTTATACTAATTAGCAATATGTTCCCTGGAAGGAAATCACTCTTGAAAGGTTTAACAAATAGTAATACAGAAGAGCTAATCACAGGCGTGTCCCAAAGAATGGTCCACTTCCAGATGCAAACACCCTTGCTTTTTTTTTTTATTTGTTTGTTTGTTTTCTCCAACAGTTTCTTCTCAAGTTGATATTAAAAGTAGTTTCATCTTCAGTTTTGTTGCCCTCCCCATGCCTCAATGGTCTTTTATCAAACAAACAAAAATAAACATTTTGCATGCTCTTTTTCTACAAGAATGGTTCTTTTGAGAGCCTTTCTTACCTCCCTGCTTTTGTTTCTGACTTCTGTTAGTTTCTTTGTAGCTTCCTTTAAGTAAGTTGTCTCATATCTAGGATCTTATAAATGTCAAGGACATAAACTACTTGAATGCCCTTGAACTCCCTCAGATCCTCCTTTACTATAGTTGCTCCCTGATTGTTAAGATAACTTTTGATTGATCTGTGTTTCCCTCTTTTTCAAACCGATTCCTCTGCTAGTCACTACCCCTGTTTACCCACTCAGCTACTAACTCACTTTTGCTTTAAACTCCTTTTTATTAGGACTCATGCGGACTCTGCCCTGCTCTCATGCTGTCTTTCTATAGCTAGTCTCTCAGAGCTTTGGATTATTGATCATTCTGCAGATAAGAAGTTAAACTGAAATTCCTCTGCTTCACTTCTAGTGTTACTCATGTTAAGATTGAACGCAGCATTTCCAAGCATGTTTTACTTTATAGAAAGTACTCTCTACGTTAGTCAATGGATTATTTATTAGTAACTAATATACTCAAAAGACCGAACAATTGAAGAACTCAAATGTCCTTAAATATATCAGTGTATAATTTAAAGATGAGGAAACTGAGATTCAGAAATGGTGAGTGATTTGAAGTAGGTTTAAGTACTAAGTTAGTAAAAAGCAGGGGAAAAAATCAGGTTTTCTAACTCTTGATTTGGAGAGTTTTCTAGTTTACTGTAAATAACTTATCCTTATATGTGTACAATAATAGCCAGCATTGTTTTATGACATAGCTACTTTAAACTTTTAAATCTGTACTATTGAACAGTCATTGTTTAAATAGAAAAATAGAAAAATACTTTATTTATTCAAATTTTGGTGATATTGCTCCAGTAGTCCTGTGAGATAATGGGAACTATATTTTCACTCTCAAGTGTTATCTCAAAACCTGACACTAATAATAGTAGGTTGCCAATATTTGCATAAGGTGCTGTAAACTATTTTTCTTTTAATTTTATCTTTTTGTTCCTTTCATCTTTCTGTAAGCTAGAAAGTCAACTGATAACTGATAATAACTGAAATAGCACAAACGTTTTGTTTTACGTTTATTTTCACAGCTTCCCTTTATTGCTTAGAAAAATCTTGATCTCAAGTTTCTTGACTCAAAAAATTAGTCCTAGAAATTGTCTAATAGTAAAAGAGTAAATACTTCAAAAAATATTAAAATACTGCTGTATAGGGGCGCCTGGGTGGCTCAGTGGGTTAAAGCCTCTGCCTTCGGCTCAGGTCATGGTCCCAGGGTCCTGGGATCAAGCCCCACATCTTGCTCTCTGCTCAGCAGGGAGCCTGCTTCCACCTCTTTCTCTCTGCTTGCCTCTCTGCCTACTTATGATCTCTGTCTGTCAAATAAATAAATAAAATCTTTAAAAAAAAAGTACTGCTGTATAGGTTTCAATTTGTTTTCAGATCTTGAAGTCCCCATCTTGTAGCAGTTGGATTCATTTAACTTTTATACCTTGAAGATCTAACTCAGGCTCAATTTGTAATGCCAGTACTGCTTTTAGAGATTAAAAAAAAAAAAAAAGTGGGACCCACGAATAGGTATATTTTCTACTCTAAAACTTTGATTTCAGGACCATTTTTACTACTGAAAAATTTCTTTGATTAAAACCAATTCCCTTTTGGTTCTCAAGGACTAATAAATGCCTCCCTGGAACTATGTTCTTTTCTTGATTATTTGCCTTTCCGTATCTCTAGGACTGATTCTCTGAATCAGTCTAGTTTATTTCTAAGGATTCCATTCACATCCTCTTTGTTTCAGCTACCCCTGAAGTTACAACCCTCTCATTCATATTTATTATATTTCTATGTGAGGAATTCCATAATCTATCACCACTGGTGGAACCCTAAGGTGGTGGTGGCATGGCTGTTGATATTTATCATGCTCTGACTTAGTGCTCTCTATAGGAATGGACTTCCTACTAGCTTATTTGATTGGAACAACTCCTTTGAAGCTTAAAGTACTAGCACTTTTAACTTCCCCATCTGTTTAAAATTAAATGAGATTGAACAATAACATATTTGTTATAAAATGTGCCGTGTAATTAATTAGTGTTATTTTTAAAGTTTATTCTCCCTTTTATGGCCAACCTGACATTAGATGGGTTACGAATATAATTTAAGAAGTTAGTGTTTTTAGGAGCACCTGGGTGGCTCAATGGGTTAAGGCTCTGCCTTTGGTTCAGGTCATGATCTCAGGGTCCTGGGATTGAGCCCCTCAAAGGACTGTCTGCTAGGCAGGGAGCCAGGAGCCTGCTTCCCCCTCTCTCTCTGCCTGCCTCTCTGCCTACTTGTGATCTCTCTGTCAAATAAATAAATAAATAAAATCTTAAAAAAAAAAAATAAAAAAGTTAGTGTTTTTAAATGTAGATTGATCTATTTAATCCAATCTAAAGTAAACTATGCTTGTATAATTACATTTGCATTAAGCAATACTATTATTAGAATATAGGGTTATTTTTGTAGATATGTGTTTTTCCTTCATCAGGGATGAACACTTACAGGATCGTGACTAATAAATTTGAAACTCACACTTGTAACTTCAGTGTAAAATTGTGGTTTGGCATCAGTTATTAACTTACAAATAATTGGAAAAGAACAAATTATATTTTATGTTGTGTTTCATTCTGTTTTAAAAATAAATTTGTACAAAGATGAGAAATAAGAAGTGCCCTCATTTATACTTACCCAGTGAATGTTTCTCAAAATGTAGCCCCTGTACCAGCATAGTCAGCATCACCTGGGAACTCATTAGAATGCAAATTTTCTGGTACAATGACCCAGACCTACTGAATTAGAATCTGGTATTGGGGCCCAGCAATGTGTTTAAACAAGTCTTCCTGGTGATTCTGATGAAGTACAATTTAAGAACCACAGTCTTAAATAATAAAATAATAAGCCAGTTTTAATGAGAAAAATTAGCTTTTCCCAGAGAGTAAGTAAGAACCAATGGATGGCTCATTTAGAATGCAAAATTGGGCTTAGAGAAAACAAATTAAAATAAAATCAGTGAAAAAAGGTGAGTTCATCATTATTTTTCATTAAAAATCCTTTAGAAATTCCAAAAATGTGTTTATTTTTTTCTAAAGTCCTTAGAATGAACTTAGTAATTGTAATAAAAGTCATGAGGAGAATTTGAATTTTGAATTTTATATGATATTCTATGCTTATTGAATACCATGACTTCAATCATTGGGTCAGGTTATACATAATTATCAATGGCCGTTTTTTACCATTCATATGTAAATGTACAAAATTTAAAAATCATGGAAATGAATATTTAGCAATTGGCTTCTGAATGAAGAATTTGAAATGTGATTTATTTTCTTGGCTTTGTTAGCAGTGAATATATTAGCCCCGCTCTAATAAAACTCACATTTCCCTTCTCTGCTTACTGAATAAGCTGTTCAAAAGGCAGAGATCAAGAGTTTTGCTTAGTAAACAAGAATCAACAGACTTAACAGCAGGTGTTGCCAGCCCGATATTCAAGTTTCATAGGGGAACAATTTAGAAACACATTAGTGAAAGCAAGTGTGTGGAAAATGGGAGTTTAAATTCATTACTTTTTTTTGTGGCTGTTTTTTAAGAAATTCATATCTTTTGAGGATAATTTTAAAAATTTGCCATCGATCTTGTACCTAAATCTGTTTCTCTAACTTAGGTATGATATTATCTTACTAGTTTCTCTGAAATCAACATAAAGGACATGTATTTAATTCAATGTCTTAACACAATAAATTGTTAAGAGCTATTATTATAGTTGACCATCAAACTGATCAAAACCTTCATGAACAATGGAAAAAATTTCAGTGACAAGCACGCTTGTATAGGATTCTAATTTTTATTCAGCAAATTCTTATTGGCCATTTTCTAAATGAGAGAGCTGTGTTCTCAATGTGTAGTTCCCATAAAGGCAGCATAAACATCTCCTGGAAACTCATTAGAACTGATAAAACCAAGGGTATGCAGCTCTAGACCTATTGAATGGTAAACTCTGAGAATGGGCCCAGCATTCTGTTCTTGTTAAAATCATCTCCAGATGGTCTAATACACATTAAAGTTTTAGAATGACTGTCCTAGAGTTAAGCATTATATTAGGTATTGAGTATACCCAATGAAAGACAGGAGAGGACAGAAGGGAAGGGGAAGGGAAGGGGGCGAAAGAATGAAAGATGAATGGACAGATAAAGTACTATTCCTACTTGTAATTTATTGACAGTCTAGGAGAGGAGACAGCTAGATTGGCAACACACCTAAGTTAATACGCTTCACAAAGGACATGTCCCACGTGTTTTGAGAACACTGAGGGACTGGTTGATGTTAGATGCAGCAGAGAAAACCATACTTGAATGACAGCATGTGAAGGAGATCGCTAAATGGGCTTCAGGTAAGGACCAGTCCCTGATTTTATATACTTCATCCCTCACTCCCTCTGCCTCAGGTTTAGATTATTTTTACATATTTGACTTGAAAAAAAACTATGATAACTTGTTATTTAGTCCTGAAAGCAGTGTTTATCAACATTAGAATAGTAATAAATATAATCAATTGCAGTTGGTTGTGGTTTCAAAATTACTTATAAATCACTTCAATTTAAATAGTTTCAAATAATAAGCTTTTACATCTCTTAAATCTTTCACTTCTCTTAAAATAATTTTGCTTTGTCAAGTAAGACAAGAAAAGCATGGCAAGAACAGCTGGTTTCCTCTAGTTTTAGGGCTGCCAAGAGGTAATACTTACTACACATTCTTTTACCATGATCCCTAGTGTTTTCCCTTCATCATCATATTTTCTCTTCTCTACACAACCAAAAATAAGCTCAAGTTAACTCAAATTTTGACCACCAGTGAGGTGCCTTGGCTCTATTTGTCTCACAAGAATGCAATAAAAATAAAATAAAAAGTTGCACAGAAAAACATTTTTTTAAAGATTTTTATTTATTTATTTGAGAAAGAGAGAGTGAGAGAGAGAGCATACAAGCAAGGAGAAGGGAAGAGGGAAAGGGAGAAGCAGACTCCCTGCTGAGCAGAGAGCCTGATGTGGGGCTTGATCCCAGTACTCTGGGATCATGACCTGAGCCGAAGGCAGATGCTCAACTGACTGAGCCACCCAGGCACCCCAGAAAAACATTATTTTTTTAAAGATTTTATTTATTTGAGAGAGAGAGAGCATAGAGGCAGAGGGAGAAGCAGACACACTGCTGAGCAGATAGCCCAATGCGGAGCTCAATTCTAGAACCCTGAGATAATGACCTGAGCTACCCAGGCATCCTACAAAGACATTTTTAAAGTAAAGATAAAAGAATAAAATAATTTATCATTAAATAGATATATTGTCACAAAATGATTCATACAGCCATGTATTTATCTTTATCAAATAATCAAATCAACATAAAATATATGGACTTTGTAGTCTAGTTCTTATTTTTTTTGATATTTTATTAAGTAATCTGTACACCCAATAAGGGGCTTGAACTCACAACCCAAGATCAAGAACTGCATGCTCTACTGACTGAGCCAGCCAGGCACCACTGTAGCCTAATTCTTAAATAGATAAATCATAGAAAGATTATTTATGTCTTTTATAATGCTGAACAATAGACAAGTTAAATCCTGAGTTTTAACATCATTAAGCCTTTAACTTCTTGGTCTTTGAAACAAAACTTAGCAATTTAAAAGAAAACTAACAAAAGCCTAATGAATGTATTTCCCCATTAGTTGGATATCAGGAATTCAAGTAATTTTCACCTAAAGTACAGAGAAAGCTTCTTTTTATACTCTAATATGGAAAGACTATGAAGTTATGTTATATTAGCTACTTATTTTAAATTTAAGTTAGATGGTCAGAATAGACAGAATTTGAGGTTCTGATGAGTGATTTACACTGATGTAATCAACAATACTATTTTGTCAAAATTAATTTTTTTAAAGATTTATTTCTTTATTTGAGAGAGAGAGAGAGAGCACATGAGTGGTGGAAAGGGCAGAGGGAGAGAGTATCCAAGTAGACTCCCTGTGAGTGTGGAGCCCAAGGTGGGGTTAGACATGGGGCTCAAGATGGGGCTTGATTTCATGACCCATAAGATCAGGACCTGAGCTGAAACCAAGAGTCAGTCACTTAACTGACTGAGCCACCTGGACACTCCTATTTTGTCAAATTAAAGTTTGTTTACCAGAGAACTGAAACAAAGTTTGAAAATTGAATGATTTTCTCTCATTTCATGAATATCAATATCATGGATATTTATTTAGCATCTGTTTATTTATCTTACTCTGTCTAGTATGGGTATTGTATATATTGAATAAATACATGGGTTCCATTTTAATATTCAGTGTAGGATTTTACATTAGTCATGGCCACTACTGCTACTACTACACTATTGACCAGCTACTAACTCAAAGAAGATGTTAAAACAATCATTTTCAAAAACCTTTATTTTGCATTATCTAAATATCTTTTTGTTATAACTTGAAATCACTACTATGTTTTGTTTTAATTAAGATTTTTAATTTTTTTTAAAGATTTTGTTTATTTAGGGGCACCTGGTTGGCTCAGTCAGTTAAGCGGCTGCCTTTGGCTCAGGTCATGATCCCAGGACCCTGGGATTGTGCCCTGCATTGGCTCCCCGCTGAGCAGGGGAGCTTCTCCCTCTGCCTTGCTCCCACTCCTTGGGTGCTGTCTCTCTCTCTGTCAAATAAATGAATAAAACCTTAAAATATATATATATATATATATTGTTTATTTATTTGACAGAGAGAGAAAGTATAAGCAGCAGGAGCGGAAGAGGGAGAAGCAGGATCCTCCCCTGAGCGGGGAACCTGATGCAGGGCTCCATCCCAGGACCCTGGGATCATGACCCAAGCTAAAGGCAGACGCTTAATCAACTGAGCCACCTGGGTGCCCCAGTATTTTTTTAAATGACATTTTTACATTTAGAATAAAACTAGAAGTTGAAAATCAGAGTTTTTGAAGCAGACTATTGTCCTCTTACCAATTTACATAAACATGCCACAGATGTATGTGCAAGTGTGTGTGTGAAGGGGGGATTGTTATCACTTTTAATTCTAGTTTAAAATTAATGAAACCTTGGGGTGCCTGGGTAGCTCAGTGGGTTAAACCTCTGCCTTCAGTTCAGGCCATGATCTCAGGGTCCTGGGATTGAGCCCACATCAGGCTTTCTGCTCAGCGGGGAGCCTGCTTCCCTCTCTTTCTGCCTACTTGTGATCTCTCTGTCAAATAAATAAAATCTTAAAAAGAAATTAATGAAATCTTGAGCATTTTCCACAAGTTATTGAACCCTAGAAAAACACTATTATTCCTGACTTTTGCAGTTCTGATATCTGAAGGTAAAAAATGAAGATTGCTGGTATCTTATGGTGACATTGAAAATCATGTAATTTTGCGATTTTTGAAACTTAAAAACATTGTGTTTTTCATTT
Organism: Lontra canadensis; assembly: GCF_010015895.1. NCBI lineage: Eukaryota > Metazoa > Chordata > Mammalia > Carnivora > Mustelidae > Lontra > Lontra canadensis. The sequence goes on along the minus strand of NW_022631045.1, from coordinate 2,070,726 downwards.
CAAGAACCAGTCCTTTTAAAACCTGGAATTGTCCTTTTCTTTCCTTTTTTTTTTTTAAAGATTTTATGTATTTATTTGACACAGAGAGAGAGATCACAAGTAGGCAGAGAGGCAGGTGGGGTGAGGGGGGTGCCGAAGCAGGTGTGAACCTATAACACTTGCCTCTTAATATTAAGGAACCTGGAGTATGGAGATCCATACCTTTGATTCGAAGAATTCACATCAAATAACTTCCTAGCAGCCACAGCCAAAACCCTTGGCCTACTCCTACTTTTTAAATCAATTATGGGTACATCCAATTGCCAAAACCATAGTCCCCTTCAGAATTCTAGCTTCAAGAAATTGTATGAAATGCATATTTCAGATTCCAAACCTCCCTACAGTTAAAAGGGCCCTGCAAGTGTTTCAATGCTCTCCTATTGCCAACTTGAAATATTTAATAATGATTTAACAAGGAACTCATATTTTCATTTTGCATTGAGCCTTCCATGTTATGTAGCTGGTTCTGTCAACCCTGTATAGAGCTCTGATATTTACCTGGTTCTAATATTGCAAGGACGTTTGTTGCAGTTTTCCTTTTGTTGCTTGCCTCTCTAAATCCCAATTCCCAGGATTCTGTTGTTCTGTTGAATCTTAGCTGGATCACAGTATGTTGCATCTTCCCAGACTTCTTGACTTAGAGCTCTGCCAGCACCCACTTGTTCTTTTTGCTGCAGTTCTACGATACTCCTGATATCCCAAGACTTCTACTCTTCACCTACAGCCATACTCTCCCAATGCTGAAATTTTCCTGCCCATTCAGGCTTTCTTTTCTCTCTCACACTCAGTTTTACTTGAAATTAATCCTGACTTGGTATATAGACAGAAATTGGGTGCATTGACTCACTAGCATGGCCTTTCCAGCACCAACAATACAAGACTGTCATTCACTGAAGCTAGCCTTTGCACACAGCTTTCCTTATGTCTATATTTCCAGTAAGGATGCTGTGTGAGTTACAACTGTGTAACAGAAGGCAGCTTGTAATTTGGTATAAAGTATACCAATTAGGGAACATGGAGACCTTGGTTCATGTCCCAGTTCTGGTTAACTACTCATGAGACCTCTGGATATTTCTTTCTCCCTGTCTCTGAACCTATAAATTGGAGGGGTTGTACTAAATGGCCTGTAAATTCCTTTCCAAGTCAGACTATTTTTTATAAATATGCTAACAAGCATAGCTAACCCCATAGATTTGGTTCTAAGAAAAAAATTACTTTTTTTTCCCCCTGATGGTATACTGTAGATGCAGGACAGTGATTACTAGTAGTCAATGTGGCATACTATTTCCACACCTTAGGCAATCATGCTAAATTTAAAAAAAATAATATTTTTACTAAAATAAATACTGTGTGTGTTTCGCGTGACAGGAACTAGTGCTAGCTTCTTAATATTCATGCAAGGAAAATGATATTAACACCTGATCCTGTGCTTAGGTTTGACTATTCAGTTTCTGGGGAAAAAAAAAAAGATTCAAGGTAAGGGCAAAAATTACTAAAATGAAAAGGGGAAAAAGATATTAGCATGAGAGGGTTAAGGATGAGATTGACAAAATTATTTTTTATACGGTTTATCCCATGCCACTGCGTCCAGTGGGTGTCAAGCGATATCATAAAAGGTGTTGCTATAACAACACTAATTAATTATAATGGGACTCCATGCACAGTTGCTTAGACCCAATTAATGATGCCTTTTTTATTTTTGACAGAGAGAGTGAGAAAGAGAGAGAAAATAAACAGAGGGAGTGGCAAGCAGAGGAAGGGGGAGAGGGAGAAGCCAGATCCTCCTGAGCAAGGAGCCCAATGTGGGGCTATATCTCAGGGATTATGACTACGGACTGAGCCACCCAGGTGCCACTCATAGTGCTCTTATTATGTGTCACACAAATGTGGCAAAAATGTTGATGTTGAAGAGTATTGATATATGAGGTGAAGTGCAGAGCAGTTCTTCAATACTATTTTAATCTGTGCTTGGACTATTCTATGCATAATCTTATTTATTTATTTATTTATTTATTTACTTTTGGTAAACATATGGCATGGCCATTAGAGCTAATGAAGCTTAGAGTGTACATGTACGATGGACATTCTTTAAAGTCAAAGAAAATTGTAATAAAGGACAGATTTGAGGAACCCAGGTTATCACTAGTAACAATTTAAAAGGCTGAAAAAAGTCATAGCTGTCAATGCACTTATGGAAATTAGTTCCAGGGATTCTAAAATGGCTACAGTAACCACCTGACAGGGAGATGAAATCCAATGTAAGCAGTAAAGAATCTGTGATGTATATGTACTAGGAAGATGTCCAAAACAATAAATAAAATTAGCCTTCCCAGATATCTGAATACTACCTGTGGATGTGCAAAATGTCATTGTCAAAGCTCTAGTTACTGAATTCATAGTTTCTTTTTCCTCTCTCCAAATGCCATGTTTTCCATAGTTTGTTTGCTTATTTGCTACTCCAGAACACCACTGTACTAAAATCCAACTCATTTTCTTGGGGGGAGGTACATTGTTATGGGATAACCCACGCTATTCCAAATTCTAAAGAAAGGTTAAAAAGAATGGCTAGCTTAAAATAATTATTAAAAATATTGAGCTAATTTGTTCCTGAGAGGTGTCTGAGGAGGTGGAGACAGCTGCAGTGGCAAATTGCTAAGCAATCTACTAAGTGAGGAGAAATTTGAACTCTCAGCCTTGACAGAAACAACAAGAACAACAACAATCCATCTTATACTGTAGATTAAAGAAAAGCAGACATTTGGAAGGCAAGGTGGATGCTTCCCATTTAGCAATGTCGAACCTGATTCTCATGTCCCTGCATCCGGCTGCCAGCTGTGTACCGGGCTGCCAGCGACTGTTATTCCCCTGCAGACACAACAGCAGCTGTAGCACCACCTGTGTAAGGAGATGAGCCTGAGAGACGAGAGAATTACATTGACCTCAGGCTAGTTTTGTCTTTCTCTAATTTCTGCAACACTGTCAGATTTGAAAAAGAAAATCACCACCTTGTGATATTGTCTCATCAGATCCCTCAGTGCTCTCTGTAGGGCACTGGGTAGCAATCATAAAGCATATAAATGCAGAACACATCACTAAAAAGGACATGAGCTCTTTGGTCCTTTTAATCTAAATCAGATGGATAAAGGATAGACTCAAGAAAGAAATGTGATAACAAGGAGTAAAAACTACTAAGTATCTAATGGTGGAGTTCATCATCATTTAACCTTAGGGAATCTACAGTTATTAGTCAAGAGTTCCCAGTAGAGGTCTGTTAGAAGCCAGAAAAGGAAGGACTGCAAGTAATTTGTTTTCTTGATGTGAAATAGAAGGTTGCTGTAGGACTATGAGGAATTTGAAAAGAATGTTCAGAAAATAGATAATGTATATACATGTATGAGAAAGAGTCAAAAATAATGTTAAGCTGCTCAGAAGAAGTAAAGAAGAGGGTGTGATGAGGAAGTAATGGATGTTTTTTCAAGATCAGCTAATAGACTAATAAGATAAAGGAAAATGAAATGAAAATAAAGAGGATTATCTTATGCTATGAGCATAATTATGCAGTCACTGTTACAGTCTCACTGGTTTTATTCAGGGCTTTGGATGGAACCAGACGTATGCTTCAATAGGGTTCCTTCAGCTGCAATGTTTCTTTTAGTAATAGTTTTAGAAAAATCTAAGAGAAGATAATAATCGACAGATTAAAAAAATATGTCATGCCCATGTTTTAAAAAAGGACTTTTAAAGGATTTATAAAAGGATTGTGTTTCAGAATGCCATGTTTAAACTTACTGCATTAGTATGTATCAGTGACTTTTATCAATTAACCAGAAATCTGGGTCTATCAGCGGAATTCAGCCATCCATCTTTGCTGTGAAACTGGAAACAGATTTGTTTAAATTATTGGTCTTTTAATTTGCCTCATTTTGTTTCCTGTCTGAGAAGCCTGTTTATTTTCAGGCAGCTGCATATGTTGGCATGATTGATGAGATCTGCTACAGTCAAGCAAGCAGCCCTGGGTGACCAGTTTACCCTTCCCCGCTAGGGTTCCAGCTGCCAGTTGCCCCCATTCTGTGACAGCTTCTCCTTCTCCTCACCTTGTCATCAAGCCAAGATTGTACACTGTAGGAGAACAGGTAAGCATCTGCCTCCATAATCATTGCCAACAGCTCTCCATTATCAGCTGCCAGGGGTGCTTCAAAGCAATGTGGAGTTCTCTCTCTTGACACAGAGACCCGAGTGTTTTTATACCTGAAACAAGCTTTGTCTTTACTGACTGGGGAACCTCACACGTAAAGTCTGTTTTTTAAAAACTTGCAACGCACATCACTATAATATAAAACAGGTCAGATCACTCCGACCGCCTGCAGGTATTCTAGATTAGACTATGCAAAGATCTGTCATTTAAAGATGGGATTTTTTGGTGACTATTCTATTCCTATATAGCAGAAAAATTAAAGAGCTCCATCAAACATTTTCACTCCAACATGGTGTAAATTAAATCTACCTATAAAGGTGAGTTATCTTGCAACATCTGTCCTTCTGTTTGTGGAGCAACATGTGTGGCTCAAAACCAAACTAGAGAAAGTATGTTTGCATATAGCAACATTAAAGTGAATTCTACTGTTTGGGTGTTTAACTGCATGATACTGAATGTTTTAAATTAACTGTTGTTGTGATTTCATATTTATAGAGTTGTTGGTAGTCTAGGAAATGCAGGGACTATCAATACAGTATAACTTTTGCTTTTAAAAGGAACTAAATTTTTACAGCAATCTATTTTATTAATTACATTTATGCATGTGACTGTTGGTGTGTAGAGAACATGGTACATAATTTTGACATAAATATGTGTTTGTCAGAATAACAACAATTTGCTTCCAAGCAGTTAAAAAGGAAATGTTAAGATCAAAAACTTTCAGGGACGTAATTTTGGTTCAATTCCTGGGTTGGTACATACCAGTTCCAAGATCTTGGACAAGTTATTTAACTTCATAGAATGTAAGTTTCCTTATCTCCAAATGCGGATAGTGAAACTACCTTTGTGGTCTGTTAGGAGAACTGTTAGGAGAACTGAATAGGAGAACTGAATACGTAAATATATGTAAAGCTCTTAGTGCAGCACTTGACACATAGCTATTATTTTTTCTAAAGCAGTGAATAAAGAACTCAGGATTGTTTACTAATAGGTTCTGAGGTAGCCATGATCCATACTCAAAGAACATTTTGTCAGTGACGTTCATTAACATACTTGTACATAAAAGATACAGCATATTGGTACAGTGGGGAAGTAGAATAGTTTTTTTTCTGTGAATTCTTGTCCCAGTGTAGAGATACTTAATTGAATTTAGCAAGTCAGAGCAAGTACTCTGATTTGTTTCCTCTATAAAGGCAGAGGATTTGAGGTCTGTTAGGGCTTTTCTTTATGCGATGACTCACTGTGGTGAACTTGATACACTGTTGGCTTCTTTAACTTCCTGGTGTCTTCTTAAACAAATTAATACTTTTAATTCTCACTTTCTTGATAAGTAACTTGGTAATGAGTATCAATGAAATAATTTATGGAAAACACTTGGCATTGAGCTTAGTTTATTACCTGTTTGTAATTAATACTATTGTTGTTATTATCATTGTTATTTTTCTTATATTTAAGTTTAACTGAAATTAGAAAATTGCTGTCCAATGGTCAGATTAATAAGGAAAATTGCATTCTAGCTTATTTTGGATTAAGAATGTTATTGGCTTCCAGAAAATAAATCAGAGTTTGAGGTGAAGAAACTTTGTAACTTTGTACAGTCTGGCTCTTGTTTCCCTCATCCATAAATCCCAGAAGATAGGTAGAAAGACAACTGTATTTATATGGGTGTTAAAAAATCCTCACAACAGTTTTCCCTCATTTATCCACATGTAGCTCTCAACAGAAATAGCCATTGGGATAAGCATGTGACCATGTGCTGTTTTGCTAACAACAAAAGCTCTAAGTCTAAGAAAACCACTCTTTTTCTCCTTTTTTTTTTTTTTCCTTTTCACCAGTCATTCTCAGGACTGTACTAGTTAGATTGGTTATAAGTAGTCTATCAACTGTATAATAAAAAATATTTATTTTCATCATATTTTGATCTGTTGTGAGACTCCAATGTTTGTAGGATATTTACAGAGTAACAGACACAAAAGGAACATGGGTGGATACAAAACAGCTAGGTTACTTTGCATTATAAGCTCAAGGTAGGAAAGTAGTACCCACAGCAGGGAATGGGTAAAGATCTATCAGTGTAACAAGTGGGTACATACATTAATGGGAAGACCAAAGAACAGCCTACATACAAAACTTGTGGGAAATTTTTATCCTACCAGGTAAGCACTGAAGCAGTGCATATGCCAGGGGTTCTTAGGTTAATATGGATAATTTTTGGTAAGTATAATGGCTGAGAAGTAGTGGAACATTTGAAGTAATAAAGTATGAATAAAATGGAATAAAGATGGAATAAAAGGATGAATTGGAAAGTTTTCACCTTTTATTTTTAATTGACTTAAAAGACTCATTCTTTATCTCATTTTCTCCTCATTTTGTCAAGTCCCATTACCTAGAAAACATATATCCACTTTCCCTTGCACTGTGGAATATATATCTATTTTCCCTTGGACTTTGAGATGGAGATTACCATTATATAATATGTAACACAGTAGTGTGATGATTAGTGTCCATTGCCCTGCATGAGAAAAAGGAAAATAATATATGAAAATAGCCGTTGTCATAAAAGAAGTAATATATGTTAGTCAACAGTGAAACAGCCAATGAAAATTTAGTTCTTAAATCATTCAGTGGTTTGGGGTCATTAATTTTTTGTGTTCCTCAATTTCCACAAAAAGTAAATAGTATGAGGTGTACTATCCATCTTTACACCTTATTATAGGCATTAATTTTAATGAGAGCTTTCATTAAATGCAAGCAAATACCATCAATCTCTATTAAAATATATTTTATTATATTAAATTATCTCAAAATGGAATTTTTATTTTAGGCATGAAATGACCATTGTGTCTATAATGTTTTGTTGAGAAAGATTGCGTTTGTATCTCAGTAGGGTGCGAGGATGGAGAATGTATTGATAAATTGTGTTTTACCAGCAGTGAGAGATAAAGTAAACTACTGGCTATTTCTGAGCCAAATAACCAACATGCTTTCCTGGCACAATCTTTTTTTTTTTTTTTTTTTTTTAAAGATTTTACTTATTTATTTAACAGACATAGATCACAAGTAGGTAGAGAGGCAGACAGAGAGAAAGGGGGAAGCAGGCTCCCTGCCAAGCAGAGAGCCCAATGCAGGGCTAGGTCCCAGGACCCTGGGATCATGACCTGAGCTGAAGGCAGAGGCCTTAACCTATTGAACCACCCAGGCACAATCTTATTCGAACATTTACATCTGTGGTAATTGTTGGCAATTTCTCCTTTTTCAAAAAATTAATACTTCTTTTGTAGCAGTTATCAATTTACTGTCTCTCATCTCATTTCCTGCTTTATTAAATTGGAGCTTAACCCCATGAACAGGTTGAACTTAGAAGAAACTTGAACCTGTAATAACTCTAAACCTCCCTGTGCCATTTAAGTAGCCTGACCACCTGTGACTGAGGAAATGAGCCTTTGCTTAAAAAGTCTCATAATCTCCTGGGGAACAGGAACTTGCAAGGGGGCTACTAATTCTTCTTTCTAATTGACCCAGGAATAGAGTCAGATCTCAACAAGAAAGTAAAGAAATGGCTTCAGGGAGACAATCCTATAAATCTCTTCAGAGTGATACATTCATTATCTCTAGCTTCCAAAGCCTTTATTATGCAAACACCCTCTTTACCTGGAAAGCCTGGATTATGTACAAGCATGAAAATATTCACAGAGGGTATCTTCCAACAATTTACTATGAACAGCAAGGACATATTTGGCCTACAGGGATTTCTGGTAGCACCTCACTGATCTTGACCTCCCAGGAAATCAGATAGATGGAGAGCATACTAGAATATTGCATGACATAAAAAAGAGAGAAAAAAAGCCTTCTAGATCTGTTGCCAAAAATCTGACTTGAATCAGTAAGATGAAAAGTCATGACCTCGTACCCCATTTCTAGACTAAATCCGGGTCACCAGCGCCTTTACTGAAAGAGAGGCTGGTCTTACCTGGGACATGAGATAACCATGCAGCCTGTTTTCCATGTCTGACCCATTTATTCTAAAGGTGGACGTGTGCAGCAATTATCATCAAGTAGAAATAATACATTAAAAAAAATGGGTTGGATAAGGCCAGATATACAGGCAAGTTGCATAAGCAAATGTCTTGTCTTTTTTTGAAACCGATTTCTTCTTCATTGCCTCCTTTCCATCAATCCACACCTATTGCCTTATACAACCAGTTGATTGGAAATAAAACACTGGGGCCTGGTTCAGATCTGGGTCTGCAAGATATGCCGGTCCTGCCAGAAAGTACAATTGCAACGTTACATCCCACCTCCCACTCAGAGTGACTACAAATATTGAGTACTTACTCTTAATCACGGGTAGCCCATGTTAAGTATCTGGGATTCATTCTATCCTGGAAATATCTAATATCAATACTTTCTAAAACGGTAGCTGCTAGCCATATATGACTACTGAACACTTGGAATGTGGCTAATGCTATTCAGGAACTGAACTTTTAAATTTTCTTAATATTAACTGGTATAAATTTAAATGTGTGTAGACACATATGGCTTGATGACATGTTTTTGGACAGTATAGTTTGAGACAAATTTTGTTTTATTTGCCAGAAACATAGATTAGATATTAGTATCTGTTATATCTTTATTATCTTCCAAATTCACCTTCTCTTTCTTATGCTGATGGTGGCCTCTTTTAATTCAAATTTTTTCCACCTGTATTTTTGCACCATCTTCCTAGATGATCTTGTCATTACACCCCACCCTAAAGACCCTAAGATGTTTGTAAAATATACAACTTGACTTGTCACTTCTGTGTTTATAAACACTCAAGCTCCCTAAAGCCATCAATAATTTGGCCCCAGATTTGCTCTCTTGCCTCGTACGCTTGCTACATCATCATAAACTCACCCAATTCAGGAAGACATATCACTCCTCTATCACTTTTAAAAATTATCTTTTAAAAAATTATGTGTTTCTATGTCTTCATGACTTTGCACATTTTCTAATTGTTCTTTCTGGAATGTTTTCATCAACACTTTCACTGATGTTTCTCTAATTCTTCCTTTAAGACTAAGCTTATTTACAACATCTTTCACTGTCCCTAGTTCCCCAAGGAAATCTAAGTTAAAGATCTCTCTTCACTGTTTATATAATATCTAGTTTTACTATCCCAGTGATGACTAATAAACAGAAAACAAATTGTAGCCATAACTAAAAGTTAACTAGTCCAGGAACTCACAAGATAGAATGTTTTCTTAAGGTCAAGTATTCACTAAAAGAAAAACCTTGAAAAACAGCAAGAATTGCCAGAAATTAAGTAAGGTATCTAATATGATGGTTTTATGGTATATTTGATGATTTAAATATATTGATAGTTTTGAAATACTTAGGTTGTCAACGAACTTTATTTAAATAAACTAAACATTCTTCCTCACTTCCCTTCAATATTAAATGATTTTATATTGAAAACCTCCCTACCTAGTGCTCACTTTGGCAGCATATATACTAAAATTGGAGAAATACAAGGAAGATTAGCATGGCATCTGCACAAGGATGACATGGAAATTGGTGAAAAATCTCCCACCCCGATTTCAATTTACAGTATATTCAAAAGTATGTAATTGAAGGACAAGAAAATTCTTGATTTTTAGGTGTAAAATTCTTGATTTTTAGTTCCAAAGCATCCCATATAATGAACATGGTGGCAATATTTATCTTCTTTTATTTAAAAAGTTCTTTTGAGGGGCATCTGGGTGGCTAAGTCAGTTAAGTGTCTGCCTTTGGCTCAGGTCATGATCCCGGGGTCCTGGAATCAAGCCCCACATCAGGCTCTCTGCTCAGTGGGGAGTCTGCTTCTCCCTCTCCATCTCCTCTGTCCCTTCTGCCACTAGTGCTTGCTTTCTCTCTCTCAAATAAATAAATAAAATCTTAAAAAAAAATAAAATTTCTTTTGAGGAGATGACGTAGTAGGTGAAGATGAAATCATACAGAATGGTTTCTATGAGACTTTAGTATAAAGTCTTAATATCTTGTTATTTTTCCTTTAGATAGTAGAGATTTACTTTTAATATGAAAATTGTGATTTTCTTGAAGGATCCTGAATAATAGAACTTATACACTGGATGTAAAAGACTAATGACCCCTCCCCCTCAAATATATAATCTGTCATAGGAAACAGTTTAGTCACTTATTGATATTAAATATAAATTAATAAAGTATTTCTCTGTTTCTTTCATGACATGATTGATTTTTAAAACTATTATAAATGCATTATTTATTCACATTTCTTCATCTAATACACTCTTTGAGAATCTCATCCTTGATGAGCTTTCCATACATGGTTATTTTACATTTATTTTCCTTGTTATCTCAGTATCTTGAGTCATAAAAGAATGCATAATGGGAATAATTACTCTTAAGCTTATGTGCCCTTTATTTCACAGTGCATTTAAAAGACCCAGTCTATAAAAGAGTGACTCCCTTTTTCTCTGAAATAACTACCAGTTCAAGGTGTTTATTGGTGGCAGCATGGTCCATTAACACAATCCCCCAAGACTTGCACTGCTATGATGAACAGATTCTGCTACGGAAGAAATGTCCCAGGCAATAAAAATATAATTTCTTTTCAGAGTCATTACCCACAGCAATTAAAGCTTTTAAAAGTAGAAAACTCATATTTTCAAGTTTTTCTTTCATTAGGTGATCAAATTTTTAAAAAATAGGGTGTAAATAAGGAAGTTATAGTTGGATATTTTACTCTTACAAATTATTTCCTAAACTGATTTGCACTTTGAAGTTACTCTGAGCTATTAAAGTAATCCTGCTCTTTTAAGACTAACTCTAGTGTAAAAATTTTTAGTTTTAAATGCTTGTTTTATAATTTAAAAAATTCATTTGTGACTTCTGTTGCTAATAGTTATAAAACTAGATATCTCAGAATAACTGCCATTTGGAAAAACTAAAGTTCTTTATATTAATTGCTGAGAAGTCACAAAAGTAAAGATCAAAGTACAAAAGAGGACATTAAAGGACAAATCCTGGGAGAACTTGAACTTCTGACACAATGGCTGTCTGGGGTTCAGTGAGCTAAGATAAAGCCTGGGTTCTGTCCAAGATGGAATTTAATGAAAGATCCTCCTGCTCCCACAACACATGTGCACACATGCTCAACACTGTGGTCAGTTTTGGCCATATAATCAATGCAGATGTGAACAAGAAATAAATTCTCTTGGAAATAGACAATAATGAAACCTGCTTATCTTGATGTTTTAGTACTTAGGAGAGGGAGGGAAGAAGTTTCCCTGGAGAATATATAACACCTGATGGACATTGTATGATTTCTGTACTTCAGATTACCCCACTATGCAACAAAAATATACCAAAAAAAAAAAAGTCAACAAACCAAAGAAAATAATAAAAAAAAATAATCCATCTCATCAAGGTGAGAATCTTATTACAGTCTTCCAAGTCAGTACTATTGTTGAGTAATCAATAGATATAAAGACAAATCCTCTCAGAAAGAATTTAACTTAAGTTCAGTGTCATAATACTTCTATAAAGTTCGAGGGAAAAATCACTTGAAATTAAAAAAAATCATAAACGTGTAGAATATAATGCACCAAAAGTAAAGATAAGGGAAGAAAAAAATGTCATTGGGTGAGACATACAAAGGCTTTATATTTTAGAACATAAAACTCATATTTTAAAATATGTAATGCTAAAAATAGTTTTTTTTTTAAATTTTAAATAAGGATGAGGAAACTATATGTAAAGGACCAAATAATTAGAAAAGATTTGAAAATTTTTAAATAAAATACAGTATTTGAGTGAACATATGATTGGATTAAAGTTGAAGTTGAATCATGCAATTAAATACTACACAGTTAAAATAAAAATTAAACACAGCAGACTGGACAGAATGAATAGAAAATTGGTGAACCAAAAGTGGGGGTGGGAGGGCAGGGAAATTTGAAGAACTTATTCAATATGTAACTCAGAGAGAGAGAAAAGAGTTGTCAATATGAAAGCTAACACAAAATGGAAAATAGAATGGTAAGATTGAGGAGGATATGTGTTGTGGTGAGTGCTGTGTATTATGTAAGACTGATGAATCACAGACCTGTGCCCCTGAAACAAATAATACATTATATATTAATAATAATAATAATGATAACAATAAAAGGTCCAACAAATACTTGCTGAAGTTGTGTAAAAAAAATGAGAGTGGAGAAGCAAAAATATTTGAAGATGTAACAGATAACAATTTTCAGGATTATTCAAAGAATTTTACCAAATTCCAACAGGATAAGCAATAGCCTAAATAATATAAAGAAAATGAGAAGACATTAAAAGTAGATAGAAAAAATGATCTGTAATAAGTCTCAACAAAACACAAAATATAGTTATCTTCTGCTTCTGTCACACACCCAAATTTAAGACTGACTTATGTTTAAATTATAAAATACAAATTAAAGATTTTATTTATTTATTTGACAAGAGAGAGAGATCACAAGTAGGCAGAGAGGCAGGCAGAGAGAGAGGGGAAGCATGTTCTGCTGAGCAGAGAGCCCGATGTGGGGCTCGATCCCAGAACCCTGATATCATTACCTGAGCTGAAGGCAGAGGCTTAACCCACCGAACCACCCAGGCATCCTTATAAAATACAAATTAGAATTACCCTGAAAATACAAGTAAATGAAACTGATGTAATTATACAATTTCAGACAGGGAGATTTTAAGGGAAAAACATTTTGAAGTTAAAAACTGTAATGGAGTAATATGAAAAGCTGCTCAGTGTATGAGGGAGCTATAATAGCTCTAATTGTATATGTAAAAACAATACCCTCAAAGATATAAAGCATATTTTATAGCTCTTTCATATGACAAATTGATATATATACCACCATATAATAAGAGATACCTTCGCAAGGTATAAAATACCTTCATAAGGTATTAATAGATACTCAAAACAAAAATAAGAAAATGACTGCTGTATATATGCTAAAGGGATATCATTTACAAACTTTATATCTAGATATGTGTCCACTAAAGCATGTATTTTTCAAGTTCACATAGGATATTTATAAAAACTGACCTGTATGCTAAGCCATAAAAATGAGCTAAACATATTTCAAATAATTAATGTTATTTGTGTCCATTCTACAATTACGTAAACCTTTAAATAAATACATACATACATACATATATACATAAATAACCAATCAGCCAACCTTAGTCCTCTATTCTAAACAATATTTCTAACATTCAGCCAAAAATTACAAGGTACACAGGAAAAGAAAAAAACTCTAAAGAGACAAAGCAAGTCTAAGAGTTAGAATCAGATATGATACTGAAGTTGGAAAGAACAGACAAGAAATTTGAAGTATTTCTGATTAGTATTTTAGAGGTTCTTATGGAAAAAGTAGACAAAATACAAAATCAGATTTCAGAAAGAAATGGGAATTATCAAAAAAGAATTTTTTTTTAAATAAGAATAACTTTGATGTGCTTATCTGTATTGTGGACAAATCTGATGAAATTGCCAGTGGTTTTGAAGATAGATCAATAAAAAATAAAAATTGAAACTTTTACATTTAAAACTTTGGGATAAACTGACATAAATTTTTTGGTATTTTTAGGTTTCTTTGATGTCTTCAGTCATGATGTTAATAGTGATTCTTATAAGAAATCACAAACATATTTTCTCGTTGGCATATTTTATTATTTTAAATGAAGTAAAGTACAATTTCCTCCAGGATATGAGGTGAAACAACTCTGAAAAAAGTTTTCCTAGGCTCAATTAAATCAGCAGTATTGTTTAACCTTGGCAATATACAGAGGAGTATCTAGTTTAACTTTACTGGAAGTGGGCTTCATGGCTATAAACAATCACTAGGATGCATTTTCATCAAAGCTTCATTAGGGTTTTTCCATAATTATGACTATAATTTATTATCATCCATTCAAATTATGTTCCTGAGCATACAGGCAGGTGGTTTTTATATTGTATCTTATTTCAACTCTCAAAACATATCTTCATTTTTGAAAAGAGCAGTGCAGCTCAATATCACATAGCTGCAAGTAGCTGGGCCAGGATTAGAAAGTTGTCTGAGAGTTTGGTAACTATTTCCCTAACAATCCTGTCAAGACAGTAACAAAATGGAAGTAGTCTAAGTAATAAACTACACTATGTTAGTAATTTTATCACTACTTTTGTCAAAGTTCTAGTCAAGACAATTGTAATAAATGAATTGGCTGTGTGTCTGTTATGTTTAGCATACATAGTTCAGCACACATAGATTTGGTTAAAATTAGAATGAGCTAATTATATTCTATTTCATGAGAGAAGAATATATCATTAAGTGAAGGGGATTATGAGGTAAGAGTTTTTTTAAAAAGTGGGCAACAGCGGTGCCTGGGTGGCTCAGTGGGTTAAAGTCTCTGCCTTCAGCTCAGGTCATGATCCTAGGGTCCTGGAATCGAGCTCTCTGCTCCTCGGGCTCTCTGCTCAGCAGGGACCCTGCTTCCTCCCCTCTCTCTGCCTGCCTTTCTGCCTACTTGTGATCTCTGTCTGTCAAATAAATAAAATCTTAAAAAAAAAAAAAGTGAGCAACAGACAATTGGTAGTTAAAAAGTTAGAAAATAAGTGAGACATAGCTAAAGAAAGCAATTCAAATAATTGGAAGTAATCTCTTCAATGATGCAATTAAGTGCATCATTTTATCACTTAATGTAAACAGTGGTAGAAAAATATTTTTTTTATTTATAAAATATCTAGAAATTCAAGCTAATTACTAAACATTTGCTTATATATTTAGTAATTCACCTATAAAAATGATGGTCTGACATTTTGAAAAGCGTGTGGGTTTTGGAATTGAATCTATGCCCAAATCCCAACACTTTCATTTATTATTTTAGTTGTGCAATATTAGGCTAGTTGTTTAACTCTTTTAAAAATAGACATATATCCTAAGGCAAAGAAAACAAAAGCAAAAATAAACTATGGGGACTACATAAAAAAAAAAAAACAAAAAAAAAAAACCTTTTGCAGAGTGAAGGAAAGTATTAAAAAGGCAACCTACTGAATGAGAAGATATTTGCAAATTATAAATCTGATAAGGGGTTAATATCCAAAGTATATAAAAAAACTTTACAACTCAACACCAACAAACCAACAATCAGATTAACATTCAGCAGAGGACCTAAATAGACATTCTCCCAAAGACATACAGATGGTCCATAGACACATGAAAAGGTGTTCAATGTTACTAATATTCAGGAAAATACAAATTAAAACCCCAATGAGATATCACTTACATCTGTCAGAATGGCTAGAATCAAAAAGACAAGAAATAACAAATGTTGGTGAGGATATAGAGAAAAAGGAACCTTTGTGCACTGTTGGTGGGGATGTGAATTGGTATAGTTACTGTGGTAAACAGTATGGAGTTTCCTCAAAAAAAATTGAAAATGGAAATACCCTATGATCCAATTATATCATTACCAGGTACTTACCCAAGGAAAACAAAAACACCAGTTCAAAAGATATACACACCCCTGCCTATGTTTATTGCTGCATTATTTACAGTAGCTAAGATATGGAAACAACCTAAAGGTCCATGGATGGGTAAATGGATGGTCCTAGAGGGCATTATGCTAAGTGAAATTACAGTAAGTAAGACAAATACCATATGATCTCACACATCTGTGGAATTTTAAAACAAAACAAATGAATAAGCAAACAATACAGAATCAGAATTATAAATACAAAAACCAATTGGTTGCTAGAGGGAAAGAGGCTGGACAGATGGGCACAGTGGGTGAAGGGTAGTGGGAAATACAGACTTCCAGTTATGGAATGAATAAGTCATGGGAATAAAAGCACAGGATAGGGAATATGGTCAATGACACCATAATAGTGTATGATAACAGATGGTAGTAGCTTCACTTGTGGTGAGCACAGCATAGCGTATACTGATGTTGAATTCCAATTTTATACACCTAAAACTAAGGTAACATTGTGTGTCAACAGTACTCAAAACTTTTTTTTTTTATTGTGTTATGTTAGTCACCATACTAAACATCATTATAAAAAAAAGGCACAATATCAACCCATCGCAACCACTGTAGGTTTGTTCTAAGGTTGAATGAGATATTAGATTCATGTAAATCACCTAATCCAGATTTGTTTCTTCTTAATTAGTCAATTGTTACAACCTTTATGGCTTAAGAGAAACTGTATGGTGGACACTTAAAAGTTTTTATGACTGTAGCCTTTGCATTTTAAAATAAATTGAAATTATTATCACCAAAATAAGTTTCTGTCAAAATTTTAATACTTTTGAGTAGGCAAATATACTATTACTAATTTATGGAAATTATTCACATAATTTAGGATAAAAACCTTTTTTCCTTTCCACAAATAGCAAACATGGGGCATAGGCTAAGAATTAAACTCATTACTATATATATATATATATATATATATATATATATATATATATATAATTAAGTTTATAGTGTATATATCTGTATATTTTTATATATAATTTTGATTTCCTGAAATCCTAATCCTTGTATAATGAAAGATGTAGAGTAGAATACATTGTGATGTTTGAGGTGAGTGCTATCACTTTAAACATCTATTTTGAAAGCATATTTCAAACGTACTCTAGGTTGACTTTTTTATAATTACTAATCATTACTCTAATTCACCTATAATTACTATAATTACCTTATTCATAATTAGGGCACCAAAGGCCCAATTAAGGTCCCAATTAAAGGCTAAGACTCTGTGGTTCCTAATATTTGAACTGACACTGAAGAAAGGGGTTAAGAGTGATTTCAAAATGGCTGCTAAGATCTCATGGGCTTCCTTCAGGTTACAGGAATGAATGGGGTGAGCAAATTTTACAGTAATTCAAGTAGAAACTCAATGGCATCATATTTGTCCCCTTTGTATTCTTGCATAGATTTTTTAAAAGTAACTATTTCCCATTTTCCCTTTGTCCTTTTTCATGACTTGGAAAATATTTAACAAAGTGATATTTACTGATCTTGATTTCTACTACTGACATTTTCAGATCTACTTACTGACCTGGACTTCTTAACTGCTTTTTATTTTTCAATCACGCTTTAAGTGGCTTACTGTTGAGCTATTGTTATATCCTCCCCTCCTCCTCCTCATCATCCTTATCAAATGTAATTCACTCCAAGAAGCTACAAGTCCAAATAACAGAATCCATTTATCTCAATTTTACTGTTTTTATAAATTTACTCCAAGTATTACGAATGTTTTCTATCATGTATTAGATCACAGGGGACACTGAATTTTTTAAAATATTGAGCAAAAAAAAATACCTTTCTTTGCCAGTTTTTAGTAGTCCTCAGCAACAAAATGAGAAGGAAGAATGAATGTAAATTAGGTGTTTATTACACCACATTTCTTTGCTAGAAGCTGTTTCCAGTGGACTTATTTTCAGAAACACCTAAAATGGAGCAGCACCAAACTATGGAAGACACATATTGCATAGCTTAGGATATGATGACGGAGACAGATCTGTACCACCACTGACTTTTTAAAAGCTGTATAAAAACTTATTTTGTGAATAAAGAGGCCAATAAAACTGAGCACAAACAGGCCACTAATCAAATACCTGTATCTTTTCAAAGAATTCAAATGTAATATGTTGAATCAAATTAGATTTCATTTCATCACCATAAGTAGAAATTACACATGAGCTTCTTAACAGGATTTTACTTGGATCAAAGTATTCATCCAAAATGAAGATTGATGTGAGCAACTCTGATCTTTTTGCCTTTTCTGTTAGTCATGTTTCAGTATTATAAGCTAAGAAGGCTTATAGATACATATATATTAACAGAGGTTGACAGAGTTTAAGGCTAATTAAATGCAATATCATAGCCATCATTTGAAGAACCAGGACTAATACAGGCAAAATACTGTCTCCATTTTTTTCAAATTATAAAATATCATTTGTTTTATATTCATTATATTTAGGCAACTCACTCAGAAATACCTTCAAAATTTATGTGGCCCAAACTTCTTGAAGGCATCTAAGAACATAAAGCTAAGGCATATCTTTAAGATTGAAGTTAATTGAAGCACAGGGACATATACTGTTTTATGAAAACGTAATGCCATGCACTCTTACTTGGGAACCAAGTTAATTGCCCAAGGAGGATTAACGTTTTAGAGGTAGATTGTGAAGCTACATGATATAAGTTTGAAAGTGAGTTTTGAATATATAGTCACCTTGAACTTAAATATTAAAAATATAAGATCAATGCCCATCATTATGTTCTGGCTTGAAGATATAAAATGCACTGATTTAACCATGGATCATTTAAGTCCCATAATTCACTGTAACTTAAGTTACTCATCTTATTTAAAAAGAGAATTTTGAGTGGTAGGTATAATAATTTAATGTTTGAGATCCTAGCTACTGGACTCCAACTCCCTTGGTTTAAAGCTGCTTAAAGATTATGAGATATTAGGAAGCCACTTAATCACTATTCTATAAGTTATGCAATAGGAGTACGATTAGTACCCAATTCATACATGTTTTGAAGATTAAATGCCATACATGCAGAAAAGACTTAGAGCTGTCATGCAGTATATTATGTCTAATTATTACTATTACCGCTATATTATTACCATAATTAATGTTGCATATAGGTAAGTCCTCTCCAGAGGGATTTGGATATCTACTGCCGAGAATGTGGTGGATGGAAGAAGAGACAATTGATGTAATAATAAATGTTGAAGCACCTGAACACAATAAAACTTGGTATCTAGTACTACACAGTCACCCTCTTCTAGGATTAGACTAGGAGGTATTTTGGGTCTGCAAATAAGTTTGAGGAAAAATGCGAGTAAATCATACAAATGAAAATTTCCTGAGCATAACTGTTATAAAGTCAAAAGTGATACAGTGTTAAATTCTGAGCAAGCAAAACCAAGGTGTGAACAGCAATATTAAAAGTACAAAACCAAGAATAATTTCAAAGGGCTCAGATTATAGGATTTAAACCAAGGAATGACATTTCCTGTCTTTACAGGATCCTATATCAATAAAGTTAAAATATTTTTAAATATCCAGTAATAAAAAAATAAAATAAAATATCCAGTAATATATCATGTTTATATATATGCAGATAATATTCTGTATGAATTCCCAAGTATGAATATGACAATAAATATTTAACTTATGGTAAAGAAAGTAAGTAACAATACAGAATTCAAAGATAATAATAACAATTTTTTTTCAAGTACATATTTTTTGTTTGGAAATGTAGTAAGCAGGCTATAGGAATCATCTCACTTGTCTGCAAAATCCTATAAAGAAGTACCACCTTATCAGAACTATTCTTGAAATAACTTTATAGACACAATTTAAATACCACAAAATTCACTACTTTTAAGTGTATAGGTCACTGTGTTATGAAAAAGTATGTATTTATAGGTAAATGACACCACTGTTAAGATATGTTACTAGCAATAAAACATGAAATTAAAATTTTAAAAGTACTATACACAACAATATCCAAAACATGAAATATTTGGTGATGAATGGTATGAGCCATATGTATGAGGCCTGTAGACTGGAAATTACAAAACATTGCTAAAAGAAACAAAAGTCAGACTAAATAAATTAAGTGTTATATACCATACTCATGGATTGGTGGAATCCAAATTGTTACTCTCTTTTGCTTGAATTCGACAAAATAATGTCCTTTTGGTCATAAATAGAAATGAATCTTCAAAAAGATACTTTGTATGTGGAATCAGCCCTTGTGCCTACATGACCCTGTCGATTGATCAGTACTTTAGTATCATTTTCAACAGTTTTAGCATAATTCCCCTAGTACTATGTAGTCCAATATTTTAGCTTTGAACCACGGTTATTATTTTTTGTCAGTACCCTAGAAACTTCATAGCAAATGTCACTTTGAAGAGCTCACTTAGCCATTCAGGCCACTGGAGCAGGTCATTTGTATTTGTGCTGCAGTTCTCTGAGTGAAAACCGCACCTCTTCAAGTGAGCCCCAAAGAGAACATATCTCACTTGGTGTCTGTTGAGCTCTGAGGGCAGATGGATGTTTTGTTATTAGCTCCTGGGGAAATATGAAATTGCTGAGCAAGCTTTTAAGATTTCTTTATTGCAGAGGTGTAAAAGTCTGTTATTTTTTAATTAAAGGTAAAATTTTAATCTAATATTAAAATTGATTTTGTGTATGGACCTAGGACAGAACTGGCAGATGCCTTTTATGTGCAGCAAAAATGTCTAAATGTTACACTCACAGTTTTTTTCATATTATAGAGAATGCATGAAAAATCCTTAGTGATAGGGGAAAGGCCTCTACGACCTTAGACGTCAGTTTTAAAAGACAGATTGTTATACCTATAAATTTGTCTCTCCTGGAACTGACATCCAAGGTCCTGGAGTCTTTTTTCCATTCACTGAAGATTTTGTATGCAGTTCCTATAGCACACTATATTCCATTCTTTGCTAGAAATGTCCAACCATTAATATTACAGAGACAGCAAGACACCTTGCCTACTGCCAAAAAATGAAAGGGAGAAGCTAAAAGTGAGAGCACAATTTACCACACACCTATCAACATTTTAATAAAAACAAAAAAAAGTTTAATTACAAAGAAAGTTACTTGTTATGTTAATTACACTCAAGTACAAGAACATGCTGTATATCTAATTTAGAAAAGATGAATATATGCAATGACGTACAGTGATTTTTTTGGTAAAAGTCACTTGAGCTAGTTTGTTCTTTAGTAATTTCAAAAAAAAATTAAACTGATTTTTCCCCAATGGCTTTGTTCTGAGAATCAATAAATGATTATTTTTGAAGTTCAGATATAAAAAAAATATAATCATAGATTTCCATCCTAGTGTAACAGAATTGATTTTTATTTTATCATAACCATCTCATTGAAGATTGGTCAACCAATTTAATACTGGAAACCCTATGTCTATAAAAAGAACTTGGCTGAATCATTAAGGAAATTTTTATTTGGGGGGATACATGTAGCCTCTATACCATATTTATTCATAATAGTAAAATGTCTCAATTATTTCTTTGCCTATTTATCTGTGATTTCATATAATATCTGGAAGATCTTAGATTTATTTTATTTCTGCTTAAGTATATTAATAATGGATTACTGCCGATAGTCAGAAGGCATATTCTTCGCTAACAAAGCCTAATATTCTATTTTATTGTTTTAAAGATTTTATTGATTTACTTGACAGAGAGAGAGAGAGCGCGCAACAAGCAGGGGGATCAGCAGGCAGAGGGAGAGGGTGAAGTAGGCTCCCTGCTCCCTGTGGAGTTTTATCCCAGGACCCTGAGATCATAAACTGAGCTGAAGGCAGACGCCTCACTGACTGAGCCACCCAGGCACCCCTTCTTATTATTTTAAAACAAAAAATAGAATAAAAAATTCAGGACACCGACAAATGTTAGAAGAGGCTAAGCTTATTTTTCTATGCAAAAAAAGTACAAACTATATTTAGCTATTACTCTGGTGGTTTTAACCCTCTGATTATGTTATTTCAGTTTTATGCTTGTCAAGAAAATTCTTTTCTTTCCTCTATGTATTCAAACAAAACAGGAAATCTGAAATTTCAGAGGGTAGAATCAAAGAATTTGTCGCTTGATTCAGAACCTATTTCAAAGTGGTAAGATCTACTTAATCTGCTTATGACCTTTTTTGAATAAAAATTGTTTCTGATGACTTCTAATCACATTTGTAGTTTCATAGGAGATGGATTTGATGGGAAAGTCCTCTATTCTCCAATTGCAACATGAAATAACAATAGAGATTTAAGACAAGAAAATATTAGCCATTATAATTTCCACTGTTAGGGAAACCTGGGTGGCTCAGTGGGTTAAAGCCTCTGCTGTCAGCTCAGGTCATGATCTCAGGGTCCTGGGATAGAGCCCTGCATCGGGCTCTCTGCTCAGCAGGGAGTCTGCTTCCTCCTCTTTCTCTCTGCCACCCTCTCTGCCTACTTGTGATCTCTGCCTGTCAAATAAATAAATAAAATCTTTAAAAAAAATAATTTCCACTGTTATACTGATGGGGGGTGGGGAAAGCTCTTGGATACAGTGAACGGATTGGTGGTTGCCAGAGGCAGGGAGTGGTAGGTGGACGAAATAGGTGAAGGTGACCAAAATGTACAACTTCCAGCCGTAAAATAAGTTTAAGTCTTGGGCATATAAAGTACAGTATGGTACCTATAGTTAATAATACTATAATGTGTATTTAAGTTTCTAAGAAAGCCTTAAAAGTTGTCATAAGAAAGCAGTTTTTTTTAACTATATATGGTAATGGATATTAACTAGACTTATTGTGATGATCATTTCACAGTGTATACAAATGCTGAATCATGTTGTACACTTGGAACTAATGTATTGTTATATATTAGTCATACCACACTAAAATCAGTAACAAAAAAATATAGCCCAGTTTAAAAAAAAAAGGCAAAAGATTTGAACAGACACTTGGCTCAGGAAAATAAGTGAAGAGCAAGTAACATATAAAAATATGTGGAATGCCATTAGTCATTTGAAAAATGCAAATTAAAACAATGATGAGATAGCATTACACATCAAATAGATTGCTAAAATAAAAAAAGACTGACCAATTTAAGTGCTGGAGAGTATATAGAGCAATATAATCTCATATGCTATTAGAACGCAAAATATTATTATGAATTTGTTGTTTGGTAGTTTCTTTAAAATATAAATTTTCATCTACCATATGAATCAGTTATTATACTTCTAAGTATTTATCAAAGGAAAATAAGGTACATATACAGGTATAGAAACATGTACAGTGATGTATCTAACAGCTTTATATGTAATAGCCCCAAACTCCAAATGTCCATTAGTAGGTGGATACTCTAACAGTTAGAAAAACTGTGGCACATCCATATAAACAATGTAATTTAGAAACACTAAGGAATGAACTGAACTGTTGAATCATGTACCTAAATGACTGGATCCCAAGGTAATTATGCTGAATGAAAGAAACCGGACCAAAAAGAGCACACCCCATAGCATTTAATTTATATACAACAGGAAAATTCAAATTATTCCATAGTAACAGAAAGCATATTAGTAATTGCCTGAAAATAGAGAGGTAGCAGTATAGGAAATCATGAAGGAACACAATAAAACTTTGAAAGGTAGGGGATATGTTCACTACTTTGACTCAAAAGTTTTTAAATATTCAGTGAGATATTCAGTGTATTTTAAATAAACTTAGTTCTAGGAGTTTTAGATTTACAGGAAAAAAATGCAAAGACAGGGTAAAGAGTTTCCATATTCCTCACACCCAGCTTCCTCCATTATTAATATCTACAATTTATATAATAAATTTGTTACAATAAATGAACCAATGTCAATACCTTAAAATTAAATAAGTCCTTTCTAATTTCCTCAGCTTTTCCCCTAATATCTTAATGCCTTTTCCCCTAATGTCTGCTCAGGAGTCCTATCCAGGGAAAACATTAACCTTAGTTGCCATAGGCTCCTTTGGACTGTGACCATTTTCTGGACTTCCCTTGTGTTTGATGACTTGAGAGATTTGAAGAGTGATTGTTAGGTATTTTGTAGAATGTCAATCATTGGTTATTTGTCAGTTGTTTTTCTTGTAATTAGACTAGGGCTATGGCTTTTGGGAAGAAGGATGCAAAGGTAAAATTCGGTTCTCATCACATAATATCAAAGGTACATACTATGAACATGACTTATTGCTGATGTTAACCTTGATCATTGGGCTAAGAGTATTTGTCAGGTGTCTTTACTATAAAGTTACTCTTTTTTTCCCCTTTGCATAGTGTATAGTCAGATGAAAATTACTATTTGCAACTCACACTATATTTCTGCTACTGATTTCTAAATTTAATTTATTATGATCTGTGAACATGCTTTGTATGTTCTCTTTTTGGTTTCTTCAGATGTGTTCTATGCCTTGGAATATGGCTTATCCTGGTGAATGTTCTTTCTATCTTAAATGTGTACTCTATCTGTTGTTGGATGGCGGATTTTATAATTAATATCAAATTGTTTGTTAGTGCTGATCATACTAACCTTCTTTGTTGATTTTTTTTACATTTTTATCCTATCAATTACTGGCAGATAAGTATTGAAGTCTTCAACTATAATCATGGTTTTGTCTATTTTTCCCTCTCAGTTCTGTTAATTTTTTGTCTCATAGGTTTTGATGCTCTGTTGTTAGGTGTATGCACATTTGAAATTGTTAGGTATTCTCTGAGAATTGATCTCTTTATCATTTTATAGTTCTACTCTTCATCCCTGATAATTTTCCTTCTTCTGAAGACTCCTTTGTCTTCAGTTAATTTAGCTGTTCCATTTTTCTTTTGATTGATATTAATGGGGTATATATTTCTTCATCTGTTTCCTTTTAACCTACTTAAAATGGGTTTCTTTTAGACAACATGGGTCTTTATGTCTTATCTACTCTGACAGTTTGCTTTTAATTGGTATATTTAGACTATTTACATTTAAAGTCATTATCCATATAGTTGGATTAATAATATCCAGCGTTTTTGTTTGTTTTCTATTTGTTGCATTTTTTTTCTTTTCCCTTTTCCCCATTTTTGATTTTTGTATTTTAAGAACAATTTGTATGGTTGTATTTTATCTTCTCTTGTATATAACAATATATGTCTAGTAAGCCTATCAACCAAAGGTTGATAAGTATTGAAATACCTATCTAATGGAATATTAGTGAAGAATAAAGAGAAATGCACTTGTGATGTATGCAAAATCACAGTTCAATTGCTGAGACATTATGCTGAGCTGAAGAAGCAATACATAAAAAGGTACTATCAGATGCTTTTTCATATATGAAGTCTAAAAATCACAAAACTACATAATGACAATTCAGAAAAGTAAGCAAAAATAGAAAGTATTGATTAGAAAGGTAAATGAAGTAACTCTCTAGAAATTTTTCACTTCTTGTTAGAGGTGCACATTGCATGGTTGAGCACTTTGGTCAAAAGAAATTGAACTTTATACTTTACATATGTGCATCTCACTGTTAGCTAAAGCCAAAGTGAACAAAAGAAGAAAAAACTAAAATTCTATGAAATGTTATAATTATTTGTTTATGGCAATGGAAAAAATGGGGATAGTCCTTGCCATCATTGAGCTTATGGAGGAGAATCTTTTAACAGATTTTCTTAGAATACCTGCATTTTTTTCCTGCCAATTATTACTATATCTTGTTCATATCTTGCTATTGGTTATTACTACTAGTCTAACTATGAATTGTCACATTCTAGATTTATTTTTTAGTAGGAAGTAAAGTTAGAGATTACCTAACTTTTCTGTTTTACAGTTTAGAAAAACTTTTATGTCTCTGGACTCTGCTTCCTAGCAGAATTCTAGGCTTATATTCACCTTTGACTGTGATGTGAATAGGGGAATCAATAATTATTTTCATAAGTTTTGTATTCTGAAAGCATAGTGATGTGAATGAATGTGATGTGAATAAGGGAATCAATAATTATTTTCATAAGTTTTGTATTCTGAAAGCATAGTGACAGTTATTTCCTTGGCAATGGGAATATTTTAATGTAAATTTATCCTTGAAAAGGAGTCACTTATTCACTAAGGAGTTGGTTGTAGCGATTGCTGCAGTTACATAGTGAACAGCGATTCTGTTTTACTAGTGGGTAGCTGCATTCATGTCATTTACCAAGGGAAAACAAGGCAAAACATCTACAGAAACAGCTCATAGTGCTACCATAACTGATTCTTATTTGTACTATGAAATTGACTCCATTCGAAACTTTATGACTCAAAAGCACATTGGTGATTAACTATTATTATATAGATTTCTTAGTTTCATAAATTCCCATTTAATCATTCATTGCCTGATGTTATGCACTTATTATATCAGGTGACTAAGTTTAGGTTTGTAAACTTTGTTTCCTTTTTCCTTATAATCTACAAAGTATATGCGATGCCTTTCTTTGATGCCATTTATGTGCACAAATATCTGCATCACAAATTGTTTAAATTCTTTGACTTTTGAATACTGCTTCTTTCATTGTATTGTAACTCGTACTTTGTATGAGAAGTATGATACTGGGAATTTTTTTTTATTATTGAATCTATTGAATAAATATATATATATATATATATATATATATTTTACTAATATTTTAAATAATTCTTTCCTATCATAAATGGTCAGTTTTTTCCCTACCTCCATTCTTATTCTCACTCACTCTGATCAAATGAAATTTGTTTGAAGCTCCTTTCTTGTTTCATTTGTTTGGTTAGATCATCACAACAGGGGTGATGCACATTGAGTACTTAGCACAGTGTCAGTTAACAATTTTTCATCTATAAAGCATTTTAGCAACACTGACTTTGGAAGTGTGTCTTACTGAGATTATTTATTCATAGATATCTGAATCTAAAACACAGAAAGTGACATAATCTCTGTTGGAAAATCACTAAAAAGACTAGTCACTAGGTTTAAAAAGCTATAAAGATTAGATCCACACAATGGAGAACAGTAAAATTGTAAATAGGGAGACATAAGCATTTTAAAAAATATATTTTATGTATTTATTTATTTGAGAGAGAGAGCGAGCGCACGAGTGCACAGAGGGAGAGGCAGACAAAGAATCTCAAGCAAATGTCGCCCTGAGCATGGAGCCTGTGGTGGGACTCAATCTCATGACCTCAAGACCACAATGTGAGCTGAATCAAGAGTCAGATGCCCAACCCACTGAGCCACACAGGCAACCTGGAGACATAAGCATTTTTGAAACATTGTTTATTTTGTAATATCTAAGATTATTATAAGAGATTCATCAAATTAGGGCATACCTTTTATAATTTAAAATGCATACCACCACACACTAATTGAAAGGAAAAGAATCCAAAGTAAAATTAAAGAACATATAAATCTGCAATATTTTATCTGATTCTGGCTATTTTTGGACACAGTAATCCACTCATCTCTTGGACTTACGCATGGTATTAACTTTGTTTGGGACTGTCTTCCTAAGGATGTTTGTATAGCAAACAACCTCAAGTGATAGAGATAGACTCTCCTTCCAAGAAAGATAGGTGAATTTATTTTCTAAAGAAGAAACTAAAGATAATGTCTGCCATTTTGCCAGCAACTCCCTTATAAGTTTCCTAAGCTTGTGGTTCCTCTGCTATGGCACACATCACTTTGTGTGCAGAATTACTTAGACCTCAATGCACATCTTATTGGTCTTGGGCAGTGTGGGAAACTGATGGGATCTTGAAGCTCATACTGCCTGCTGTGCCATGTGTAATAAATTAATAAATTCCTTTTCCTCTGACCTAGGAGAGTTTTGTGGCTTCTGTCAACATCTATGAAACAGTGGCAGGCTAAATTGTTAGCTTGTGAGTAGAGCAAAATCTCAGACCCTTCACAGTTCCTACAAATATAAACAGAATCTCCTCTACTACACCAAAACATATCTTTTGTCTTAACTTCTTTTCCTCGAAGTGAAACTAGGTTTTGAATAGAAACATGGTAGACTGTTCCTTTACAAAAAAAAAAAAAAAGAAAAAGAAAAGAAAGAAAGAAAAAGAAAAGAAAAAGAAGGAAAGAAAAAAAAATGACTTTTCATTTGTTATTTAATCAATCAAATCTAAGAGTTGTCTACTTAAGACTATGGATTCTTCAAGATAATAGAGAACAGAGTGGGCAAGGTACCACTTTATGGAGTATATTTTCTAGTTATACATTGAAAAACCTTATAGCTAATGACATGTACCATGAAGGGAATGAAGATTGGAGGGAATGTGATTGAGAGAGTTTCCCTTAGTGATTAAAAAAATCTTTTCTTAACTCAGACTTTATCTGGGAACATGGTTTAATAAAAGAAAGCTCTGGATTCCAGTGATGGATCTAAACTTTATTAGTTGTGAGATCTCTGCAAAGACATAAACACTGTCATATTGACTGCTTCTCTAATTATAGTACTAACATACTATAAACATTTTTAAAATTGTAGAGCATATAAAAAGTTTGATATTATTAGTAATATACTTAAACTACCAGAATTTTGTTCACTGTTATTTTCGTGTAAACTGGAAGTTGATATGACTGTCCTTTGTTTTGGCCTTTATGACGGGTATTTTTTTACAAGTTATCAGTATCCTTTCTTACATTATAGAGTATTGTGGTCCAAGTCAAGCTGTCTTTAATAAATAAGCTCTTAAAATATCTCTGGATTATTGTTTTCCAATATACTATCTTATAACGATTTTGCAGATGGAATTGTAGTTGTCATTTTTTAATGAATACCACCCTAGGACAAATTAAGGAAGCCTAATAGTCTTACCGCTTCTAGTTTAGATGATTTTTTTTTAAAGCTTTATTTATTTATTTATTTATTTATTTATTTATTTATTTATTTGACACACAGAGAGAGAGAACATAGCAGGGGGGTGTGGCAGGTAGAGAGAGAGGGAGGAGACTCTCCACAAACAGGGATCCCAATTGGGGGCTTGATCCCAGGACCCTAGGATCATGACCTGAGCCTGAGGCAGACACTTCACCAACTGAGACACCTAGGGATCATGACACTGTTCTCTTTTATGTTTTTTGTCTCCCCTGTAAAATAAAGGGGAGTAGGTATTTGTAACTGCATTTTGCTAAGTGGAATCTGTCCTACTCAGAAATAGTTTTCTCTAGTATATGACTTAGAACTTTCGAAAGAAATGTTTCTATTTAAAAAGGGTTTTCTTATCATTACTTTTAATCTCCTCAAATTACAAGACCTTGAGTGCATAAACCTCATAGTCTCAATGTTGGAATCCAGAGACCTGTTTTTTGTAAATCAAATAAAATTTGAATTCTCACACTTTATCATACAGAAGATGATAGGAGAAGAAAATTTGTATGTTTAATTTTGGATTTAATAAACAATGTGATGTTTTAGATTAAAACTTTGATGTTATAAATTTAAAATTCAGGTTTAAATAGAAGTTGAAAATTCATTGAAAATTAAAATTATCACTATAAATTTTATTAAAAATGAAATTTCATTAAGATAAAAATAAGTTTATCAAGGAGTTCTAAAATATGTACAAAATTCCCCAAATAAAATGTATATACACACACATGCATGCAAGTACACACACACCCTGGAAGAGCTCAGATGATATGATTCTATGTAATAATAAATGAAAAATTATCAATGGTAAATCATTACATAAAGGAAAGTAATTGAGGGTCATTTATTTAAAAGGTATACTCCTGTGCTTCATTTATTATATTTTGTCTCTTTAGCTTCATTTAATTGGGCTCTCAAACTTCTTTTGGAACTCAATGCCATAAGTTTGAGTCTTGGTTCTTTCTAGTTTCTTTTTATACTCCTCTCTAGGACAATGACCCTCAGCTTGTTCATTTTAACTGGCCTATAATTTCAATGCAGTGAATCACAAAAAAAAATTGTATGTTTATAGTTGGATAAGTTAGTTTAGTCTTAATGGTAAAAATGTAGCTAAAATTATTGAGAAGGAAAATATATTAGATGATATTTTGAAATAATGTCCTGGTTCACAAAGAACGTACATGGTTCTGTGCAGTTAAATGATTACATGACTGATAACTTTTACTTGTAAAATCTGAGAAAAAGGAAAGTTATTGTCATGGTGTGACCTTAAACATGAGAAACTAAAGAACAACCCAAGAGTAGATGACATAGAAAACTGGGATAACAACTGCAGCTACAAAGACTAGTTTTGAAAGGGAAGCTAAGAGTCCTAAGAGTTCTGCTTCTTGGTCAAGTTGTCTAATGTCTGTAAGTCAAATTTACTCCTGCAAGTTGTGGTTATGTCATGTTATTAATCAACAAATATTAATTAGGCACATGTATTATGTGCCATCCTATCTGCTAGGAATATACTAGAGGAAAAAATAATGAACAAAAAGCCTTTAGAAATTCCTGGCATATAGAAAGCACTTAGTAAATCATGTTAAATAAGATTATACAAATGACAAATAAAAATTAAATATGCCCAATAGTAACAAAGGGCTCCCTAGAGGTGTACATAGCCACATGAGGATTCACAGAGGAAGGTGAGGAGCCTGGGACACTTAACTGAAATGACGTTCTGAGAAATAGGTTATTTCATATAAGGACCCATAACAGTACATGCAGAGTAGAATGGGGAGAAAAATATGAAAAGCAAGATCAATCTCTTCTTAAAGGTTCTAATTAAACCTGTTATGTCCTAACATATGTGTCTGTGTTTGTTTCTGCATGGATGGATGTGTCAGGATGGGGAAAGGATGTGGGGCAGAGCAGGATTCAGGAAGAGTTTGCAGTGTGGAAGACTTGGGGAGGCAAGGTAACTAGTCAGAACATGGAGTGGAGATCAGAGCAGAAAGCTAAATCTGATGGAAAAGATTACACTGACAATTTGGTTGACTCAAGTAGGAAGCACATAGGAGCCCAATGATTATTCCTGAAATTTTTGATCTTGATTTCAGTTTTGGTTGGCAGGTGTTGGAAGAGGTCATCTCGAGGATGTGGCCACTGGTTGACTCATAAGGCAACTCAGGACTCAGGCATTTGGAGACTCCTCACCTCTTTTCCTGTTCTTGGAATGTATATTCAGCCCACCCTTCCCACACTTGAAATTTTAAGGACATAGCTTTGAGAGAGTAAGATGTTTTTGAGTCCACATGACTAAACAAAGTAGAAGCTTCTATATAAACTGTGAAGATTCTGGCAGGTCTCTGCAGAGACCTACATGTTTTGTGGCTGTCCAAGGGAAGTGTAGTATGTAATTTCCCTAGCTTTGAAAACTGCCACCAACCAATCTGGAGTGGTCTTCCTCTTTCTTTGGTCTCTTCTTGCTCTCCATGTATGGGGACCAG
The DNA here is from genome assembly GCF_010015895.1 of Lontra canadensis. Classification (NCBI taxonomy): domain Eukaryota; kingdom Metazoa; phylum Chordata; class Mammalia; order Carnivora; family Mustelidae; genus Lontra; species Lontra canadensis. The sequence continues at coordinate 2,039,547 of NW_022631045.1, read as the reverse complement.
TTTCATATTTCATGTGGAGAATTCCCCAGTTTGTGACCTAGTGAAAGGACAACATCATAAACTGAACTCTGCAGAATTAGGGGACTGGATGAGCTTCCACTTTAAGTGATGTTTCGACTGAGGTAGATGTTTGTTTGTTTTTAATTTTATTTTTTATAAACATATATTATTTTCCCCAGGGGTACAGGTCTGTGAATCGGCAGATTTACACACTTCACAGCACTCACCATAGCACATACCCTCCCCAGTGTCCATAATAACCCCACCCCCCCAACCCCCCTCCCCCCAGCAACCCTCAGTTTGTTTTGTGAGATTAAGAGTCACTTATGGTTTATCTCCCTCCCAATCCCATCTTGCTTCATTTACTCTTCTCCTACCCCCTTAACCCCCATGTTGCATCTCCTCTCCCTCATATCAGGGAGATCATATGATAGTTGTCTTTCTCCGATTGACTTATTTCGCTAAGCATGATACCCTCTAGTTCCATCCACGTCGTCGCAAATGGCAAGATTTCATTTCTTTTGATGGCTGCATAGTATTCCATTGTGTATATATACCACATCTTCTTTATCCATTCATCTGTTGATGGACATCTAGGTTCTTTCCATAGTTTGGCTATTGTAGACATTGCTGCTATAAACATTCGGGTGCACGTGCCCCTTCGGATCACTACGTTTGTATCTTTAGGGTAAATACCCAGCAGTGCAATTGCTGGGTCATAGGGTAGTTCTATTTTCAACATTTTGAGGAACCTCCATGCTGTTTTCCAGAGTGGTTGCACCAGCTTGCATTCCCACCAACAGTGTAGGAGGGTTCCCCTTTCTCCGCATCCTCGCCAGCATCTGTCATTTCCGGACTTGTTAATTTTAGCCATTCTGACTGGTGTGAGGTGGTATCTCATTGTGGTTTTGATTTGTATTTCCCAGATGGCCAACAGACACATGA
>NW_022631045.1:1728182-2038202 GCF_010015895.1 Lontra canadensis | reverse complement strand
CAGCAACCCTCAGTTTGTTTTGTGAGATTAAGAGTCACTTATGGTTTATCTCCCTCCCAATCCCATCTTGCTTCATTTACTCTTCTCCTACCCCCTTAACCCCCATGTTGCATCTCCTCTCCCTCATATCAGGGAGATCATATGATAGTTGTCTTTCTCCGATTGACTTATTTCGCTAAGCATGATACCCTCTAGTTCCATCCACGTCGTCGCAAATGGCAAGATTTCATTTCTTTTGATGGCTGCATAGTATTCCATTGTGTATATATACCACATCTTCTTTATCCATTCATCTGTTGATGGACATCTAGGTTCTTTCCATAGTTTGGCTATTGTAGACATTGCTGCTATAAACATTCGGGTGCACGTGCCCCTTCGGATCACTACGTTTGTATCTTTAGGGTAAATACCCAGCAGTGCAATTGCTGGGTCATAGGGTAGTTCTATTTTCAACATTTTGAGGAACCTCCATGCTGTTTTCCAGAGTGGTTGCACCAGCTTGCATTCCCACCAACAGTGTAGGAGGGTTCCCCTTTCTCCGCATCCTCGCCAGCATCTGTCATTTCCTGACTTGTTAATTTTAGCCATTCTGACTGGTGTGAGGCGGTATCTCATTGTGGTTTTGATTTGTATTTCCGTGATGCCAAGTGATATGGAGCACTTTTTCATGTGTCTGTTGGCCATCTGGATGTCTTCTTTGCAGAAATGTCTGTTCATGTCTTCTGCCCATTTCTTGATTGGATTATTTGTTCTTTGGGTGTTGAGTTTGCTAAGTTCTTTATAGATTCTGGACACTAGCCCTTTATCTGATATGTCATTTGCAAATATCTTCTCCCATTCTGTCAGTTGTCTTTTGGTTTTGTTAACTGTTTCCTTTGCTGTGCAAAAGCTTTTGATCTTGATGAAATCCCAATAGTTCATTTTTGCCCTTGCTTCCCTTGCCTTTGGCGATGTTCCTAGGAAGATGTTGCTGCGGCTGAGGTTGAAGAGGTTGCTGCCTGTGTTCTCCTCAAGGATTTTGATGGATTCCTTTCTCACATTGAGGTCCTTCATCCATTTGGAGTCTATTTTCGTGTGTGGTGTAAGGAAATGATCCAATTTCACTTTTCTGCATGTGGCTATCCAATTTTCCCAACACCATTTATTGAAGAGGCTGTCTTTTTTCCATTGGACATTCTTTCCTGCTTTGTCGAAGATTAGTTGACCATAGAGTTGAGGGTCTATTTCTGGGCTCTCTATTCTGTTCCATTGATCTATGTGTCTGTTTTTGTGCCAGTACCATGCTGTCTTGATGATGACAGCTTTGTAATAGAGCTTGAAGTCGGGAATTGTGATGCCCCCAACTTTGGCTTTCTTTTTCAATATTCCTTTGGCTATTCGCGGTCTTTTCTGGTTCCATATAAATTTTAGGATTATTTGTTCCATTTCTTTGAAAAAAATGGATGGTACTTTGATAGGAATTGCATTAAATGTGTAGATTGCTTTAGGTAGCATAGACATTTTCACAATATTTGTTCTTCCAATCCAGGAGCATGGAACATTTTTCCATTTCTTTGTGTCTTCCTCAATTTCCTTCATGAGTACTTTATAGTTTTCTGTGTATAGATTCTTAGTCTCTTTGGTTAGGTTTATTCCTAGGTATATTATAGTTTTGGGTGCAATTGTAAATGGGATTGACACCTTAATTTCTCTTTCTTCTGTCTTATTGTTGCTGTAGAGAAATGCAACTGATTTCTGTGCATTGATTTTATATCCTGACAATTTACTGAATTCCTATACCAGTTCTAGCAGTTTTGGAGTGGAGTCTTTTGGGTTTTCCACATATAGTATCATATCATCTGCGAAGAGTGATAGTTTGACTTCTTCTTTGCCGATTTGGGTGCCTTTAATTTCCTTTTGTTGTCTGATTGCTGAGGCTAGGACTTCTAGTACTATGTTGAATAGCAGTGGTGATAACGGACATCCCTGCCGTGTTCCTGACCTTAGTGGAAAAGCTTTCAGTTTTTCTCCATTGAGAATGATATTTGCGATGGGTTTTTCATAGATGGCTTTGATAATATTGAGGTATGTGCCCTCTATCCCTACACTTTGAAGAGTTTTGATCAGGAAGGGATGCTGTACTTTGTCAAATGCTTTTTCAGCATCTATGGAGAGTATCATATGGTTCTTGTTCTTTCTTTTATTAATGTGTTGTATCACATTGATTGATTTGCGGATGTTGAACCAACCTTGCAGCCCTGGAATAAATCCCACTTGGTTGTGGTGAATAATCCTTTTAATGTACTGTTGAATCCTATTGGCTAGTATTTTGGTGAGAATTTTTGCATCTGTGTTCATCAAGGATATTGGTCTGTAGTTCTCTTTTTTGATGGGATCCTTGTCTGGTTTTGGGAGCAAGGTGATGCTGCCCTCATAAAATGAGTTTGGAAGTTTTCCTTCCATTTCTATTTTTTGGAACAGTTTCAGGAGAATAGGAATTAGTTCTTCCTTAAATGTTTGGTAGAATTCCGCCGGGAAGCCGTCTGGCCCTGGGCTTTTGTTTGTTTGGAGATTTTTGATGACTGTTTCAATCTCCTGACTGGTTATGGGTCTGTTCAGGCTTTCTATTTCTTTCTGGTTCAGTTGTGGTAGTTTATATGTCTCTAGGAATGCATCCATTTCTTCCAGATTGTCAAATTTGTTGGCATAGAGTTGCTCATAGTATGTTCTTATAATTGTCTGTATTTCTTTGGTGTTCGTTGTGATCTCTCCTCTTTCATTCATTATTTTATTTATTTGGGTCCTTTCTCTTTTCTTTTTGATAAGTCTGGCCAGGGTTTTATCAATCTTATTAATTCTTTCAAAGAACCAGCTCCTAGTTTCGTTGATTTGTTCTATTGTTTTTTTGGTTTCTACTTCATTGATTTCTGCTCTGATCTTTATGATTTCTCTTCTCTTGCTGGGTTTAGGGTTTCTTTCTTGTTCTTTCTCCAGCTCCTTTAGGTGTAGGGTTAGGTTGTGTACCTGAGACCTTTCTTGTTTCTTGAGAAAGGCTTGTATCGCTATATATTTTCCTCTCAGGACTGCCTTTGTTGTGTCCCACAGATTTTGAACCGTTGTATTTTCATTATCATTTGTTTCCATGAATTTTTTCAATTCTTCTTTAATTTCCTGGTTGACCCATTCATTCTTTAGAAGGATGCTATTTAGTCGTCATGTATTTGGGTTCTTTCCAAATTTCCTCTTGTGATTAAGTTCTAGCTTCAGAGCATTGTGGTCTGAAAATATGCAGGGAATGATCCCAATCTTTTGATACCAGTTGAGACCTGATTTAGGACCCAGGATGTGATCTATTCTGGAGAATGTTCCATGTGCACTAGAGAAGAATGTGTATTCTGTTGCTTTGGGATGAAATGTTCTGAATATATCTGTGATGCCCATCTGGTCCAGTGTGTCATTTAAGTCCTTTATTTCCTTGTTGACCTTTTGCTTGGATGGTCTGTCCATTTCAGTGAGGGGAGTGTTAAAGTCCCCTACTATTATTGTATTATTGTTGATGTGTTTCTTTGATTTTGTTATTAATTGGTTTATATAGTTGGCTGCTCCCACGTTAGGGGCATAGATATTTAAAATTGTTAGATCTTCTTGTTGGACAGATCCTTTGAGTATGATATAGTGTCCTTCCTCATCTCTTATTATAGTCTTTGGCTTAAAATCTAATTGATCTGATATAAGGATTGCCACTCCTGCTTTCTTCTGATGTCCATTAGCATGGTAAATTCTTTTCCACCCCCTCACTTTAAATCTGAATGTGTCTTCGGGTTTAAAATGAGTTTCGTGTAGGCAACATATAGATGGGTTTTGTTTTTTTATCCATTCTGATACCCTGTGTCTTTTGATTAGGGCATTTAGCCCATTAACATTCAGGGTAACTATTGAGAGATATGAATTTAGTGCCATTGTATTGCCTGTAAGGTGACTGTTATTGTATATTGTTTCCGTTCCTTTCTGATCTACTACTTTTAGTCTCTCTCTTTGCTTAGAGGACCCCTTTCAATATTTCCTGTAAGCTGGTTTGGTGTTTGCAAATTCTTTCAGCTTTTGTTTGTCCTGGAAGCTTTTAATCTCTCCTTCTATTTTCAATGATAGCCTAGCTGGATATAGTATTCTTGGCTGCATGTTTTTCTTGTTTAGTACTCTGAATATATCATGCCAGCTCTTTCTGGCCTGCCAGGTCTCTGTGGATAAGTCTGCTGCCAATCTAATATTTTTACCATTGTATGTTACAGACTTCTTTTCCCGGGCTGCTTTCAGGATTTTCTCTTTGTCACTAAGACTTGTAAGTTTTACTATTAGGTGACGGGTTGTGGACCTATTCTTATTGATTTTGAGGGGGATTCTCTGAACCTTCTGGATTTTGATGCTCGTTCCCTTTGCCATATTGGGAAAATTCTCTCCAATAATTCTCTCTAATATACCTTCTGCTCCCCTCTCTCTTTCTTCTTCTTCTGGAATCCCAATTATTCTAATGTTGTTTCGTCTTATGGTGTCACTTATCTCTCGAATTCTCCCCTCGTGGTCCAGTAGCTGTTTGTCCTTCTTTTGCTCAGCTTCTTTATTCTCTGTCATTTGGTCTTCTATATCGCTAATTCTTTCTTCTGCCTCATTTATCCTAGCAGTGAGAGCCTCCATTTTTGATTGCACCTATTAATAGCTTTTTTTATTTCAACTTGATTAGATTTTAGTTCTTTTATTTCTCCAGAAAGGGCTTTTATATCTCCCGAGAGGGTTTCTCTAATATCTTCCATGCCTTTTTTGAGCCCGGCTAGAACCTTGAGAATCGTCATTCTGAACTCTAGATCTGACATATTACCAATGTCTGTATTGATCAGGTCCCTAGCCTTTGGTACTGCCTCTTGTTCTTTTTTTTGTGGTGAATTTTTCCACCTTGTCATTTTGTCCAGATAAGAGTATATGAAGGAACAACTAAAAGGGTGGCAACAACCCCAGGAAAATATGCTTTAGCCAAATCAGAAGAGATCCCAAATCGTGAGGGGGGGGGGGGGAAGGGGAAAAAAAGGGGGTTAGAAAAAAAAAAAAAAAAGAAAGAAAAAAAGAAAAAGAAATAAAAAAAGAAAACCAATAATGAAAAAATATAAAAAGGAAAAAAATATATATATATATTAGATAAACTAGTTAAAAAACGTTAAAAAAGAAAAGGGTAAAAGTTAAAAAAAATTTAGCAGAAGAAGAGAAAAAAAATTGAAAAAGAAAAAAAAAATTAAATTAACTGCAAGGCTAAAGAATCATGGGGAGAAAGCCATGAGTTCCGTGCTTTGCTTTCTCCTCCTCTGGAATTCCGCTGCTCTCCTTGGTATTGAAACTGCACTCCTCGTAAGTGAACTTGGTCCTGGCTGGGTTTCTTGTTGATCTTCTGGGGGAGGTGCCTGTTGTAGTGATTCTCAAGTGTCTTTGCCCCAGGCGCAGTTGCACCGCCCTTACCAGGGGCCGGGCTGAGTAATCCGCACGGGTTTGCTTTCGGGAGCTTTTGTTCCCTGAGCACTTTCCATAGAGTTCCAGAGGACGGGAATGAAGATGGCGTCCTCCCAGTCTCCGGCCCAGAGGAGCCGAGAGTCCGGGGCCCCACTCCTCAGTGCGCCCCCAGAGAACAGCGCCCAATTGCTCCCGTCACCGGGAGCAATTGCTCCCGTGCTCCGAGCCGACCGAGCCTGTGACCAGTTCAAGGTAACCCCGAGCTTAGAGCTCTCTCCTCGGCTCTGTCTCTGTAGCCGTCTTCCCCGTTCTAATACCTGTAAGCTCTGCGACACTCAGACACCCCTGATCCTTCTGTGACCCTGCGGGACCTGAGGCCACGCTGACCCCGCGTGGGCTTCATCCCGGTTAAGTCTCTGGAGCGATGTCCCTCAGCAGAACAGACTTTTAAAAGTCCTGATTTTGTGCTCTGTTGCTCCGCCGCTTGCCGGGAGCTGGCCCCTCCCCCCGCAGTCTATCTTCCCATTGCTTTGGATTCACTTCTCCACCAGTCCTACCTTTCAGAAAGTGGTTGATTTTCTGTTTCTAGAATTGCTGTTCTTCTCTTCGATCTCCCATTGGATTTGTAGGTGTCTGCAATCTTTAGATAAGCTATCTAGCTGATCTACTGCTACCGGAAGTAGTCTCAGCCTGCTACTTCTCCGCCATCTTGACTCCTCCCCCCTCGACTGAGGTAGATTTGAATCAGGTTGATTCCCTTAGTAGACTCAACCTAAGGCTTAGAAAGAGTACAGGAGATCCTGTAACTTTGTCAGTTTCTTATTTAAGGTTTCCATTATTACGTATTTATTGATACTCTTTGATCTTTCTCCACGATTACATTTTTTCTTTCACTCCATTTTTAAAAGGGATTGGTTTGTTGGATAGAAGGGACCATAGGTGTCCTTACACTAAGTTGGGAAATCTTATTGCCTGATAGATGAGGCTTCCTGGGGGAGACAGGGGTTGGCTACAGAAGTGTGAATGTTATCTCACTACTATTCCTTCTTCTCAGCAGTCGTTGAGAAGTGTGGCTTCACACTTTACAGAAAAATACACAACTTAGTAACTACGGAAACATCCAGCTAATATTTAAAAAGTTTTGATTAATTCATGGAAGAGAAAAGAAATATTTTAGAGAAACAAGCAGAATGTGACAGAAGGAAGAATATAGTCTTTTAGTATTATTTGAACAAGGTTCAGATAGTAAAGATGCAAGAGTCATTTAAGAGGCTATCTTACATCATTCCTTTTACCGGGTATTCCTCCAACTTTACTCTCTTCCATTATCCAAGTTAGACTAAGTGCTCATATAGTATCCTGAAATTAAAAGGTAGTACTTAGGTATCTGCAGGCTAGAAAGATTGATCATAGCAGGAACTGTTTCTGTCATTTTTTTTTTTTTTTCTGTATCCCTTGAAATTTAGTGCCCAGACAGGAGCCTTGAAACCAATAAAGGGACTCAGTGGATATTTGTTCATTGTTGAAAGAATCTCATCTGTACTTAGTTGGAAATAGATAATTTTTATTCTTTTCAGTTTGTCATTTAATCCATGCAACTTCCCTCTTGAGAGTGAAGGAAATAAGAGGGAAATTGTAGGATATGTGTAGCCACTTTTCTCTCTGTTAGAGGTTCTGAATCAAATCTGAATCTCATACCCCTTTGCTAGGAATGTGACTTATTCTATCTGCTACATGAACTCAAAATCCTGCTAATAGTTCTATAACAGTGGGGTATGTTTGGATATAGGCACCAGGCTAAGCCCTGTCTCACCAGTGTGGTACATTTTCATGTTGTGAGGGTTTCCTTTATTCCTGAGATTTCTAGAATCTATTCCTATATGCGTTTGCTGAATACTATATAGATGGAATAGTCTATTAAAGTTTCCCTAGCTTTAAAGTTTTTATTAGAGTTAATAACCTTTTCAAAACTAAGTATCAAAGAACATTTCATCTGTGGGAGAGGAATATTTCACATGTTCTTACACACTCTAAAAATATAAACTTAAGCTGTGGTGTAATAATTATGTGTACTATATCACTTTATGTATTACTATTCTGAGATACATGCACATTTGCCTGAGGGTGTATATAAGATGGTTAGTGTAAAAACATAAACAAAGTGGGAGGGTGATACCAAAGCATAAATGAAGAAACATTTAATGGAATGTTTTGCACTTGGTATTCTACTTTGAACATTCTATTTAGTGACAATTATGGACTAGAATTCGAGATAGAAAGATATTTTACTGGCAGCAAATTCCAGAAGTAATTGTGTGGGTCGCTTAGAACTGCTGCTGGGTCCCCTTCCTGATTAGACCACTGATGAGAAGTCTCTCCCGCAGGCCATTTCCTTTTAATTTCATGAGTTCAAAGAAATTCATATGATTTTGATCCACTTTTGAATACGAATAAATCTCCTATAAGGTTATTGAGATTCATATTAAGTCAGACCTCTCTAAAAGGAAAAAAAAAAAAAAAAGCCTTTTTTTTTTTTCTTTTTGTCTTATAAGATCTAATCTTAAAACCCAATTTCTCACTGAATTCTTGATTCCTTGGTTGATGTAACCATCACAAATACTTTTTGAGCATTTAAAAAGATGAACAAAATTTGAAATCTTTTATTTATGATTTGCCTTTGATGCTATTGGGAAAGCTCTAATTATGAAAACTAATAATTTTCTATATTAGGAAACAAAATATATGTATAGATAAAGTGGTATTTTTAATTGAAAAAAGTTTTCATTTGTTGCTGTGTAAGGACTATTTTCAATTCCATTTAAGTGAAAACCTTTAACTCTTAGAACTTGTAGAACCTGAAACCTAGAATTTTTGAACACTGGAAAATAGCTATGCTGAAAGCCAAGAGGGAACTAGTTAATTTTTTAAGTAATTTTTTAAAGATTTATTTATTTATCTGACTAATTATTATTTATTTATTTATTTATTTATTTATTTAAAGATTTATTTATTTATAGGGGAAGAAGAAGATGGAGAGAGAATCTCAAGCACACTTCCCGCAGAGTGCGGAGCCTGAAGCACAGCTCCGTATTAGGACTCATGAGATCATGATCTGAGTTGTAATCAAAAGTCATATGCTTAACAGACTGAGCCATCCAGGTGCCCTGGAACTAATTAATTTTGATAATTTTGGAGTTTGAAAGTGATGTCTTATAATCTGTTGTCAAGAATGGAATGGTTGGTGCCTATTTGCTGATACTGTCATTATTAGAGCATTTACTGAAAGACCAGTGATTGTTCCTAAAACTGAGTGTCCACACACAGATAAATTTTAAGCCAATTGGCAATGGAGAACCTATTCAATCTTTGATGGGAACACCAGGTTAAACAAAATCATAAATGTTTCCGTTCCTCCCCTCCCCCCCATTTGATACTTAACCAGGAATTTTAAGATCATTATTGGGCTCAGAACACAGAACTGGTTAAAGATTCTGGTTATGTCACCACTGTAGAATCTCAATAAGAAGCTAGAATATTTTATCTTAAAATTTATTTTAAAGGGGTACATGAGAATAGAATTAAGAGAAAACTGTTAAATGCCAAAAATTTTGAACCAATCTTTCAAAAGTGGTTTTCTTTTATTTATCTAGGACAGATGATTCCTATAACAATTGAATGTAAACATATAGTCCTAAAGATATCAAAACAACAGTGATTCATTAGATACTTTATGTGTATTTTACCATTTAATGATTTGAAAGGTAATAACTGTAATAGCTATAGAACTTAATTATTTCTGGGGAGTATTATTCATTTTATGTGATCCTCCTACTAATATGGTAGAGGTTCTTTAAAGTTTATTCAAGATTTTCCCCCCATATTATCTGCTTTCCTCCCTCATGACTTTAAACATTGACCAGACACTGATTCCCTCATGTCAGCACTAAAACATGGTTAAGTGTCTCCCTTCCTAAAACGTACATACACACAGAAGTAACTGAGACTTAAGTTCTTGTTCAGATACTTTGGCACCTCACTGCTTTCATACCAACCCCCTGTTCTTTATATTGCTGACTATACTGTCTCCCATCTTTCACATTACTCATACATTCATCAAACCAGTCACTGTGGTTTCTGCTACCCAACATTTCAGGAAGCTAAAGCCCTCATGAGGAAAAAAAGGAACTCTGGTATGATAAGCAGTTTGCCCAAAGTAAAAAGAAAAAAAATAGTAAAAGCTAAGTGAGATCTCTGGATTCCAGTGTTGCCTCAGGAATTAATTTATGTATTAAATGTAAATCAAAAAACACATAATGCTAATCTGTTGAATTAAATAAATTGGAAATTATTTGCTTGTTTTCAACACATAGATCTTTGCTGCTGCTCGCTGACATATAAACACATTTATGTAGAAAACATCATATACTTTTAAATTTTAATATGGAATATGTGGAATATAAGAAATAGTGCAGAGGACCTTAGGGGAGGGGAGGAAAAACTAAATGGGATGAAATCGGAGAGGGAGACAAACCATGAGAGATTCTTGACTGTGGGAAACAAACTGAGGGTTGTGGAAAGGAAGGTGATTGGGAGATGGGGTAACTGGGTGATGGGCATTAAGGTGGGCATATGATATGATGAGCACTGGGTGTTATAGGCAACAAGTGAATCATTGAATACCACTTCAAAAACTAATGATATACTATATGTTGGCTAATTGAATTTAAATAAAAAAATTAATACTGATAATTTAAAACATGTCAGTAGGAATTATGTCCATAATCGTGTATAAAGTTATCAAAGACTTTTTATTATGCTTAAATTCAGGTCCATGTTGCTTACAGTGACCTAGAAGACTATGCTTGTTGGGCTTTGCTGCCTCTTAGACTTCATCTCAGGTCACAAGAGGAGGAGAAGAAATGCATGGTAAGTTCCCTGGCAGTTGTGTGGAGCCAGAATTGACTCCATGTAGCAACCACTTCTGACGCTCTGTGATGGTATGGGGAATTACTTAGGAAACAAGCTTAGATGACAAATGGTGAAAAGAGAAATTGGGTCTTGGATATTAGGATTTTAAGAAACTCTGTGTTTGCCACAACATAATATGCTGCTTTGATAGATTGGTGAACTTGTAATAGAAATTTTCCTGACTCATTACATATGGTCCAAGAATAGTGATGGCAGCAGTGACAAACCACCATATTCCCTTTCAGGAGAGGTCAAGCATTGGATAGCAAGCATCCAATAAATATTTGTTGAAATGAATAAACAAATGAGTTAATGAAAATCATTTGGTATCCTTGAAATAAGTACTGTTAATTTGGTTGATCACAAAATTAGGGTTAGCATGAAAAATTTAAACTGTACTTAACTGTATTTCACTAGGTGAGACCCAATTTTGGATTTTATTGGTCATTTTTTAATGTCCTAGACAGAATGGGTTGCTTTGGGATTTACCATTATGTAAAGAATATTGCTGAGATGACTTTAAAATTTTCAACAAATTATCAAAATTATTAGAGGCACTTTATAAAATAATCCATAAAGTTTAGTAACTTGCTCTTCAGAATTTTTTAAAAATATTTTTAATAATAGGTCATTTTTAAAGCAAAGAGTTATTTAAAGTTAAGCATATTCAGTTTGGGTCTCATTTGTGACCTTTCTTTGAAATCACATCATTTTAGCTTGGTGTGAGATTTAAAAAAAGAAAAAAAAAAAAGGGAATTGGGATTAAAGATATCATCATGTATGCAGAAACACCATCAGTGCAATCATCTCACAGGTAAGATTGACAGGCTGGAAAGAAGGGTGAATAAACGGCAGTTTTGCATTTGAACCCATCTACTTTTCTCAAACTATTCATTGAGAGTAAGATAAAACATTTTAAGGCATTTCTATTTAAGGAGAAATATTTTCTGTGATTTGTATTCATTACCAAAATTATTGTCAAATATAGTAACAAAAATAGTGCTACTGGGTCAATATATATGAATCTGGTTTGGAGAGGTAAAAAGGATAAAAAACGATAAACAACATCTCTAAGAAAGGTGGATTCAAGAGTTAGAGCAACTAGTTTGGTAATGGTAGTGTGAATGAGAATTTTTTGTGTTTTTGTTAAGCTTGGAAAATATCTATACAGTATATTAGAATACCCTTAGATTCAACTTATATAGAAAATTGTAATTTTCCAGTTATCCTAAAAATATATTCTAATTTTTTATGTTTTTGAAATAAATACATTTTAAAATCTTATGTAGTTAAAATTAACTCTCTGGTTATACTTTATCATCTTAATTGGCATTTCTAAATACTGCTAATATTTCAAAATATTCATTCATTAAGGAGACATTTTATTCATTGATTCCAATTAAAAAAATAGTTATAGTGAGATAATATAGGAAGTAGGTATTTACTCATGGCACAGTTTATAGGGTACTCTTCACATATATATGCCTTGCTACTCCAGAATAACCTTGTGAACTTGAGCATCATTTCACAGAAAAGAAAACTGAATGGAGTAAGTAGTAAGAAAAGGAACTAGATATAGAATTGAGATCTTTGGCTTTGTAGGTCATGGATATTCAAATACAGCAAGCTGGAAGGAGTCCTTAAAGTATATGACACTGATTGTCAGTAAATTGGAGTTTAGTTTGTAGTTCTGCCATGAAATAACCATAAGCCCTTAAATATGCTAATTAACCTCTTTAGGCAGTGGATTCCTCACTTGTAAAATAATGATTGGTTTAAACATTAGTTCTAATTTCTTCTATCTCTAAAATTATTCTTTGTGACTGGGACTCTACCATCTTCATGCACATCTAGTGGGGGTGACGACATCCAATACAGTGGCACATTTCCATACTTAAGTTCTGAACCAACTCAGCCAAGTAAATAAATAAAGAACAACATGCCATATATATTAAACATGGAGTTTTTATTAGAGAATGTGGTTTATATTTGTGGGGGAAAATAGACCCAATTGAACAACCTAAGATAGATTTACCCACCAGTAAGACACTGAACCGAGGCAGCCATTCCCCATTTTCAGAAGCAGAATCTGTTCTTAATATTATTTATGCCATGGAGAAATGGTGAAAAATGAGTCTTCTCTTTTCAAGGCCCAGTTTCTAAGGGGAAAAAAAAAAGGAGTCAGGGGTAAAGCTGTAGATGATTGGATATTCACTTTCTCATACTGAACTATTGGTTAACTCTTTTCACCTCTGTTGTGGAAAAATGAAGGGTAGGAGAAAAGCCAGGGATCCCATGTCAACTTGTGTTCCTCCTCTTGAAATGTCAAGAGTAAGTGTTTTCTTCTTAATATTTTGCTTAGATTGGACCTTAAATTATATATATATATAACTCAAACCTAAACAATTCTATACTCAGATTCTTTGAAGAAGAATAAAAATTGCTGAGCTTTTAGAAAGTCTGGCTATGTGAACATGTTTATCCTATTTCCTTCATATAGTTTGGCTTTTTGCTATAACAGTTTCATTAAATGCAATGATAGTCAAGGACCCTATTCTTTGGTTTGAAATTCACTTTCTTTTTTGTTTATCATAATTAGCTAATCTCTCTACATTCACTAAAAAGGTAAATTTTCTTACGTTTGTGGTATTCAAATGTCTTCTTGGGTGTTTACCAGATTTTAAAGGTTTATGAGATTTTCTGGATTTTAAAAACTTTTTTTTATATTTTTTTTCCCTTGTGTATGTTACATTTTGCATATGGAGCTATATTACAGGTTTGAAGGAAAAATATGTTCTATTTTTCTGATCAATTCTTACTCCTCTCCAAGCTGTGGAAGATATTTCATATCAGAGCTTATTATTAACTGGTCTTCTCATAGATCAAAATCTGAGAACTAGGTCATTGCCTTTTTGGTCAGCACTTTAGATTATGATTCACAATGCAAAGCTTGGAACTGAAATAATGCCTTCTACATTTGTTGTTTTCTGAAATTGACCTTTAAAATCTCATAGTCTTCTTGCTAATATGAGACAACAGAAAGTTATTTCCTCTAGAATCTATTGGTTACTAAAAAAATGAAAAAAGTATGTGTAAGTGGTGAGTAAATAAGGGAAAAAGCATTAAAAGGAGCAGAAAAGTAACTAGGAATCTTAGGAAAATAAAATGTACTTCTATAGACACATTTTCCATTTGATAAAGAATGGAAAATATTTATAAATTACACATAAATAAATAATTTTGCGAGGAATACAAATATTTTCCCAATAAAATATTTATTGAACATAAATAATCTATTAATTACTGTGTTCAGACTTTGGGTTCAGTATGTATAAAATACGGTCTTTTTTCATGGTGAAGGAGGCAGACACTTAAGATAACATAATAAGTGAGCTCAAATTTCTAATGGGAAATATTCAGAATGCTGTTGGGCTCAAGAAATGATACCTATTCTATCTGATGTGTTGAGATAAGAAAGAGAAGAGGAAATTCAATGAACACTTGCCATAATAGATTCTTAAAATGAAATTCAAAGAAAACCTAAAAATGTCTGAACTAACATAGAGAATAGTTTATATGTATTTTACAACACATAGCTAATGGTACAACCCGTAAATAGAGTACTTTAAATATCCGGCATAAAAATAAATAAAATCGCTTTATTGAACACTGGGCTTAACAAAAGGGAAGATGAACATGACATCAATTGTTATTTGGCCTCTTATTCTTCCATGCTATTTGTTAGGGTCCGTGATCAAAGAACGAGACTGATTAAAGCAAAAATCAAACAAAGCTTTATTTCACGCCAAGCATCAAAAATCAAACTGACTGGTCAGGGCTGTCTCTTACAAAAAGGTGACGACGAAGATCCCGGTAAGTCTGCTCCCAACGTGGCTGCTCTGGATTAGGCCTTTCTGTAGATGAGGCCACTCTGGACGAGGCCATTCCCAGGACGAGGCCGCAGCTGATGAGGTCGCTCCTCAGGGCTGCTCCCTGGAAAGGCTGCTCACAAAAAGAGGCCACTCTGGAGGAAGCTTCTTTCCTGACGATGCTGCCTCCCACAGGGCTGCTCACCGAGGAAGCCTCTTTCCAGATGAAGCCGCTCCCCGGAATGGCGCAGCTCCAGCGAGGCTGTGGCTCAGGGTATCAAGGCTGCTCCTGGCAGCGAGGCCATTCACAGTGAGGTTGCTGGTGTCTAGGCCATTCCCCGCTGTGTGTCAGCGGGGCCGCTGGCTGGAGTGCTGGGACCGCTGAACCACTGGCGTGCTGGGTCAGCTGGCGTCGGGACCGCTGGCATTGGGACCACTGGTTTCAGGACCGCTGGCATCTCGGCTGCTGCTGGAGTGCTGGTGCTGCTGGCATGCTGGGTCAGCTGATGTCGGGACCACTGGTGTCAGGACCACTGGCGTCTCGGCTGCTGCTGGAGTGCTGGCGGCTCGGGTCCGCTGGCAGCTCAGGTGCAATGGCGGGTCCGCTGCAGGTGGCTCCGCTGCTCCCCGAGGCGCCGCTGCTGAAGCCACGGTGTGGGCGGGGCTGCAGGCATCAGAGCTGCCGGCGGCTTGGGTCCGCTGGCGGCTCGTCCAGCTCTGACAAGAGCTGTCACAGCTCTCTTTCTTCTGCTCTCGCCGACTCTCCTCCTTCTGCTCCTGCCGACTCTTCTGCTGCTGCTTCTTCCTTCTTCTTCTGACAGCTCTCCTTCCTCTCCCCTCGCCAGCCTCACAGACCAACCTTTATGGGGGTGGTTGAGCCCCGCCCCTACACAGGTAGCCAAGTGAATCCTAATTCACCCAGTGGATATACCCATGCCACAGCGATTGGACGTCTTCACCCAGCCTGCCCCACCCCTACTTCCAGGGTCCACAAGCTAGTTACTCTGGGAGGGGCAGGCCCTTACATTCCCCCCTTTTCTTTGGAGATTAGTCAAATCCTTGACTTCTCAGCTAGTTCTAACATTTTATCACTCCAATTTTTCTTTACTACAGCAACAATAAACTTAGAGTTTTTTTAGCCTTAGTTTTAGTCCATGGTCAGCGGGGTCTGTCGGCTGCAGCTTCCATGTCTGGGGGGCTTCCCTACTCTCGGCTCGTTTAACGTGACCTGCATGAACCCAGGCCCTAATGCCTTCTACTTTTGCTGCCGTGGGGTTCGTTAGGATAACAGTAAACGGTCCCTTCCAGCGAGGCTCCAAGTTCCCCACTTGATAGCGACGTATCCAAACCAAGTCCCTGGGTTGGTAAGGATGTGGTTCTGCCATTGTCTCCATCCCAGTGTGGGCAGTTCGGATCCCTGTGTGGGCTTTTTTTAAGAGAGACTGTAATGCATGCAGTGAGTGAAGTACAGACTGATCAGTCATTTCTGCTAGGACAACCTCCTGTAGCCGAGGACAGAGTGGGGGGGGGGGTCTCCCAAACATTATTTCAAATGGGGTCACCTTGTTTAATTAGGGTGTACATCGGGTCCTGAGGAGGGTGAAAGGAAGGAGATCTACCCATCCACCACCAGTCTCCATAATTAGTTTTCTCAAAGTCTCTAAGAGTCCGGCTCATTCTCTCTACTTGCCCAGAACTCTGGGGCCGATAGGCACAATGTAGTTTCCAATTTGTGCCTACGGCCTTGGCCAATGCTTGTGAGACTGAACTCACAAATGCAGGGCCATTGTCTGACCCGATCGCAAGAGGCAGCCCAAACCTAGGAATTATCTCTTCTAATAGCTTTTTGGCTACCACTCCTGCTATCTCATGTTTGGTGGAAAAAGCCACCACCCAGCCCGAAAAGGTATCCACAAAAACCAACATATACTTGTGCCCATATTTTCCGGGTTTCATTTCTGTAAAATCTATTTCCCAATAAATTCCTGGTTCCTTACCTCTTTCCCTTTTCCCTCTTCCCATCTTAGTTCTTCCCACATTAACTGCCTGGCATTGAGCACATCTATCAACTACATCCTGAACCATACGCCCTAATTTAGAAACCTGGAACTGCTTGCCTATAGCTCCTTGAGTTTGCGTGTCCCCAAATGAGTACCCTGATGTATCTGGTCTACTAACTTCTTACCTAGTCTTCGAGGAAGAATTACTTTTCCTGTTTTAGTCTTAGCCCAGTCCCCTTCATAGTCCAATTTAACCCATTTCTGCAAATACTTTAAATCTTCTTCTGAATAATTCGGTTTTTCTGGTAGGGCTGGAGCCGGGAGTGTAACCACTTCTTGCACTGTTTCTCGAGCTGCCTGCTTTGCGGCTTGATCTGCTAAGTGGTTTCCTTTTGAAATCAGATCAGTCCCCTTCTGGTGTCCCAGGCAATGCATAACAGCCACCTCTTTTGGGTCCCAAATAGCCTGGAGGAAAGCCAATATTTCTTCTCTGTTTTTAATTCCTTTTCCTTCTGCTGTAAATAGGCCTCTTTCTTTATAAATAGCCCCATGTATATGGAGAGTAGCAAAGGCATACCTGCTGTCCGTATAGATGTTGGCAGTTTTACCTTTAGCCATCTGTAGTGCCTTAGTGAGTGCAATCAGTTCCGCTCTTTGTGCTGAAGTTCCATGTGGCAGGGCAGCTGTCCAGAGTTCTTGCTCAGGAGAAACCACCGCAGCTCCTGCATACCTCTTTCCATTGGCCATGTAGCTACTCCCATCTGTGAACAGAGTCATCTCGGCATCGGGGAGGGGAATGTCTCTGAGATCCGGCCTTATTCCTGTGACTTGGGTTAGAACCTCCCCACAGTTGTGTGGCTGGCCAGCCAGCTCCTCGGGCAGCAGTGTGGCTGGATTTATCACTGCTGGCGGTCGGAAGGTCACTTTTGGTTCATTGAGAAGGGCCTGATAGCCTGTTACTCGGGCGTTTGTCATCCATCAGTCTGGTGGACTCCGGAGAAGGCCCTCAATAGTGTGTGTGGTGGTTATGATAAGATTTTGACCCAAAGTCAGTTTACTCGCATCCCTGACCAGGAGGGCCGTTGCAGCAATTATGCAGAGGCAAGGGGGGCACCCAGCTGCTACTGGATCTAGTTTCTTGCTAAGATAGGCCACTGGCTTTTGCCAAGGTCCCAGAGTCTGAGTTAAAACTCCTTTGGCCACCCCTGATTTTTCATCCACATACAATTGGAAGGGCTTGGTAACATCTGGCACGGCCAATGCTGGGGCACTCAGTAAGGCTGTTTGTAATTCTCGAAATGCTCCTTCTGCCTCAGCAGTCCACTCTATCATAGTGAGCCCTCCTTTTGTCAGTTCGTGGAGAGGTCGGGCAATCTCCGCAAACCGTGGTATCCATAGCCTACAGTAGCCCACCATCCCAAGTAACTCCCTCACTTGTCAGGATGTGGTGGGGCGGGGGTATCGGGTGATCACCTGTTTCCTGGACTCAGTGAACGCACTCCTTCGTGGAGATCAAAGCCTAGATAAGTAGCACGGCTCTGACAGACAAAAGATACCCTTTTTCCTGCAAAGTCTGTAAGAGAGCTCTCATCCCTCGCAAACATGACTCATAGTTCTCAGCAGCTACTAGCAAGTCATCAACGTACTGTAACAGAGTGACTCCTGGATTGGAGGTTCTGTACTCACACAAATCCTCATCTAGGGCCTCATCAAAAATGGTGGGTGAATTCTTGAATCCTTGGGGAAGTCTTATCCAGGTGAGCTGGCCTTGAAACCCTTCCTGTGGGTCAGACCACTCAAAAGCAAAAAAGGGCTGAGATTCCCTTGCTAAAGGTATACAGAAAAATGCATCCTTGAGATCTAAGACCGTATATACAGTTCTTTTGGGGCCCAGGAAGGAGAGTAGGGTATAGGGGTTAGGCACCGTCGGATGGATATCTTCAACCCGTTTGTTTACTTCCCGCAGGTCCTGAACAGGTCGGTACTCCCCAGTCTCGGCTTTTTTGATGGGCAGCAAAGGTGTGTTCCATGGAGATTTGCAAGGAACTAGGATCCCGTCTCCTAGAGGCGGTTAATGTTTTCTGATCCCTTCCTTTGCTTCCCAGGGAAGGGGGTCCTGCCGAACACGAACAGCCGTAGCTGTCGCCTTTAATTGTACCACCACTGGAGGTTGTTCTTTGGCCAAGCCAGGGGGCTTCCCTTCTGCCCAGACCTCGGGAAACTCATCTTGTAGGATTTGGAGAAGCCCCCCCCTTTTGTCTCCTCTGGTTTTGAGACTGGCTTGCAAAGGAGGTATTCATCTACTGCTGCCGTAATCACTTGTACAGTGGGCTGTCTCAAGGTTACAGTCATGTCTCCTTCCGAGAACTGAATACCAGCTCTTAACTTGTGGAGGAGATCTCTTCCCATCAAGTTATATGGGGCATTAGGGAGGACCAAAAATCGATGTTTAACTACTCCCGAGGCCAAATTTAAAGTCCTTTCTGTTGTCCATTTATGTCTCTCTGTGTCATTTGCTCCTTGTACCCAAACTTCCTCTCCAGATAGTTTTCCCATAGGTTTAAGGAATGATGAAAATTGGGCTCCCGTGTCCACCAAAAAATCAACTGATTTCCCCTCCACTTCAATTTTTACCCGAGGTTCGGGGAGGGGCTCTGAACCATGGCCCCTTCAGTCTCTAGTGGCAAGCATTACTGTCTTCTTTTTAGGGCACTTCCTGGCCCAATGTCCTTTTTCCTTACAGTATGCGCACTGATCTGAATCTAAGTCTTCCCGCCTGCCTCCTCTGTGCTTAGGCTTTTCCTTCCATTTACTATCCCCTACCCGTCTCCTCTCCGCCTAATGTAATGCCAAAACCTTAACCAGTTTTTTTGTCTGTTTTTTATCCTCTTGCACATCCCTATTGTTAAACACCTTTTCTGCTATTCCCACTAACTCAGATTCTTCCCTTCAAATCCTTCTATTTTCTGAAGTTTCCTCCTTATATCTGGGGCTGACTGGCTGACAAAAGCAAGACTCATCGCCCTCTGATTTTCAGGTGCCTCAGGATTGATCGGGCTATACATTTTATAGGCTTCAATTAGCCTTTCTAGGAAAGCTCCTGGAGACTCATTCTTTCCCTGAGTCACCGTACTAATTTTGGATAAATTAATGGGTCTCCTTGCAGCTGCACAGAGGCCTCCCAATAGAGCCTGGCGGTAGAAACGTAAGCTCTCCTTACCTTCATCAGAGTTTGGATCCCAGTCGGGGGGCTCCCTCGGGCAGTAGTCCTCCATTCGGCGGAGATCGAGGTCCCTGCCAAGTCTCTCGCTTATCACCTTATGGGTTTCTCGCATGATGTGATCCTGTTCTTCCCCGTTAAAGAGAGCCATAAGGAGCTGTTGAACATCTACCCAGGTAGGTTGATGAGTAAAAAAGACAGTCTCCAAGAGGCTAATTAAATCCTGAGGGTGGTCAGAAAAGGATTTATGTTGGGTCTTCCAGTTATAGATGTCAGAAGAGGAGAAAGGGATACAGCTTAGGTAGGGCCGCCCTCTTCCTTCTGGTAGAGCAACCTCACGAAGAGGCAGCATCAGCACGGACAGTACCAGTGGGATAAAGGAAGGCTGAGGGGGATAGAGGAAAGGGGAAGGATCAGGGCGGTCTCTCCTCTTGGTGGTCCCATAGGTGGACCCCGACTGTGTATGAGGTGGACTGGTAAAGGCATTTTGAGACTGAGAGTCAGATTTAGAGGACAAATAAGAGGGGGGAAATTCTGCATCCTCTATATCCGATGGAGGTAGAACGGTCTTCTTTCCTGGATCCCCCTCATCTGTCTGTTCTGGTTTTGGTGCTCTGTCCTGCCTTAGAGGGAGAGAAATGGTTTCATTAGCAGGGGGAAGGTGGGACTTGAGCCATGATGGCGGCTCTTCTATCAGATATCGCCAGGCCACAATATATGGTATTTGGTCTTGTTGTAGATCAAAGACCTCACCCAGTGTGGAATAAATCTGAATCAAGGCAAACGTTCCTCCCGGCGGCCACCCTGTGGAGAAAGTGGGCCACTCTAATTGGCAGAGTGCTTTTAGTTTTCCCGGATAAGTCACCTGACTGGGTGGCTTTACCTTGAAAATCCTTAAAATGTTCAAGAACAAGACCTAGGGGTGTCACAACAGGCCCCTCACTCTCCATTTGTCCCATTTTTCCAAATACAACATACAGCACAACAGTCATCAAAAAAACAAGGCAAAGACAACCGCAGATCCAGCAATTCTCATCCAGAGCCTGCTGCTGGTGGGGACTTTCTTGGTCCCCTACAAACACAACAAACCACACAATAGACAACAAAAGAACCAGGCAAAGACAACTACAGACCCAGTGATTCTTACCAAGAACCTGCCAGTGGTGGGGGCTTTCTTTATCCCCCAACTGCCTAGGGGGACTCGAACCCCTCAACTGTCTAGGGGGAGGCGGGGGACTCGTATCCCCCGACCGCCTAGGGGGACCCAAACCCCCGACCGCCCAGGGGGACTCGAACCCCCCAACTGCGGTGGGGGACTCGTACCCCCCTGACTGTGTAGAGGGACTCGAACCCCCCGACCGCCCAGGGGGATTCGAACCCCCTGTCGATCTATCAGCAGAGGGATGGGGCATCCCCGCATCCACTCCAGCCCTGAGGAGCATGGCTGCGTCCAGCTTCTCCCCGGTGGGCTATACCCTGGAGCACCAACCAGACAGACAGATAGGATCCCAGTACTCAAGATCCCAATACCTCCGGAGGTTTTTCCTAAAAATTCCGATGCTGGCTCAGTTCTCGTCATTTGATCCCGGACAAGCCCCCAATGTTAGGGTCCGTGATCAAAGAACGAGACTGATTAAAGCAAAAATCAAACAAAGCTTTATTTCACGCCAAGCATCAAAAATCAAACTGACCGGTCAGGGCTGTCTCTTACGAAAAGGTGACGACAAAGACCCCGGTAAGTCTGCTCCCAACGTGGCTGCTCTGGATAAGGCCTTTCTGTAGATGAGGCCACTCTGGATGAGGCCATTCCCAGGACGAGGCCACAGCTGATGAGGTCACTCCTCAGGGCTGCTCCCTGGAAAGGCTGCTCACAAAAAGAGGCCACTGGAGGAAGCTTCTTTCCTGACGATGCTGCCTCCCACAGGGCTGCTCACCGAGGAAGCCTCTTTCCAGATGAAGCCGCTCCCCGGAATGGCGCAGCTCCAGCGAGGCCGCGGCTCAGGGTATCAAGGCTGCTCCTGGCAGTGAGGCCGTTCGCAGCGAGGCCGCTCGCAGTGAGGTTGCTGGCGTCTAGGCTGTTCCCTGCTGTGTGTCAGCGGGGCCACTGGCTGGAGTGCTGGGACCGCTGGACTGCTGGCGTGCTGGGTCAGCTGGCGTCGGGACCGCTGGCGTCGGGACCACTGGTGTCAGGACTGCTGGCGTCTTGGCTGCTGCTGGAGTGCTGGGACCGCTGGACCGCTGGTGTGCTGGGTCAGCTGGCGTCGGGACCACTGGTGTCAGGACTGCTGGCGTCTCGGCTGCTGCTGGAGTGCTGGTGCTGCTGGCATGCTGGGTCAGCTGGCGTCGGGACCGCTGGTGTCGGGACCACTGGTGTCAGGACCGCTGGCGTCTCGGGTGCTGCTGAAGTGCTGGCAGCTCGGGTCCGCTGGCGGCTTGGGTGCAATGGCGGGTCTGCTGCAGGTGGCTCCGCTGCTCCCCGAGGCGCCGCTGCCGAAGCCGCGGTGTGGGCGGGGCTGCAGGCATCGGAGCTGCCGGCGGCTTGGGTCCGCTGGCGGCTCGTCTAGCTCTAACAAGAGCTGTCACACTCTCACAGCTCTTACAAGAGCTGTCACAGCTCTCTTTCTTCTGCTCCCGCCGACTCTCCTTCTTCTGCTCCTGCCGACTCTTCTGCTGCTGCTCCCGCTGACTCTTCTCTCTGCTGCTCCTGCCAACTCTTCTCTGCTGCTCCCACCGACTCTTCTGCTGCTGCTGCTTCCTTCTTCTTCTGACAGCTCTCCTTCCTCTCCCCTCACCAGCCTCGCAGACCGACCTTTATGGGGGTGGTTGAGCCCTGCCCCTACACAGGTAGCCAAGTGAATCCTAATTCACCCAGTGGATATACCCATGCCACAGCGATTGGACGTATTCACCCGGCCTGCCCCGCCCCTACTTCCGGGGTCCACAAGCTAGTTACTCTGGGAGGGGCAGGCCCTTACACTATTGAGCCATTCTATTTCATTGTTGTATGATTGGTAATGGATTTGATATTAATGATGACTCTTGGACCATCATTTAGAAGCACCAAATCTTATTTTCAAGTCATTTGGTTGTTGTTAAGAAGGAGAGAGTATGGGATGATTGAGCCTACTCTAGATTCACAGAGATTTTCTCTTATGTTTTCTTCTTGAAGTTGTACAGTTTTAGCCTTTAAATTTAAATACATTTAGAGATTTAGAGTTAATATTTGTATTCTGTTATGAAGGAAGGGTTAATGTTCCCTCCCATGCAAATACCTGGATGTTCCAGTATCATTTCTTGAAATAATTTCCCTTTTTAAATTTAATTTCTTTAGTACTTTTCTTGAAAATCATTGAAAATATATAATTGGTTCTATGCCTGGACCCTATTCTGTTCCTTTGCTTATGTTTGTCCTTTTGCCAATACCGTGTTGTCTTGGTTAGTGTAGCTCTCTAATAACTCTTGAAATCAAATTATATAAATCCTTTCCATCTCATTTTTTCTTCATATTCTTTTGTCTATTTTAGGTTATTTACATTTCTATAGAAATTTATAATTATTTTTTAAATTCCTACATTGAAAAATATCTGCCAGAATTTTTATTGTGTTTAAACTGAATCTGTAGATCAATTGGAGGAGAACTTATGTCTTAACCATATTGAGTGTCCAATTTGTTAAATGTGGCACACCTCTCCATTTATTAGATTTTCAATATTTTTCTCAGCAATATTTGGAGTTTTAGTATAAAGACTCAACATCTTTTTTAGTCAACTCCAAGTATTTTGTCCTAAAAATTCCATACTTCAGATATCACAATATTAGAAACTTTACTGCTTTTATTACAGACTAATACTGATTTATCAGATGTATAACAATGCAAACTCCAATTAAAAGTCCTAATTATTGTATGAACATATTTGGATATAAATGTAGTGTAATAGAATTTTTAAATAAGTCTTTTCTTCTTAACAAAATGTATCAGTAAAATTAGGTTGAAATATTTAAATATAGCTAAGAATCCATAAATTGACCACAATAAATAATGATAGGATATTATGGATAGAACAATGGCATCAAGTCATGTGTTCATTTAACCTTATAGTTTTTAACAAGATTTACCTGTAAAAATCAATTATTTTTTTTCCAATAGAAAAAGCAATTAAAATAAATGCAACCAAGAGTAAAGTAAATATTTTCTCTTTTCCTTTTAAAAATATTAATCTGTTTGATGATATTTCATTTGCTTCCTTTGGTTTCCATTTGTAGTGTTTAAGGAATTTTAAACTGGATCTATTTGCATTTCTAAGCTTCCAAACTTCACATAAAGCAGTTGTCATTTTAAAATCAATTATTACACTTCTTTCACTCACATACACTTTTATTTTCTCACTCAGTTAAATTTAGGAGTATCCACTCTCAAGACTGAATCAAAGCTACTAACCTTTTCTCTTGGCTTTGTTTATTTTTTCCTCTTTATTTCAGACACACAATTGAAAAACATTATCGTTTGTAGAGGGAAAATTTCCACATTCCCACATGGTTCATTAAATAGCTAACATTTTAGCTCTATGTATGAAACAGAAGGTTTTTGAAATAACTTAATTGCATAGACTAGATAAAATTTATACAGTATAATCACCATAAAGGCATGTTTTACACACAGAGATAACAGCACATACACACAAACATTCACAGATACGCACACCACCACCACAAATATGACCACACTTTTTTTTTTTTTTTTTTTGGTAAATATAAATGCAGTTCAATATTCTAGATATTTAATCATTTCAAAGAGTAAGGTTACCCCAAATTACATTTAATTCTGCTTATCTTAGAATGCAGATTTTGAAGAAATGGAATAAGCCAGATTAGCAGCCTGCCACTGTTTCATCTCTTAACCAGACTGTAGACTTAACTCTATATTTCTGACCTTTTGTCTCATACGTTACATCTGCAATTAACGTGGTTCAGTGCACCTCTTGTCAGTAGCTGTTAATGAGATTTAAAGCTGTCTTTAAAACCAGCTTAAAAAGCATTAGTGTTATTTGATGGCATTTTTTTCTCTGCTTTAGTATTAAGTGTATTAAAGGAATACACAAATTGGTGTTTGACACAGATGTCGATCAAGCATCTGATATATTACTCCTGTTAAATTTTAGTATATTTTCGTAGAATTTGTGTCTGGCAAAGTTTTCTTAGACTAGGGATATTCTCTTTGTAACTGCTATTTCTGTGGTTTTTTGATCCTTGCCTCAGTCTTATAACACTTAGAGATAGGTTGGCCCATACTGAGTGTTGAGATCATTTCAAACTATTCCTCAGCCAAAAATCGTAGTAACTCCAAAACAAGACACTCTTTGGCAAATACTTTGAGTTTTCAAGATCCTTAATGTATTAACATATTTGTAGTCCACCAAAATCAATAAGGCATATTGTATTGTACAACTTATAAAATATGATGTGTATGTAATTTATAGAAATTATAAATGCACTTTAACTATATAAAAAATTTAGAAGAAAAGAAAAAATTATTCAGTACATGTATTTCAGACAGTAGGTGAATACAAAAATATATACAATTTTTTTCTCATATTGGCAAATAGGATGCAAAGGAAAAATTCATCCAATTTTAATGGGAACAAAATTTGGTATAAAGATTTTAGGATTGAATTTTTAAAATATGTATGAGAAAACTAGAAGGTTTTAATAATCTCTCAGTCATATACTCCTTTTCAAGTATATATACTAAATAAATAATCACGTTGAAACAAAAGACTTATGTGCATGTAGTATATTGCAATGTTTTTTTAAATAACAAAATATTAGAAATTACCTTATTGTTCAAAAGCAAGGTTGTAGTTATATAAGACATACAAATCTAATAGGCACTGTTTCAGAGTCAGGAAAGTATGGTTCAATATTTAAAAAATAATGAGAAGAACTGCTTAAATATTAGAAAGCAAGAAACCATTTCAAAACTATAAATTTACTTGGAGACATGTTAGATAGCTGTACAGGCAGGCAACAAATAGGTAAATGCGCCATTAACTGTGTCTATTTATCATTAGAGGAATAATGGGTGATTTCCAGTTTCTATACAGTTTATGTGTATAGATTTTCTCCATAATGTATATATATATTCAGTGATCAGAAAAATAATGTATGGTAGATTAAAATCAAGTCAAACAAATGCAAAACTGCCTACACAACACAACTCTTCCATTTCCAGGGCCAATTCTAATGAAGCCCTTTATTTAAGCCCTTTATTTTCACTGCTCTGTTTTTTCTGACTACAATAGGTTTTGACTGCTTAATGGCAATAGGAGTTGAGTTTTTAAGTATCTTGAGTAAAATGAGGCTTTTGTTTGTCATATTAATTTCAAACTGCTCACTGTCCCTTAACATCTGAAAGTATCATGGAAAGGCCCTTGAAAGCACAGCCCATGGGAATTATTGTTTGTGCTTTGCATGTTTAATATTATTGATTTTCCATGTCTATTGTGTACACCAAAATTGTTTTTTTAAAAACACTGGTTTCAGAAAAATATTTGTATCTGTATATGTTCAAGATTTACTACACTCTTCTAGAAACCTTAAAAGCAAAATTCAACTATAATTAGTGCAATGTAAGAATAAATACAGATGGAAATATCTGGATATGAAAGTGTATACAAAATGATCAATGTTAATTTATTATCTGCACTCAGAATCTTTATAAGGCTTAGGGAATTGGAGCACCTGGGTGGCTCAGTGGGTTAAGCCTCTGCCTTCGGCTCAGGTCATGGTCTCAGGATCCTGGGATTGAGCCCCACGTCGGGCTCTCTGCTGAGCAGGTAGCCTGCTTTCCCCTCTCCCTCTGCCTGTCTCTCTGTCTACTTTTGATCTCTCTCTATCAAATAAATAAATAAAATCTTAAAAAAAAAAAGACTTAGAGAATTTGACCATTTTCTTTTCTAGCAACAATGTGTGTGCTTGTCATAAACAATCTGTATCCAAAACCTAATGCAAATCAAAATGAACATTTTCTTATTGACTGATGAAACTATTAACAAGAAATGTCAATGTGACAGAAAGCCACTGTTATCTGAGAGAAATTTGTTGTTTTGCAGATTTATATCCATATTTATTTTATAAGATATTTTACATTTTAGAAAGCATTTTCATATTAATTTTTCTATAGTATACTTCCCATAGCATCAAAAAATGTTGTCTTTGCTCTAAATTTAATGGTACTTTTCAAACAAAATACTTACATAATTGTATTAAAGGGTTTTTGAGAAGAATTTAAAAAAAAATACTTGTGAAGAAATCAGGATATAACTAGATCTATTCACCATTCCTTATCCTTATGTTTTAAATAATGAAAATTCATGTGGTTCTACTACTTGAATCTGGAGAAAAAACACAAATAAGATATAAATGTTTTCTTAGATTAAAAAATTAAACATTTTATTGTTACTTAATAATTGAATATTCTGACAGAATTTAAGATTAAATATATAATTCAGTTATCTATCAAATATTTTAAAGTTTTCAATGTAATGCTTACCTTATTGAAATAGTAGTTTTCATATCCTTGAACATTTAAAACCTGATTATTTCCTTCCAAGAATTGTTTTCACCCCATAAATATTGTAGGGATTAGCTTGGAAAAGTAGTATTTTCATTGGGCTGATTTTTCTCTCAGTTTCTGTGGATTTGCTCAGAATTTTCTTAATAACCAGTGCTTTTATTCAGGGCATTCCACAGCTCAAGATCTGGCTAAATACAATTTGTGACAGATCCCTGTTCTATATCCACATCTTTCTATATAATTACTAGTATCTATGACATTTCTTAATCAAGAAGATTGCTTTGTGATCCATGCTGTTTAGATTACTGTGGTACAAATTACTTAAAACAGATCCCTCAAAGTTTCCTGGGAGCCTCGTTTCAACAGTTAGGCATCATAAACTTACTACATCACCCCATTAACAATAATTGACATGATGTTTTATTGGCATTCAAGACTCCAAGAGAAATATGTGCTTTGATATATTGGTAACTCAAAAAACAGTTGTGAGACTCTGCTCTGAAAAGATGGAATAGACACAATTTTCCCTACTTTTCCTGCAAAGTAGAGCAGAAAACCCTGGAAATTATATATAAAACAAATATAAGAAGACCCTGAAGTATAGAGAGAAGGCAGGCCAGCTAGGGAACCTGGAATATGTGAAAAGATGCAGTGGCAAGTTCTCTGGGTTTTCTTTTTGTCTTCATAAATCCAGTACTGAATACTAGAAAAGTCAGCAGTGTAGAAACACTGAATGGACACAGTTAAAAAAAAAAAAAAAAGTCCCATGACAAGTATGTTCTCTCTGGCCAAAGAACCAAGAATGGGCAACTTAGCAACACTGAAAACTTTTTGACAATAACTGCCAAACAGAGAACAAATTGCAGCCCCAGCTCAGTAAGCAAAGGCAACACCAAACTACCCTCCACAGTGAGGTTCAAGAAGTTGAATTGAGAACTAAGATTTTCATTGTCTCTTGGAACTAGAAAGCCCACCCTTACCTAGTGTCAGACCATGAGGGGAGACTGGAAATTTACCTCCACCACTTTTTAGAAGGCATCACCCATTTCCACTTCTGCTAGGGTGATGTTGGAGAGGACTGGACTTTTCACCATCACCCAGCAGTAAGAAGGCCACCTTCCATAGTATTGCATCAGATATTAACAATAAGAAAATTTAAAATGAATTTATACATTTATTTCTTTAAATATAAAAACATAACCATTATATGATAAAATATTTTAAAATGAGTGTGTTTTAAAAAAATTAAAACAATTGTGGTGAGAAGAGTGGCATTGTTACATTTTTCAAAACCTCCTTAATATGTCACAACTGATTCTGCCTTCAATTGATTGTGATATATGATTTTGAATGATGTACACAAAAATTAGACTATATATAGAGAGAGGTAGGAAATAGAATTTTTAATAAACTTTCTAGATAACTATGACTTTGATACTACACCAAAACATGACAAATGATAAGGTGAGGTTAGTTGTTTTATGGAATCAAAAACCATAGTACTGAACTATTCATACTCTGTTGCATTAAAATCCACTAGTCTGCCTTGATGTTTTAATGCAGACTTGGAGTCATAGGGAATTTGTGTGGTCTCCAATGATAAGGATCTAATCTTTATGATCCAGAAGGAAATATCTACTTTCCTTAGTACCTCACAATGCAAAATATCCCATTTGTCTGCCATACTCTGGTAAGACTCCAGTTAAAAAGCCACCCTTCATCACATGACCTGCCCTAAAGTCATGGATTTCATATAAAAAGAGGCAGGGAAATCTGTAATATCAGTTCATGATGCCTCAAAGAAATGCTGTCATATGATTGCGCCACCCCATGTTATGATCCTATAATACTTCACTGATTTTATTTCCCCCCATCATTTCCTGGATGCTAATGTGTAGAAGTCCTGGCCATTTTGGATTCTAAGTCAAATATCTCCATGTACTCTCATCTGTTTAAAAATAAAGATGAAGTGGACTCAAGAGACAATGTTCTAATTTGCTAGTGCAAACAGTAGAGATCTTTCATCCCAAGATATGAAAGATACTAAAATTAGTAAAAGATACAAATATTAGTGTGGTGGCAAACCAGAGTTCATAAAAAAAGGAGACTGGATGGTTGTTAAAACCAAAATGTTGGGAACAGGTACTAAAAAACAGATTAAAGGCCAGATATTTTCATTTTTACTGGGGCGTGGTTTGTGAAAGGGATAAGGTCAGGACAGATAGCTTGGGTGAAAACTAAGAAAAGAGCTTGCATTCTTAGACCCAGTACTCTAGGTGTGGTAACAGTGGTGAATATAGTTATTTAGGTATCATTTTTAATCCACCAAACTGATACTGTGTTCATTTTTCTTTAACACTATATCAAATAATTCTCCTCAAAAGTTTGTCATCTCTGTCTCTCAGATATCATTAGGCATTTTTCAAAATAGTGCTTATGAGCTAAGTCTTTTATTCTTAACTTTTTGTTTTAATTTACATAATGTATTTATAAATTTAGATGAAAGGATGGAAACTGTCTCCTTTTTTTCCCCTTATTTCATCCCTTGTTTTGGTCATTTACAATGATGTTACATTTTTACAATTTAGTCCAGTGATGACAGAATCAGAGTTTTAAAGCAGAAGCCACCGCTTCTTCCCATTGATGAAATAATATAGTTTGGAAGATTTGCAGATAGCACAGAGAATTTTCCTCTAGCTTTTCTGTCTAGGTTTGAAATATAACTCTTCAAGAAGAGACTACATTGCTCTTGATCCTGGAAGCTGTTTCAGTATTTTGACAGACAAATAAAGGCATTACCTATATCTGTATCTATGTCTATATCTATACATATGCATAGATATGATATAGATATAGACATAGGCATAGATACAGAAATATATCACTCCCCCATTCTGTTCCATCTCCATTTAGTTAAGTTTTAATAAACTGAGGTAATCTTACTACTCTGGCTATAGTCACAGTTCTCTTCCTGTACTGTATTTTTCACTGGCAACTAGCAGGACTAAATTCCAGCTATCCATGGTGACAGAGTGTATGATAAAGCATTCTTTATTGATTGGTGTTCCTTTCCTGTTTTACTGATCAACCCCTCAACCACTGTTCCCTGAATCTCTCCCCAAATATACTCTAAATTTTTATATCTTTGCTTTAAAGTCTGTGTCTGGGGGGTTGAAAACTAAAAATGCTGCCCTTTTCACATACTTGTTTATATGGTATTCATATAAGAGCACTAGGTACTCTTTTCTCATCATGAGAATCTCATGGGCCTCATAATGGGAGAGTTTTCAATTAGAACTTTGTAAAGTCATTAAAATCCTAACACTGGTCAATGTTGACAGCCAACAGATGCCAAGAAGAAGGAATGATTTCAAGGATATGTGGAAAATTCTGAGATGAGGAATATGTATCTCATTCAGATGCACAAATCATGAGTTCACATAGTACACCTGGACCAAGAAAATAGCCTCAACTTGACATCAGTGATTCATTGATGTAGATAATAGAATAACAGAAAAGTCAGCATCCTATCATGAGAAACTCTCACCTTTCAAATGTAGTGTCACCCTTACCCTCTGGAAACTTATTAGAATGCATTACCAATCTTTGAAAGCCTTAGTGTATACTGAATGTGTTATAAAGTGGACCTGGTATAACTTCAGCCCTATTTAACATCTGCTTGAGTGTGGCCTGGGTATGGAGGAAGTCAGGACTGACATCTGATCTGGCTCTCCATCCTTGCTAAATACCAGGCATTCACAGGCTCAGTGTCTCCTAGAAAGAGGACAGTGAGTTTTATGAGGAGAACAACAGATATGCAAATTAGCATTTTCATAAATATAGGCTTCTCTAGCTTTCATTGCAGTACAAGTTCACACAAATACACAATATATGTTCATACACATATAATATAAATGCACATTCACATATCTATATTTTCTTCTGCAAAAACTAATATGTACACACACATGCACATATATGTATTTTTTGTGTCAAAACTGATTGAGTACTATTAAAAGCTGTCTTTCCTATTAAAATCTGACATAAAAAATACAAATTTGTTTCTAGATGTTCCATGGTAGTTATTAGTTACCAAAGTCAGAGTCTCATAGATCAAAAAATTAAGACTGAAGGAAGTAAAAATGTGGCTTAAAGTCTAACCTGCTACCCTTACTGCATTTCACATCCGCTCAGGATTTTCATCATATTTCTAAATCTCATTACTCACATAAGCTCCCTAAACTTGATTTACCCAGGAAGGAGATTCATAGATTTCTAACAACCTTAGCATGAATTAAAGCAAAATAAGTTTCTGTAATAATTTATTTTAACTGGTTATAATACAAAAAAAAAAATTACCCTGAAAAGATGTACTAATCAGTGTGAGTACACTCAAAGAGCCATGATAATTATTCTATATACTGAGTGCAGTTGTACAGAAGAAAAATAAGAGTATATTGAAACGTTAGCCATCAGAAAGACAGAACAACCAAAGAAATGTTGACTTTTTGTTTTTCACTGTCACTTAGATTTTTGTAGAACCAGCCATCTGTTTACTTTTGCCTTTCTTATTTCAAATAAAATAAATACTTCTCTAGTCCAATCCCACATTACTTCTACCCAGAGTTTCGTAGAGACTTTCATCTGAATGTGGCCTTTGAAGAAACCACATATCTAGTGAAATGCTCCAGCCCTTTTCGGAAATAGTTTTAGAGTCTTTGTAAATGTCAAAGGAGAGCCACAAATCTCAAACAGTTGCCAAAACCAGAATATCTCTGAATGTCACAGTGATGCTTGGTACAAGCCTACCATACAGGGCTTTTGTGTGAGTGTCAAATTCTGTCAGGTTCATCTTAAAGAAGCATAGCATTTTAGGAGAGGATTCAAGAGGTTTAGGGTGAAATAATATTCATGTTTTGCTTGGGTCAAGTTACTGCAGTTGGCCATCATCAGGTTGAATAGAGGCATGTTGCTGCATTTCAGTTACAGGGAAGTACTTAAATGGTTTTATTTTTTTCCCCACAAAGCTATGATTAACCACACTTTGATGCTCTATACTTAAGTAACCAGCTATTTCCATTTTATTTGAAGTTACTGGTGATTTTCTGACATTTTATTTAGTGACATGGGTTAATTCCAAATTCATCAAGAGATTTTCACAACTGGGACACATTAGGTTACTATAGCAGCAAGTTAGCGTTTCTAATAAATTCTAGAGATCCTGCTGTTATTCAGTAGCATGATATGACAGATTTAATCTACGGCAGTATTTTAGCACTTAGGTATATAGAATTTCATGGGAAACATGGGTATCTGCTCTAATAGCTTGTTACTTGAATTATGTACCAGAAAACTTATGTTCTTGGGAACTGCTTTTATTTATTTTTGATTATGGTATTACTTTGAGCCATAAACATTTTCTCTTTTTTTCAGGTTTTATTTAATTGAGTTTTGTTTGTTTGCTTTGTTTGTTAAAATATACATGGGTTTTGGAAAGGCATTTTGATTATTTCTTTTTATTTTTTATTAGTAATAGCTATTACAGAATATCCCAAATTTATATTCTGGCTTTCAGTACTCTGATTGTCTATTTCTTTTGTATATTCTACTTTTTAAATTTTCAACTGAACCCTTTCTAAAATATAACTGTATTACATACAGTTTTAGAAGGAAATTTGTATTTTCCCACCTTTACTCATCCTTAGAAGAATGGCTTTCAACCCCTCACATTCCTGGTTCCATCTATATAAATCCTTGTTTTCCTCTGAGACTCATAAATACTCTTCTGCAAAAGCTGACTTGATCCTTCAGGTTCTATGTGACCTTCTTTCTTTGAAATAAATATCTATACTCTACAAGAGGCTCTTATCATTCATCACTTAAAATTAAATCTGGTTCTCCCTCTTCTGTAGGTCAAAAACTAAATAAACATTTTTATATCCATAATGCAGTACCTAATATAGTGCGCAGCACAGAGGTTAACATATAATAGATGAACAGTGTAATTTTGAAAGAATGACTGATTGTTGTTTTCTTTGTGAGCATATGACTGCTCATGTGTAGACTATATTTTCCATCTTCTCATGACTCTAGCCATATGACTGGCTTACTGCCAGTAGAGTTCAAGCAAAATTGCTATGGCTATTCACATCTACTTTTATTTTATTTTTATTTTTTTTCAGAGAGAGAGAGAGAAAAAAAAAAAAGAGAGAGAGAGTAGGGTGGGGAGAGGAAGTGGAAGAGGGACAGAGAGAGAGAGAATCTTAAACAGGCTCCACACCCAGTATGGCCCCTGATGTGGGCCTCGATCTCACGACCCTGAGATTATGTACTGAGCTGAAATCAAGCATTAGACACTTAACTAACTAGCACCCAGGTACCTCTCATATCTACTTTCTTAAAAGAAAATCCTTTGCCCCCCAGCACAGAGGCCTAAAATCTCTTGGGGGTTAATGAAACAACTATTTATTGGAAGCTATCCTGTATAACAGAGAAATGGAGCTGTTTTTTTTATTTAAAATGCACACTTCAGGACTATTGCTTGAAAGTGAAACAGCAACAATAACAAAGCCTTTTTTATCCTTTAACCTGTTTTATTGGGTCTCTCCCTCTCTTTTTTTCATTTCTTTTATTTTTTATAATAGCCTAGCTTTAACCTAATTAATTTAATTAATAAAATGAATCAACTTGAAATATTCGAGAAAAGTATTTTATATTTTTTAGCATCCATTTACATTGACTTCATATATCCTAGTTCCCTATCAAATACTCAGAGAATCTTAATAATTATTTAATACATATATACATAAGGCAAGTTGATTTAAATACCTATAGAAAAGCCAGTCTATTGAACATTAGGAAAATACAAATATAGACTATTTTGCACTACCACCTTGGGATTATGGTAATCTTATTTAAAATCATTTTATAAAATCTCTGAAAATTATAATTATCCATGAACTATTAATATCATAAATTTTATGAAGGGAAAGGTTCAAAAAGTTATGGCATTTTTGTTAGAAAGCAGACAGTGGTTTGGGAAGTTGCTCACAAATCATGTATTGAATTTGTTATTCAGCACTTAATATCACTGAGTTTTTAAAAGGTTCTGCTTTAATGATATATAATTAGCTTAGTGAGATACATCTTTTAAATGATTTATAAATATTAACAAATTTGTTTCCAAAAGAACATTCTTGTAACAAAACCATAAAACTGAACCAGTGACTTAATATTCTATTTTACCAAGAAAAGAAAGATTCTGGACATAGGTTAGTACTATTAATTGGGAGATGTCTACTTTTTAATTAAACATGAGATAAAGGAAATATATTGCAGAGCTTTAAAAAAGAGAGAGAGAGAGAGAGAGCAAGCAGTGAGAGGGGCAAGGGAGAGGGAGAGAGAGAATCTTAAACGGGCTACATGCCCAGCATGGAGCCTGATGTGAGGCTTGATATCAGGACCCTGAGATCATGACCTGAGCCAAAATCAAGTGTCAAACACTTACCCAGCTGAGCCACCTAGGCACCCCATTGTAGAACCCTTTTTAATTTCATATCACCAAAATCTGAAATTTCATCAGTTGTCTCTAAACACATTTTTCAGCTGTTTCTAGTTAAAGGAAAAAGGGAAAAGAAAGTGAAGATATGAGTCATAAACCTATCTAATTACTTTAATCACAATAGATCAAGTTTCCAGATTAAGTTTCCAGTTTTTTTTTTCCCCTCAGGTATAAGTGATCTTTAGTTAATATTAAGTGGATATTTGTACCAAATACTCTATATTACTTGAGTAGTCTGTCATGTTTGCACTATCATTACTTTTAGGTGGTTGCATATAAACTGATTTATAACTATTGAGCATTATTGTAGAAAACATAGATCCTAATTTTTGTTATCTCCACATATTGACAGTTTTTATACCTTAAATGTGGGTATGGAGGCTAAAAGTATTTTGACTAATTTCAAATATCTTCTCTGAAATTTTGCTTTTTGCTTCATGGCACCTTGATCAAAACTTCTAATTTAAAATTGTGTTTTATTACAAAGATATGGCCCGCTAAAGGGAATGGACAAAGTGACTTATATAGGTCTAATGATATTTATTTAGTAAACATTTGGGTGAATTTACCAAAGACACAAATCCCAGAAGACTCCAAATCATATTGTACAGATTGTGTCCCACGAAGTCATAGTCTATACACCAAAAGAGTTGCATTCTTTCTCATTTATATAGACAGAAATCTGGGGAACATATACACAAAGGGATCTTAAGAACATTGGCTTATAGTCATATAGTATAATATATATAATCTATAATATAGATTATATATTCTATAATATAATCTATATCTATAAACTATAATCTATAATATATATAATATATAATCTATAATATAATCTATAATATAGATTATAAAGTTGTATTGGGCCAAACCTTTTGCTATGGGTCCACTAAGCAGATTCTGCATTCAGTGCTTTAGTCTAAAGAGTTAAAGAGGTCTCCAACAGTTTTGTTGGTTGCCTGAAACATGGACCCAGGGATATCCTATACTCTAATGAGGTTGAAATTCCAGACTACTTTATTATACAATAGAAGAAGGTATCAAAAAACTTAGGAAGGTTGGAAGGTTGGAATGGATTTTTATTGCAAGTTCACTCACCTGTGAGATTCCAGAGGACACCATTTTTTAACCTGACTCTGAGAAATAATTTTATGATAGGAGACTTAGAATTATTGAAATGTTCTGTGGTTTCTTGCCTCTGTAGGTTAGAAATTAGTATAGGGATTTCTATCATCAAATCTGGATCCCTAATGCAATGGGGATAATAAGAGCCCCAATTAGCAGAGGCCTAGTGGCTTCACTTAATCAGCAAAGACAAGACAGATGTGTTTACCATAAGGGACAGCAGAGATGAGAAGTTCTTAGAATAGTCTGACTCACTGAGACCTATGGAATTGCCTAGATGATCATAGTGTCTATAAAATATAAAAGGTAGGCGGTCTATTAAATTCTTTCTTCACCTGTAAAGGTAGGGATGTTCTAAGTCTTGTGAACAGTAGTTTAATTTAAATAACAAAATATAGTCATAACCTCACAATAACTTCCCCAGATTTGAGCCAGTTTATAGACTCAGACTACTTTGAATATAAGGGAAGCTGGATCTCCTTAATAAAGAGCACTACTACACTGCTCAAATTTTATAGTTAGTCTTTCTCCCAGCCTTACCCAAAAGGACTTACAGCCATGTACTGGGTTGACAGTGCATCAGTTAGAGGGAAATAATCAGACTTCTGGGGATATGCTGGACAACTAGCTCTGAACTTAACACTAATTTCTGAAACCTCAAAATGTCTCTGTGGTCATCCAGTCAGAGAAGGGGATTAAAGAGGTCAAGTGATCAATGAGGTTTTAGATGAGATACAGCTCACAGTGGTCCTATTGTCTCTCTAAACACATCCAGTGATTATTTCCACATTCTGTAACTTGTAATTGGAATAAAAATATTCAGCAACTGGCAGAATTCCCATAGTAATCCCCTGACCTATGGAATTTGATCTATTTTGGTTGGAAGGACCACATGGACACTACTAGAATCACGTTTACCTACCAAGAAATTAACCAAAAACAATGCCACAATCCTGGAGGGATTTCAAAGATGAGTGCCACCATCAAGGACTTGAACGATGCAGAGATGGCTAGTTCTACCACATCCATCCAGTTTAGCTTGCTTATTTGGCTTGCATAGAAAATGTATGGATCAGAAAAACAACAGAAGATTATAGCAATCATGTGGTGATTCAAGTTGCAGTTGCCATTCCAGATAGTTTCATTGCCTGAACAAATTAACACACCCTTGGTACCTGGGAGGAAGCTATTGATCTGGCATTTTTAAAAATACCTGTTAGTAAGCTACCAGAAATAGTCTGCTTTCAGCTGAAAAATCAGCAATACAACACTGCCTTATCTCAGGGTATTATCCACTATCAGGCTCTTCATCATAATTTAGCTACGACATTGGTTGCTTTTCCTTTTTACAAGACACCATGGTGGTTATATTACATTAATGCTGATTGGAAAAGGTGAGTGCTCAGTAGCAATTAGTCTAGGTGTATGGGAGAGACATTGTAGGTCAAAGGGTGGGAAATAATGTCCTCACTCCAATTCAGGAGATTTCCATCTCACCATCTCTAGGAGTCCAGTGGTCGGAGGTTTTTTGGGTATCCCCTCTAAGGTGAAGCGTAAGTTGTTGCATCTGGTCCCTCCTAAAACCAAAGAAGAGGCACAACACCTAGTGGACTTCTTTGGATTTTGGAGGCAATGTATCAGTCATTTGGGTGTGCTACTCCAAGCTGTTTTACGTGACCCCCAAAGCTGCTGCTTTTTACAAGGACCAACAATAACAATAACAACAATGACAACAAAACTGCAACAGGTCTAGGCTGCCATGCAAGCTGTGTGTGATTAGTACATGTCAGTTACTAAAATACGTTTTTCTTTCGGGGTGATCATAAAGATATAACTGGTTCTAAATCTTATAAATATTCAACCAATTATGAAATTTTCCCAATATGTCTGTTTACATCTAATGCTTCTCTAATTAAAGAGATGACTAAAAATAGAAATGGCTACTCTATGTGTTGTTATTTTTCCTGCATATGGTACCTCATAATCGGCAAGTGACTTTCTGCTTTTTATGACTATATCCAAATAAATGGCTCTTGCTTCTGCCTTGCTACTTAACATTTTAAAAATATACAGTTTATTGAATTTCATCTTACTGTTTTCTTGTGATCATTCCTGATAAAAAAATTTTCATGGTGTGTAACTTTGAAAATGCCCTTCTCTGGCAGTCAGCTTTTCTTGGCAATGTTATTTGCTAGCATTAAACCACATAATCGGGGCCAATTTAAAGTCTAGGCACCAACCTCTATTCTTACTATATAGTAGTTATTCCCTTAGAGAGGGAATATATATAATATATATATATTATATATATAAATTATATATATAATATATATATAATATATAAAATATATAATGATATATAATAATGATATATAATCATTATTTCATAAATTCTGCATAGCTTAGAACATAGAATCGCTAAGTATATTATGCTACTGTAGATAACATTTCATATAGTATTTTCCAAAAGGAACTTTGCAGTATCTCATAATACCTGGTAATTTAGGACACTAGTATTGCAGGTCACTCTGACCTGCTACACTGGTGTGTGACAGGAGAGGGAACTGAAAGGAAACCCATGTATACATAATGCTATTGTATATCTCATACAGAAGAGCTCAACTACAAAGTAGAGATGAAATTGATTTTAACAAGGAGATTCATATTTGATAACTATTACATATGCTTTTCAATAAGTTCAGTATTGAATCTTTTTCACTATTTCTCTCAACTTTGGGACAGGATCCAACATTTCAACTCTGAGATAGTGTATTATTTGTATTAGAATTAGAGTAAGTCTTCTTGGACATTATCCATATTATCTATGTGTGCCTCAGTCTTTGCCTAATGTTAAATCTGAAATATGTTAAATCTGTAATATGAAGGAAAAAATGTGAGGATTTTTAAACTTATTTTTGCTTACTTATAAGTACCAGGAAATGACTGATGACATTCATTTATCATGCACAGCACATAATAGTTCAGCCTTTACATGTGTTCCACTACCATTGTTTCAATTGTGTTATTATTATTAGCTTACCTACCAAATCTAATTTCCTGATTGCTTGAGGAAATGAAGACATCGGTGCCAATAAGGGTGGTATGGAGAAAAAGAAATACAAAACGAAAGAAGAGATACCATGCCATATTTATAGGCTTTTAAAATCCTACCTCCTATCTCCCATTGTGCGTTTTTGACTGATTT
Source organism: Lontra canadensis (assembly GCF_010015895.1). NCBI lineage: Eukaryota > Metazoa > Chordata > Mammalia > Carnivora > Mustelidae > Lontra > Lontra canadensis. The sequence goes on along the minus strand of NW_022631045.1, from coordinate 1,999,206 downwards.
CAATCTTATGCAGTATAAGGGAACTAGATGAGGGGTGCCTGGGTGGCTCATTTGATTGGTCGTCTGCCTTTGACTCAGGTCATGATCTCAGGGTCCTGGGATCAAGTCCTGCATTGGACTCCCTGCTCAGTGGGGAACCTGCTTCTCCCTCTCTCTCTGTTCCTCACCCTGCTCATGCTCTCTTTCTCTCAAATAAATAAAATCTTAAAAAAGATAAAGAAGCTAGAGGAAAAAATAAATATTGTTAGGTAAAAATGAAGTTTTATCTCAGTCTGTCTGTATGCATGCACAGATGGGGGGATAAGTGAAACTTGTTTTAAAACATGATGATTGGGGCACCTGGGTGGCTCAGTGGGTTAAGCCTCTGCCTTTGGCTCAGGTCATGGTCTCAGGGTCCGAAGATCGAGCTCTCTGCTCAGGAGGGAGCCTGCTTCCCCCTTTCTCTCTGCCTACCTCTTTGCCTAATTGTGATCTCTCTCTCTCTCAAATAAATAAACAAAATCTTAAAAGAAAACAAACAAACAAACACATGCTGACTGACCCAAATTTAACTTGTGAATATTAACCTCAAATGGGCCCTCAATTCTTCTCAACAATCATATTTTGATTCTCATTTCTTTTCAGTCTCTCTGCCTTCCTAGAAAATGATTCCACACTCTACTCTTTTACTCTTCACCATCTCTTCCATTGTCATTCTTAGTTCAATTTGCATCCTACTTCAGGAAAAGAGCTTGCACTGATTAATCTGTCAATTTGCCATCTTACTCTTTCTAAGGAAATGGACATTCTCCAATTGAGTGGAATCCCTCAAGATGCATAAGAGTCTGGGACATTGCAACATTTTGTTTTCAGAAAGAGAGGAGAAAAAATTAGAAAAAAAAAGGTGGAAAAAGATTGGCCAGTGAAGAAAGTATAAGCAGAATAGTGTATCTCCTCAGAAAGACAGTAAAGAAAGGATTTCTATAAGTACAGAAATATTTACACAGATAGTACAAAATACTCTTGAGAGTTTGAATTCATAACTAAAAGGTAGCTATTAGATTTAACAATATTAGATATCTTTAATAAGACAGTCCGATGAATATTTGGAGTGGACTAAAAAAGGGATAGAAAGTGAGGAAATAAAGACAATTTGTCTGTAGTTTTTTAAAGACTTTGGTATAAACTTTAATAGAAATGAGAAGAAGGAATAAAAAATAGAAAATGGAAACTAGAGGGAAAGGACATAGTATGTAAGAATAATTATAATTTTTAAATTTTTTTAAGATTTATTTATTTATTTAAGAAGAAAGAGAGCATGAGTGGGAGGGGCAAGGAAGATGGAAAGAGAATCTCAAACAGAATCCCTGTTAAGTGTGGAGCAGGGGGAGGTGAGTCTTGATCTCACGATCCTGAGATGATGACCTGAGCTGAAATCAAGAGTTGGTTGGTCATCTGACTGCATCACCCAGATGCCCCCAAAAAGAACTATTTTTTTTTAAAGAAGAGAAATATCGCAGCATGTTAGATGGTAATGGACAACCAGTAGCAATGAAAAAAAAAATGATAATGCTAAAAGGTGAAGGTGTTATGAGGAAACAAAACTCCTGAAAATACTAAAGGAGATGAAATCAAGTGCATGAGTTGCTAGTTTTTGTTCTTGTCATCTTTCACTACATAAAAAATCACTCCAAATATACTGATTTAAAACAGGAAACAGTATATTATATCTCACATGTTTGTAAATTGAAAATTGGAGCAGGCCTGGGCTAGCTGGTTCTCTCACTTTAGGAGCTGTTAAGTGGAATCACATGGTGTTAATTATCTGGCAGAGAAGCTCATCTGGAGGGCTAAAATGACTTTTGTCTCAGATTTGGTGCCTTGGCAGGGATGACTAGAAGGCTGGGTTTAGCGGGGATGATTGACCAAGTGTCTTCACGTAGCCAACCCAACAGAGCAGTCCACAGCAGTCAAAGATCTTACATGTGGCTTAAGGACCTGAAAGAAATGGGACCAAGAGTGTCTCAGCAGAAGCTGTGTAGCATCTTATGACCTAGCTCAAAATGCACAGAACTTATTTCTGTTTTATTACTTAATTAATAATTAATAATTAATAAATTCTGATTTATTAGTTAATTATGTTCCAACCCCCAATCAGATTTAAGGGAAGGGAAATACAAGTTTACCTGTTAATGGGAAGCATAGCAAAGGATGTTCAGTTATTTTTAAACCTATAAGAACATGCATAGGAGAAGAGAGAGCTCACACATTTTCTGTTGAGGATAAGTAAAGCATGTAGATACCAATACCAGTGAATTGGGTAGCTTGCTAGTTGGAGGATGAGACAGTATTTTTCTGAGAAGTTCTATTTTGTTTCCATAAGAAAGAAGCGATAGCTTCCTCCAGGTTTTACTAGATGTTAAATATTAGAAAGTTTTAATCTATTCAAGGATTCAAAATGCTCTACTTACTTTAAACATGTTTAAATATTTATATACTTAGATTTTCAATGGAATGATGCCATTAAACATTGTTACTAAAATCACTGTGTTGTAGATCTAGTCACTTTATTGATATTTTCTTTTGAAATACATACATTTTGATATTTATATTAAATTTTGAATTAAAGGTTAAATTGTATTTTATTTGATACATATCAGGTTTTAGCATATTGCAACTTTTGGCAAACACATTTTTTCCAAATTAGCTGGCATTTGTGAAGTACTTCAATATTAACCCAAAACAAGTTAGTAAGGTTGAGCTCAAATGACATATTGATCATCCTCCACATAGTCTCATTGTTTTAATAAAGTCCTTTTAACTTCCACGTGTGTGTGTGTGTGTGTGTGCACGCATGCCTGCATCTGTGTAAGTTGGTGAAAGGAAAAAGCAATTGCAGAAGTAAGGAAAGTGAGTTGTCTAGAAAACCTGAAATTCTGGAGAAAATGTAGCACTGAGTAGCATGTACAACTGGTTGGTATTATCAAGAAAAGTCTAAAAGAAGTAGAGGGGAAGGAAGTGAAGAGAAAATCCCAAGATACAGTAACACTTACTGTTACAATTTGTCATATATTTTCCATTGCTAAGATACTCCTCATCCTTCTGAAATAATTAGTAACCCACATGAAAATTGGTATGTGTGAAGGAATAAGAATAGCTGGCAGGATTATAACCAAGTTAGGTGGTCTGATGAGATACACTTTCATATGAAAGAGAGAGTGAACAGTCTACTATTACCATTATTCCAACTCAGAATTAATAAAACAGTTTGATGGAAATTAAATAAACCCAATGTTTTATGTCCATTAAAGTAAAATCAAGGAACATTATTTGCTTTAAAATTAAAGACATTGAAATTATACAAAGTATCCATTCAACTTGCTAATTTTGACCTAAAAAGTGAAATAGATCATTAAATTTGGGATTTTGAAAATCAAGATGATTTTGTAGCCATAAATATTCAAAAAGAAGTTCTGACGCCAATTTAAGAAAACACAGAAAGAATTTCAAAATGTATATGACTTCCTCACCAAACTACAGATCAGCTTTCTTGTTGCTGTTTCTATCCCATCTGTGAACAATGTGAAGAAATACAGCTGCTACCAAATTATATACTTTTCTTCCTGATTTGCATCTTTATTTCACCAGAGAAATGATAAAGAAATTAAAAAAAAAAAAAACCTAAAGCAGATGTCATTGAAAATGTCCAGCTTCTACAACCCAAGTGAGTAGTTTGTAAAATTAGTTTAAAAAATCACAGTAATATATATCCTTCTTTGACTGAATTGCTAAATGAATCATTGATTACTGAATATATATCAAAATATGAATAAATAATATATATATATAATTTATATGCACACACACACATACCCCAAAGAACTATTTTCTTCCAAATGTGTATGTGTAATGTGTGTGATGTCTACTAAAGTGGAATTATAAATATGACAAAGAGATGCACACTATGCCTTCTAAAAAAATTAGTAGATAAAACAAACTGATAAAACCAATGGTTGATTTTCCTGCTTCTAATCTTTTACCTACAAACCTTTCATGCTAATAGGGATTCTAATTAAAACAGATCTGCTCATCTCTTTCTCAAAGAGCACGATACACAAAATACCCACTGAAATGAGGTGCCAATGTATTGTGTCATTTCATACTACTTCACCATATTATTTACCCATAATGTCCTCATTTTTTACTTATGTCATTCTTTGTGCTCCAATTCTCTTCTGATGTTTCCTTTCAAACCTCTCATCATTCAAAAGGTTAACTCAAATGCCGCATATGTGTACATTCCTCTGACGACTTATATCTTATCAAAATTCATATTTTTCCTCTGGTATCACAACATTGTTTTGTTTATTCCTTAAAACATTTAAATAATTTATTTCATGTTATTGTTAATTCTGATGATCTACTCTACATAGTAAAAGTAAGTCCAAATTTCTTTAAAATATCTGTGCCCCTCTATCACATATAATTGCTTATACAGAGGCACTCAATATATATTTAATCCATCAAATATATGTATTCATAAGGAGTAACTGTTACCTATTTAAACATGATTTATTTAACAGCAGAAGTAGAAGCTAATAAATTGATGATGGGAGAAATAATGCTAAATTTACCTTAACTAAATTTATAAAGTAGGACATGTATGAACAGCCTTTGTGTCCAGGAATATTTTTTTGATAATGTGTGTTTTATCTTAAGAATTTTTCCTTAATTCTTTCTTTTCCTGATTGCAGACTATTACAAATTTTATTGCCAGTTCAATTTTTCTAATAAGAAAAAATAAGCAATATAAATTTAAAAACTCCTTGATATTCTTTTTATAATTTTCAGCTTGGTGCTTTTAATTTTTTATTGAATGGTCAATTACACTTAGAAGTGTAAAATTTCTAAAAAACCTAATATGATTCTGATCTATAGAATGTGCCAAATATCTCATCAAAAAAAGTATTATCCCCAATGAGGTAGGGAGCTTTTAATACTAAATACTTAATTTAATTATGTTCTCATTTTTGAAGCAACTAACGTTGGAATACTTGCTTTGAAAATGGAGGTGAAGCCTCTGTCATATTTTCTTGTTAACTTTAGTAGTGAATAATTTTTATCCATAAGGTCACATTTTATTAAAAATATGCAATGGAATTACATAAATCCAAAGTCTAGAGACTAAGTTAGCATTCCAGAAGTAAAAATCCAAAAAGATGTTTCTAAATAGTACTGGGAGAGATTCTTATAGGAATTTTTATCATAGCTTGGAGTATAATTTTAAAACAAGTTTCCAAATGTTTGAAATAATGGTAACTATATTGAGATAAATGCATAGATTGTTTGAAAGACAATGGAGTATCCTACACGTTTTGTCATACAAAACATTTCTGGAATGCTTTTCACAGCATGCACATTAATCTTCCTTACATATTTGTTTCTCTAACTCCTTAGTACACTCAACATTGTGTTTGATACACCGTGATATGTAAAAAAGTTTGAAAAATAATATTTGGAAAACTTTTTTAGGAAAATAAATAAAAAGGAATATTTATCTCCTTTGAGTTACTTCAATGATAATGATACTTCTAGCGTTGCTAATTATTTCCACTTTTGCTATTTTATAACTGGCAAGATAACTTAATAAAACACCAGTTATTAATGCTTCAGGTATAGGTTACATTTCTGTTTTGAGGTAAATATCTGAAGGCAATGACTAGGAGTTCCAATGGCTAAAGATATTAATGATTAAAAAAACTTCCTGTGAAAGTTTTCCTTGTGTATTAAAAAGAATAATTAAAAGTGTTTTATGATTCTATTAACTTATACTTATCATCATAATAAAGCAAATAATAACCATAGTGCATTTATACATTTCTTAATTTTATTTCAGAAAAATGGCCTTCAGATTTTAAAAAGAATGTATATAATTTCAAACATTATAAAATAAGGGTATTTTCACATACCAAAAGTAAGTTAGATACCCACTTAACATAAATGTCCACATGCTTTGCAAACACTGCACTCAAAAGAACCATCTATCACTTATTATTCCCTACCTGGCCACTTTTCAAAAGATGTAATCTGAAGCTTGATTCCTGTATTTGAAACTGTGTACAACACTCATCATTCTTATTAGTTCTAACTGAACTTCATAAGTAGCAGCTAAGAGGATATATTGTAATTTTTCCAGCTTTTATAAAATATTACTTTTCCAATAAAATATTTTAAAAGGTGAGTTTGCATGAATAATAATTTTACATGATTATTTACATGAGATAAAGTTTTTACATGAAATAAATTTTATATGAAATGAATTTATGCAGAGATAACTTGAGATGTCATTATTAAAATGACAGGACTATAGGAAGATTGTGTTGTTTTAGTTACAGCATACTTAATTCTGGTTCATTATTACTTAAGTGAATTGAGACGATATTTTAAACCTTGAACTCTGCAAAAACATTTAACATGAAACTTAACTTCTTTCATTTCCCCTATTAAGTATATAGAATCAACTTTCCTACATTTTAATTCAAGTGTTGAGTATTATCCAGGTTTATAATAATTAAGAACATTTAGCCATTTAAAAAATATTGTCAAAGCAGGAAAGAATGTCCAATGGAAAAAAGACAGCCTCTTTAACAAATGGTGCTGGGAAAATTGGACAGCCATATGTAGAAAAATGAAACTGGATCATTTCCTTACACCACACACGAAAATAGACTCAAAATGAATGAAGGACCTCAATGTGAGAAAGGAATCCATCAAAATCCTTGAAGAGAACACAGGCAGCAACCTCTTTGACCTCATCTGCAGTAACTTCTTCCTAGGAACATTGCCAGAGGCAAGGGAAGCAAGGGCAAAAATGAACTATTGGGATCTCATCAAGATCAAAAGCTTTTACACAGCAAAGGAAACAGTTAACAAAACTAAAAGACAATTGACAGAATGGGAGAAGATATTTGCAAACGACATATCAGATAAAGGGCTAGTATCCAAAAAGCTATAAAGAACTTAGCAAACTCAACACCCAAAGAATAAATAATCCACTCAAGAAATGGGCAGAGGACATGAACAGACATTTCTGCAAAGAAGACATCCAGATGGCCAAGAGACACATGAAAAGTGTTCTACATCACTCGGCATCAGGGAAATACAAATCAAAACCACAATGAGCTACCACCTCACACCAGTCAGAATGGCTAAAATTAACAAGTCAGGGAATGACAGATGCTGGCGAGGATGCGGAGAAAGGGGAACCCTCCTACACTGTTGGTGGGAATGCAAGCTGGTGTAGCCACTCTGGAAAACAGCATGGAGGTTCCTCAAAAAGTTGAAAATAGGGCTACCCTATGACCCAGCAATTGCACTACTGGGTATTTACCCTAAAGATACAAATGTAGTGATCCGAAGGGGCATGTGCACCTACACGAAGGTTTATAGCAGCAATGTCCACAATAGCTAAACTATGGAAAGAACCTAGATGTCCATCAACAGATGAATGGATAAAGAAGAGGTGGTGTATATACACAATGGAATACTATGCAGCCATCAAAAGAAATGAAATCTTGCCATTTGCGATGACGTGGATTCAACTAGAGGGTATTATGCTTACCGAAATAAGTCAACCAGAGAAAGACAACTATCCTATGATCTCCCTGATATGAAGAGGTGGAGATGCAACATGGGGGGTTTGGGGGGTGGGAAAAGAATAAATGAAACAAGATGGGATCGGGAGGGAGACAAACCATAACAGACTCTTAATCGCACAAAACAAACTGAGGGTTGCTGGGGGGAGGGGGGTCGGGAGAGGGTGGTGGGGTTATGGACATTGGGGAGGGGTGTGTGTTATGGTGAGTGCTGTGAAGTGTATAAACCTGGCGATTCACAGACCTGTACTCCTGGGGCTAATAATACATTATATGTTTATAAAAAATTTAAAAATTTTTTAAAAAGTAAAAAAAAAATCTCATTAATAAACAACATGCAATACATTATATCAAGCATTACATAGGGCATTAAATTGAAACCAGATTGCTGCTACTCTCAAAGAACTGTAAGTTCCAGTAAAGTGTATCAGTCTCTGAAGCACTGAAATTACTTGTAAATTTATCAGCAGCTACAGAGTGGGGGAGAACATGGAAGTAGAAAACAGCTGTGGTATGGGGATCAGAAAATATCTCAATAAGAAAAGAGTGGCATCAAAGAGAGGATCAGATTTCCATAGGTAGAGAAAGAGATGGAAGGAAATTTTGACTGAATTGCTTAAAAAATTATATATTTATCTATATATAATTTATAGCTAAATGTTAGAGTTTGAAATGTCACACCCAGTTGTTAGAAAGATAATCATGATTAGACTTGTTAGTTATAGAAATTATGGAAGATTTGATTTGGCAATTAGAAATAAAATTTAAGAAGAAATAGAGAATGAAATAATCTTATGCCCAAACTTTACTTATCTACACAGAGCTTATGTTTGAGGTGTAGGATGAAGGGAATGGATTAAATAATATTCAAGGGTTGTTTTACTACATGCCTCTGTGGAGGTTTAGCAGCAATCATGACAGCAGTTCCAGTAGAAGTTAAGCAGGAAAGGCTGGATACCAAATTCAGAATTCAGGTATGAGAAGTTAACAATGTTGTCATAAAGTAAGCAAGCAGAATCAGTTATTTATTGATCCATTTAACTCATTTATTTAACTTTTTTTTTTATTTAACATTTTTTGAAGTGAGCTCTATATGCATTAGGAACTGTATGCTAAGTATAGGAAATACTCTAGTCAGGAAGACAGATTCCTGTTGCTGTCAGGAACACTTAAATGTTCAGTGGCAGAAATGACATTTTATAATAAATTACAATAGGACGATGAGAGTTAAGAGAGTGGAGAGACTATGACACTATAAAGCAAGAAAATCTCACTTTGGCTTGGGAGGTTTTCTGGAGTAGTGAAGCATCAACTGACACCTTTGGGTTGAGGTGCATTTTTGCCAAGCAGTGACAAAAGGGATGCACATTAGACATAGTTCACCCACAAAGGGAGAAACACATGTGTGTATCCATAAGGACAGATTATAAAAGGATGAAGTGAGAATGTTTAGTAGGGATCTATGGAGACTTCCAGAGATGAGATCTTGTATTCCCCTGTAAATAAAGCAAAGGAATCACCAAAGGATTTTAAGTATTGGACCAAAATAACTTGCTGTTTATTTTTTAAAACTTGAAAAGCTTTAATAAAGAAGTTTAAGGACTTGGAAGGGCTTGGGTTCTCAGGCCAGAATCCTTAAGCCAGGGCTATAAGCTCCAGGCTCTGGTTAAAGTTACAGGAATGCAGACAAAGCTAAGAAACTCCCTGTGCTTTAAAATCCCTTCTTCCTTGTTGAAGATAAATGGAGACAATTTTGTGCTCAGTCTGAGGTCTGAGGCAGGATAGGGAAACACTGAAGCAGGAAGGAAAAGAAGGGGCCAGATTCATTCTCACTTTTCTTGCTTTTAAGAGTCCTCCTGGCTCAAAGACAGCTATGGCAGAACAGGTATGAATCTGTATTATAAATATGCTGTCTCTCCAGAATCTAGAAAATAGGATCTGGATAAGGAACAGGAAATTAATCATTAGTGGAAGGAGCACAGGAAATAATAATACTTTGGCCCTTCTTTCCTTCCTCCTAGCTTGATACATGATGCCTTCTGTAATTGTTTCCCTAGATGTCTTGGGGAGTAGCTAACTTCTATTTAGGCAGTCTTTGCTGAGGAAAGGGAGTGGCGCTTTGCCATCACTTTAAAGTCAGAGAGGCATTTGAGCAGTCTACGCTCCTGGGACCTCTGCTAGCTATGTTTCAAAGCATCCTCCTAGTCTGGGGGGTATCTTGTTCTGCCTTTAGGAGTTGCAACATAGGTGTTTAGAGAATTGGGTTGAGAAGTGTGAACCTGCTGGAATCATTGTAGCTTACATCTGCATTCAGAAAGAAGAGGGGAATATGTATTTAAAAAAATAATCACTTGGGGCGCCTGGGTGGCTCAGTGGGTTAAGCCTCTGCCTTCGGCTCAGGTCATGATCCCAGGTTCCTGGGATGGAGCCCCACATTGGGCTCCCTGCTCACCGGGGAGCCTGCTTCCCCCTTTCTCTCTCTTCCTGCCTCTCTGCCTACTTGTGATATCTGTGTCGAATAAATAAATAAAATATTTAAAAAAATAATCATTGTATGTATATAGGAAATAAATGGCTTGAGGTGAAAAAAAAAAAAAAAACATTTCCAAAAAAATAATTTAAGAAACCATTTTAAAAAGTGTATGCAGAACTTGATGTTTATTACCTGAACTAGAATAATGTCAAATTAGCGGGCTGCATTTGTTGGAGCACGTGATATACTGAAAATAGCCTTGTTAATAGACTACACAGAGATCATAGATTTATACTAGTATCTACTCAAAGTTATTGTAATTACTGTGTCTTTTGAGTCAGCAGCAACAATAGTAGCAAAACATTTAGAAAACTTCAACAGAATTGTGTAGGTTTCAAGATCATCACCATCAGGATACCATTAACAGAGACCTGAAGCAGCAAATGAGGTAAATAAGAAAGCAAGTGTCATCTAGAACAAGTATTGATGGTAAATAGGGGAGACAATTTCAAGTGTTTCAGAGAGCCAATAGGGACACATTTGATATGAACAGGGATACTGTTAAATAAACCACATAGTTTATTTTTATATAAACTTTTGTGTAGGTATCCAGAAATGTATCCTCTGGAATCTGGTGGACTAGATTTCAAATATTTGAACTTTAAGATAGCAAGTCAAAATGAATTTCTGATCATCATTATAATCTCTTGATCAGCGTATTTGGTGTTAACTGAAGGTGGCAATGTGTGAGGTTCTGCAATGTTGATTTCTTGATCTACAGTCTTCCAAATGCTAACAAAAATAGAGCATTCATGGAGAACGTTTGCAGATTAACTAGGACTGGCTGTGGATGCCTACCATCTGGTGCTACAAAGCATGGATGGATTAGTTATAACAGCAGAGAGAATGAAATGCTTTACACAATCAGATGGTAAAATGGCAATAATGATCTGTGCACATAATCGAAGTACAGTGTGGGGTAGACAGAAATCTGGCAGCCAGAAACCAAAGAAAGAGCTAGAGTAATTCTACCTTTGGAATACTTCCAAATTAATATTGTTGGTACATTACAATGTCCAACTGGGAACAGCATGTACTATATTCCATTGGAAAATTAGAATTTAGAGATGTGGTTGTTGCTTTTATTTTCAACTAACTGTAGGATTTGCTAGCACAGCAAATATTACACTGGAATTTTTAAAAATAAAACAATAAAATAAATTTATTATTCTATGCCTGCAAACCTAAGACAGCATAACTTAATAGGAGATGCAAAAACAGAAATATAAACTAAAGATCAATGGATGGATTTAAGGTACCTAACAATTTTGGGAAGTTAGCATTTTATGGCATACTCAAAAGGAAGAAACAAAATCGTTATTGAGGGAGTAAAAAGCAAGACATCTTTTATATTTCTAAGGGAAGTATACATAGAAAAATATTTAAACCAATCAATGAAGATTGAAGAGATTCCTAAGAAAATGAAGATAACATTTATCTAAACTCACACATCACACACACAAACACATACATGCAGAAAGATCACTTTACAGATGAAAGTACATATAGTGATTAAATTTCTTTCAGTTGCTAAATACATATGTCAACAAATTATCAGTAACAATTTTATGGAAGTGTCTGATTTATTGATAATAAATTTACTTTGAAAATCAGACACATCTATAAAATTAATAAGACGTATAAATATATTAAGACACTAAACCAAAAAATACAAGGTCGTTAAAGATGTATGTCAGACACAAAAAACGAAAGAGAAAAAGTTGACCATGAGAATATTTGAGTGAATTAATTATAACCCTAGGAAACAGAAACAATGAATAATTGGCTATGAAATGTGGTCAATGAAAGGTACTTGTGATCACAGGCACAAGAAAAAATTAACTATTCTTTCTGATAGCAGCTTCAAATAACCAAGTCACTTCAATTAACATGATTTGTAATGAATAAAGCAAAAAGAGAAAAAAATGGCTTTATGTTTCACTGTTAAAAGAATGTAAGAATTAGTTACATCAATTTGTTAAGCAACATCTTAAGGGAATTATCTTAAGGGAAATATACAATTAAATGAATTCAAGTCATTAAGATAGTTGAACATGTATCCAAAAGCTATGTACATTCTCCCAACAAATTGAAAAATGTTCCGAATTTAAAATGCTTTTTTTTTTTTAATTTTTACTTTTAAAGAAGTAAGATGTTTAAAGTGTCAGGGAACATGTTGAGACAGTTGGCCCTGAAGGGCTAGAACAAAGAACCCTTGAAGAATTTCATATCCACAGTGCATAAAAGGGAGTGGAACATAAATGCTGAAGTTGTAGTGGGGTAAATATTCAAAATAGTTCTTTACAAATAAAAGTGACTTAGGTAAAACTTGGAATATAGAAACAAGCATGAATATAGAGACAACTGTGTTTCCAGGGCCAGGAAGACAAGATATAAAAGAAATAGGGAAGCAGAAGAGATGAATGAAGCAGAAGGCAGTCTGGAACATTTCCAGTGATAATGACCAGTATCCATCATGGGATTTTCATAACCCTACCAGATTTGCAGAGGATCTCAGTATCTTTGCCGGATCATGATCATATAGACCTTGCCATTTATACAAATGACCTTTGCTAGTTGGACAGACCTGTGCCTTACCTTTTAATATACTCTGTTTTCTGCAGTGGTTTTCTAAATAATTTTTAGGAATGGAAACTTCCCCTTTAATCCTTACCCCAGCACACACATTCAATTTTTTACTTGAAACCCAGGAACTGAATCACCCTAGTTGAAGGGTGGGAAGTAATCTTTACTTAAAGTTAATTAATAGTAAATCTACAAAATGCTTTCACAGCAACATCTATCCTAGTGTTTGACTAGGTAATGGGCACCATATTCTAGCCAGGTGTGACCTCCCGTTACAGAAGGACTTCTTTTATCTTTTGTCTTAGGAACTTACTGAAGTATTGATATACTTTGTTGAGAAGATTCAGCAAGTTACAACAATACAGTTAAAAGATTTAAGTCTCAAACAGCTAAGGCAAACATAGAAACTTATAACATGTGCCAGGGAAGTCAAGGTAACTGTATACAAGAATTTGTACTTATCCACCTGTTATATGCTGAACAATTAAAGCTACAAATGCTCTGTCTCAAGAAAATGGCTCTTTAAGGAGACCACAGAGATTGACCTCCATCCACTTCAGAAATTATTTGAGTAAGATATTTTCAGCCAGCTAGTCACAGGTCGAGGTAGATAAGACAGACCAAATATCATAAGCTACATGGAGATGTTTAAACACATCAGCACTGAATAAAATCAAAGACATACTTCTATAATAGTGATCATGAGTAGAGGAGTAGGCAGAAAGAAGTTCTACCATAGTTCAATAGCTTCCGATCTTGGTTAGATAAGTACATTCTCAAGTACTATGATGGCCACATAATGACCTGTATCACTATTTGATTCAAATCAATGTCTCATTTGCCATTATAACCTTATAGAACTAAAAACTTAGTCATTAAAATGGGACACTTCACATCTTTGGGACATTTCATATCCTATCTTGACACTGCAACCACTAATGCCTGGATCATCAAAGATGTCTTCATACTGTGGCTTTTGGGGGCTATTTGAATTTGTTATGCAGATTTGTCAAGATAGCATTACATCCCCTGATGCTTTGAAATGTCTATCTTTTGCCTTTATAAAGAGGACAACTTGACTTAATTCACATTTTTTAAGAACATTCCAAATACCACATCACACTTAGAAGCTTTAAATGGCAGCCAGTCAGCCATATTTAGAAGAATGAAACTCGACCATTTTCTTACACTGTACACAAAGATAAACTCAAAATGGATAAAAGACCTCAGCGTGAGGCAGGAATCCATCAGAATCCTAGAGGAGAACATAGGCAGTAACCTCTTAGATATCAGCAACAGCAACTTCTTTCAAGATATGTCTCCAAAGGCAAAGGAAAAAAAAAAGCAAAAATAAACTTTTAGGACTTCATCAAGACCAAAAGCTTCTGCACAGCAAAGGAAACAGTCAACAAAACAAAGAGACAACCCACTGAATGGGAGAAGATATTTGCAAATAACAGTACAGACAAAAGGTTGATATCCAGGATCTATAAAGAACTTCTCAAACTCAACACACACAAAACAGATAATCATATCAAAAAATTGGGCAGATGATATGAGACACTTCTCCAATGAAGACATACAAATGGCTATCAGACAAATGAAAAAATGTTCATCATCACTAGCTTCAAGGAGATTCAAATTAAAACCACATTGAGATACCACCTTACACCAGGTAGAATGGCCAAAATTAGTAAGACAGGAAACAACATGTGTTGGAGAGGATGTGGAGAAAGTGGAACCCTCTTACACTGTTGGTGGGAATGCAAGTTGGTGCAGCCACTTTGGAGAACAATGTGGAGATTCCTCAAGAAATTAAGAATAGAGCTTCCCTAGGACCCTGCAATTGCACTACTGGGTATTGACCCCAAAGATACAGATGTAGTGAAAAGAAGGGCCATCTGTACCCCAATGTTTATAGCAGCAATGGCCACAGTCGCCAAACTGTGGAAAGAACCAAGATGCCCTTCAACGGACGAATGGATAAGGAAGATGTGGTCCATATACACTATGGAGTATTATCCTCCATCAGAAAGGATGAATACCCAACTTTTGTAGCAACATGGATGAGACTGGAAGAGATTATCCTGAGTGAAATAAGTCAAGCAGAGAAAGTCAAGTATCATATGGTTTCACTTATTTGTGGAGCATAACAAATAACATGGAAGACATAGGGAGATGGAGAGGAGAAGGGAGTTGAGGGAAATTGGAAGGGGAGGTGAACCATGAGAGACCATGGACTCTGAAAAACAATCTGAGGGTTTTGAAGGGGCGTGGGGTGGGAGGTTGGGGGAGCCAGGTGGTGGGTATTAAGGAGGGCAGTATTGCATGGAGCACTGGGTGTGGTGCAAAAACAATGAATACTGTTATGCTGAAAAGAAATTAAATAAATAAATAAATAAATAAATAAATAAATGGCAGCCAGTGAAGCCAGCTTGATTTTTCCCTTTGTGCATAGATTTTTGTGTTGATTCTACATTAAACTAGGTCAAGCCCTGGCATTTTGATGTACACAGGTGCTGTGGAAATTTGTTTCTAATTGTTACAACCATTATATAATTATTGCTATATGATAAGGAATCTTCAGGTAAAAGGCAGACTGTCTATAATTTTGATTCAGGTTTATGATTTTAAACACATTTTCACCAATCTGTGAGATGCACCGGGATATTTTTTACCTAGTTTTTAGCATTTATGAGATTGCAGTGGTTTACTCTAATGCCACTATAGCAAAGACTCTTAGTACTATTATCTGGTATTTGCTGTTTTCTTGTCTTTGTTCTACTTATTTTTGTCACTTTAGTCTATCAGAAGCATGCACCATAGATATTGAAAATAAGCTGTCTTCTCCTGTTTCACTCTCTTTTCCATTTAGTGTGATCAAATACTGTATCTACAGGGACATTCTCTCTATTACAGCAGCTCACCCATGCTACTACATTTAGTTACTTTAATCGTAGGATCACTGAATAGCCCATTCAGCACTTTGTAGTTTACTTCCAGGGAAATACAGATGCTCCCTAATGTCTGAGAGGTATGTATTAGCTCGCAAGATTAATTCTGTTTTTGTTCCCAAATTCAAAACATTTCCAAACAAGGCTCTTAGTATCTCCTTTGAGACTACTTCAGAAGATGAATTTTCTTTTTTTTTTCTTTTGGTGACTTTTGATGACTTTGAAAGAAAGGATGAAGTAAAATGTTATTATTTCACTATATTTATTCAAAACCTATACTTCACATATTTATTTGTTTACTTATGTATTGTCTATCTCTTACATATACTACAAGTTCCTGGAGGATGGAATTTTATTTCTTGCTCTTTATCTTCTTGGTGAAAAACCAACAATATGCTTTCTATATTTGAGGCATCCAATGAATAATTATTAAAAGGTTAAAGTAGATGTTGAATTGTTATTATATCACTTAAACTATTATGTATTTTCTTAATAGATATAAGAACACAATTGAACACTTCATGTTATGCCTTATACTAAACTTGTCTATTCTTTTTCTAAGTATTGAGAGTTCTAAATTATAATTACGCATAAAACCAATAAAATAAAATTTGGCTACAGTAAAAACATATGTACAAGTAATAGGAACTTGGAAATGAGTTAAAAACCTTTTGAAGCTGTGGGATTACATTATTTTTTATTATGTTGTATGGATCTAATATTGTCCATAAGAGTGATGCTTTGTACCCAGTACTGTTTTTATCATGCTGAAAGCAACTTAAAGGGTGAATTTTAGTTTCTTTAAAGACCTAATATTCTCCCTAAGAGTGATGGTTGGTACCCAGTACTGTTTTTATCATGCTGAAAACAACTTAAAGGGTGAATTTTAGTTTCTGTAAAGAGATGTCAGCAAGATGGTGGAGTTTTCAGCCTTTATTCCTCCTACAGAAAAAACAATTTTGACAACCACCCATGAATGAGAGTACTTGTGTGGGACCCCAGACCACTGGACAGGTCTCAACACCCCACCAGAACAACAACAACAACAACAACACAAGAATAGACACACTGAAGAGGGTAAGAAGGATAATATTACTTTACCCGCATTGTTCTTTCCCCATGACAACAAAGCTCAGCTAGTAAAGACCCCTCAGTCCCCCATTTCACTCTTGGAAAAGTGAAAGTGTAATGAACTCCCAACTTTGCCATCTGTCTGGGATGCAACAGCACACTCACAAACAACCAATGGATCAAAGAAGAAATCAAAAGAAAAAATCAGATGAGACTGGCATGTTCAGAGTGGTATGGTCATAAAACAAATAAAAGAACATAAGAGAAAAGAGAGAGAAAGAAAAGAAAAATTATGTCTATATATTTAAACAAATAGAAATGGAAACACAACATGTGTGTTTGGGTGTATATGGAATGAAACAAAAGCCATTCTAAGAGGGAATTTTATAGTGATAAATGGCAAATTCAGAAAAAACCTCAAATAAACAACCTAACTTTATACCTCAAGAAACTAGAAAAAGAACAATATAAGTTCAAAGTAAGCAGCAGAATGGAAATAATAGATTACTGAAAAAATATATGAAATAAATAATAGAATAAAACAATAGACAGAGCTGGTTTTTTTAACAAAACTTCAGCTATTATCTATGGAAAAAAAGAGTACTCAAATAAAATTGTAGGTGAAAGAGGAAGACATTATAGCCAATAGCACAGTAATACAAAAGATCATAACAGGTTCCTATGGTCCAATTATGCCAACAAATTGGGTAACCTAGTAGAAATGGATAAATTTCTAGAAACATGCAATGTACAAATACTGAATCGTGAAGTAAAACAAGTCCAAACAGACTAACAACAAGTAAGGAGATTGAATTAATAATCAATAAACACTCAACCACAACAAAAAAGAAAATGGCTATAAAAGAACACCCAATAAAGTAAACACTAGGATGAAATGGCTTAATGGGTGAATTCTACCAAACATTTAAGGGAACATTAACATTAATTCTTCACAAGTTCTTCCAAAAATGTAGAAGAGGAGGGAAAAATTCCAAACTCATTTTATGAGGCCAACATTCTGTGATTTCAAGGCTAAACAGGATACAATCAGAAATTACAGGCCAATATCTGTGGTGAACATAGATGTAAAAATCATAAACAAAATATTAGTAAATGGAATTTAACAGCACATTAAATGGATCATATATTATGATCAAGGGGGATTTATTCCTGGTGCAGTGATGGTCCAAAAATGCAAATCAATAAATGTGACATATCAAATTAATAAAATGAAGGATAAAAATGATAGGATCATTTCATAAATGCAGAAAAAACATTTGAAAAATTTCAGTCTCTATTCATGATAAGTATCCTCAACAAATAAATATTGAAGATATGTACCACAACATAATAAAGATCATATATGAGAAACACATGGCTAACATCATACTCAGTGGTGAAAAGTTTAACACTTTTCCTGTAAGATCAGGAACAAGATAAAGATGCCTACTCTCACCACTTCTAGTCAGCAGAGTACTGACAGTCCTAGCTAGAGAAATACGGCAAGAAAAACGAATGACATCCAAATTGAAAAGGAGGACAGAAAATTATTGAGGTTTACAAGTGATATTATATGTATAGAACTCAAAAGACTATCGAAAAACTATTAGAACTAATAAAGAAATTCAATAAATTTGAAGGATATAAAATGAACATAAAAAACTCAGTGATGTTTCAATCTACTAAAAACAAATTATATGGAAGAGCAATTTAGGAAAAAGTTCATTTAACTTATAAAATTCAACACCCAAAATACAAATAATGTAATTTGAAAACGAGCAGAAGACATGAATAGACATTTTTCCAAATAAGACATACAGGTGGCTGACAGACAAATGAAAAGATGCTCAATATCACTCATCATCAGGGAAACACAAATCAAAACTGCTGTGAGCACAGCAAAGGAAACAGTCAACAAAACAAAAAGGCAACCCATGGAAGGGGGGAAGATATTTCTAAATGACACCATAGACAAAGGGCTGATATCCAAGATCTATAAAGAATTCCTCAAACTCAACACACGCAAAACAGATAATCACATCAAAAAATGGGCAGAAGAAATGAACAGACACTTCTCGAAAGAAAACATACAAATAACTAACAGAAACATGAAAAAATGTTCATTATCATTAGCCATCAGAGAGATTCAAATCAAAACCACATTGAGATACCACCTTACACCAGTTCAAATGGCCAAAATTAACAAGAGAGTAAACAACATGTGTTGGAGAGGATGTGGAGAAAGGGGAACTCTCTTACACTATTGGTGAGAATGCAAGTTGGTGTAGCCACTTTGGAAAACAGTGTGGAGATTCCTTAAAAAATTAAAAATAGAGCTTCCCTAGGACCCTGCAATTGCACTACTAGGTATTTACCCTAAAGATACAGATGTAGTGAAAAGAAGGGCCATCTGTACCCCAATGTTTATAGCAGCAATGGCCACAGTCACCAAACTGTGGAAAGAACCAAGACGCCCTACAATGGATGAATGGATAAAGAAGATATGGTCCATATACACTATGGAGTATTATGCCTCCATCAGAAAGGATGAATACCCAACTTTCTTATCAACATGGACAGGACTGGAAGAGTTTATGCTGAGTGAAGTAAGTCAAGCAGAGAGGGTCAAGTATCATATGGTTTCACTTACTTGTGGAGCATAAGGAATAACACCGAGGACATTGGGAGATGGAGCAGAGAAGTGAGTTGGGGGAAATTGGAGGGGGAGACAAACCATGAGAGACTAGAGTCTGAGAAAGAAAGTGAGGGTTTTGGAGGGGAGGGAGTGGGGGGTTGGGTGAGCCTGGTGGTGGGTATTATGGAGGGTACATACTGCATGGAGCACTGGCTATGGTGCATAAACAATGAATGTTGGAACACTGAAAATAAAATACAATAAAATAAAATGGAAAAAAAACCTGCTATATATATATACATATATGTATGTATGTATGTATGTATATATATATGTATTTATATATATAAATAAATATAAATATAAATGTGAGCTATATCACCTCACATTTGTCAGAATGGCTAAAATGAGCAACACAAGAAACAGCAGATGGTGGTGAGGATGTGAAGAAATGGGAACCCTCCTGCATTGCTGGTGGGACTACAAACTGGTGTAGGCAAATATTATGGAGTTTCCTTAAAAAAAGAAAAATAGAACTACCCTACAATATAGCAATTGCACTACTATTTACCCAAAGAAAACAAAAATAATAATTCTTGACCATGATGTTTATAGCAGCTTTATCTCCAACAGCCAAATTTTGGAAATAGTACAAATGTCCATTGACTGATTAATGTATGAAGATGTGGGATGGATAGACAGATAGATAGAGAGATAGATAATGGAATATTACCCAGTCAAAAAAAAAAAGAATGACATCTTACCATTTGTAATGACATGAATAGAACGAGAGAATATTATGTTAAGTAAATAAGACAGAGAAAGACAAATACCGTATGATTTCACTCATACATGCAATTTAAGAAACAAAGCAAATGAGCAAAGAGAAAAAATAAAGAGAGAGGCAAATCAAGAAATACCCATAACTTACAGAGAACAAACTGAGGATTACTGGAGGGGAGGCAGGTGGGGGATGGGTTAAATGGGTAATAGGGATTAAAGAGTATACTTTGATGAGAACTGGGTATTGTATATAAGCATTGGGTC
Organism: Lontra canadensis; assembly: GCF_010015895.1. NCBI lineage: Eukaryota > Metazoa > Chordata > Mammalia > Carnivora > Mustelidae > Lontra > Lontra canadensis. The sequence continues at coordinate 1,978,746 of NW_022631045.1, read as the reverse complement.
ACTAAATTGTACACCTGAAACTAATATTACACTGTATTAACTAACTGGAATTTAAATAAAAACTTTTAAAAGTTTCATTTATAATAACATTAAAAACAATCATATACTTAAGAATAAATTTAACCGAGGATATAGTAGAGCCATACAGTGGAAACTATAAAAAATGATGAAAGAAATTGAAGAAGACACAAAGGGGAAAATATTCTGCGTTTATGCATTGGGAGAGTTAATGTTAAAATGTCCATGCTACCCAAAGCTATCTACAGATTCAATGCAATTTCTATCAAAATTCCAATTAAACGTTTTTCACAGAAATAGAAAAAAAATTCTCATTCCATATAGCTCCAGATGAACTATAAAAGACCCCAAATAATCAAAGCAATCTTGAGCAAGAACAGAGCTGGAGGCATTATACTGTTTCATTTCAAAAGATACCACAAAGCTTTAGTTACCCAAACAATACAGTAATGGCACAAAAAAAGACACATGGAGCAGCTGGACAAAATAGGGAGCACTGACATAAATCCACACATTTATAATCAATTGATCTGCAGGGGTGCCAAGATTATGCAACAGGGAAAGGATAGTCTCTTCAATAAATGGTATTGGAAGAAAAACTGTACATCTACATGCAGAAGAATGAAACTGGACCCTTATCTCACACTGTATAAAAAATGAACTCTTAGTTCTTAACTAAGTCTTAAACATAAGATCTCAACTATAAAAATACTGGAAGAAAACATAGGAAATAAATCTCATCACTAGTCTGGCATGATTGTGTGGATATGACCCCAAAGCACAGGCAACAAAAGTAAATATGACAAATAGGATTGCTTCAGAATAAAAGCTTCTGCATAGAAAAAGAAATAACCAACCATGTGAAGAGACGATTTATGAAATGGCTGCAAATATTTGCAATCATACATCTGATAAGTGGTTAAAATCCATAATATATAAGGAATTTAATTCAATAGCAAAAAACCACAAATAATATGATTAAAAATGGGCAAAGAATTGAAATAGGTATTTTTCATTAGAAGATATACATATGGCCAACATGTATATAATAAGTTGCTTAACTAATTCTCTTGGAAATACAAATCAAAATCACAATGAATTATCACCTAACACCTGTTAAAATGGATATTATCAGGAGATAAAACATAATATTTGTGCAGATGTGGATAAAAAGGGAACTTTTGTACACTCTTGGTGGGATTGTAAACTGGAACAACTATTATGCAAAGTAATATGAAGATTTCTCAAAAAATGAATAATAAAACTATATGACCCAACAATCTCACTTCAAGGCATATATTCAAAAGAAAGGAGATCGATATCTCAGAGAGATATCTGCACTTCTGTGTTCATTGCAGAATTCACAGTAGTTAAGACATGTAAACAACCTACAACTCCGTGGATGGATGAATGGATAAATAAAATGACATGTATCTATCTATCCAATAGAATATTATTCAGCCTGAAAAAAGAAGGTAATTCTGCTCTTTGAGACAACATAGATGAACCTAGAGAATATGCTAAGTGAAATAAGCTGAACAAATAAAGATAAATTCTGCTTCATCTCATCTATATGTGGAAGCAGAGAGTAGAATGGTGGTTACCAGGGCCTGTGTGATAGGAGAAATGGGGAAATATTGAATAAAGGGTATAAAGTTTCAGTTATGCAGGATGAATAAACTCTGGAGATCTAATGTAAAGCACAGTAACTATAGTTAGTAACGCTGTATTGTATACTTGAAATTTGCTAAAAGAGTAGATCTTAAATGTTCTCACACAAAAAAGTATCTATGAAGTGATGAATATGTTAATTAGCTTGATTGTAAGTATTTTACAATGTATATCAAAACCTTACTTGTACACCTTAAATATATGCATTTTTTAATTTGTCAGTTATACTTCAGTGAAGCTAGGAATAAAGTTTAATTGAATGACTGGCTTGACAGTGCTTACGAACAAGTGGTTCTTTTGTCATAATGACTTAAGAGAACAACAGTTAAACATTTTTTACAGATGTTATTTTTTGTAAGTAAATCTCTACACTCAGTGTGGGGGGTCAAAGCTTACAACCCTGAGATCAAGAGTCGTATGCTCTACTGACTGAGCTAGTCAGGTGCCCCAGTTTTTATTTATTTTTTTTTTTTTTAAGAAACAGTGTGTTTATAGACCCAAAGCTTGTGAAGTTTGAGAAGTTTTAAGAGAAGCATTTTAGCAACAAAATGCCATCTGTAGACTGTTCTTCAGATAAAGTGAAACAAATATAATTTTCCTGTTTTCAACTTTAAAAATTTTCCTCTTATAGGACTAGACTTTAGGTAAATTGTAAAATAAATGAGGCTTCCATTTACTACCCTTACTGGTTATAACTCATGACTGACATAATTCCCCATGGCACTGTGGGAACTTACAGTGGGGATCATTTCTCTGGATGGCCTACCTGGAAATATTTGAATCTCCTCGCATTTATTAACCCTCCATCCAGAGCAAATACCACTGTTAATTGCAGTCTTTTCTCCAGGAATTGATGAGAGTCTAGACTTTTCAGAACAAATGGGTTATAGACTGTTTCCACCATTTACCAACTTAATTGATTTAACTCTTTGTTTTTCACACTGTGTGAATAAACCAAGTGCCCAAATACTGAATTGTGTCCCCCCATTCTTATCTTAAAGAAGTAGCCCCTATTCAGAGTGTGACTATATTTACAGATAGGATCTTAAAAAAGATGAGGTTAAAACAAGGCCATTAGGTGTCTCTGATCCAATATGACTAGTGTCCTTATAAGAAAAAAAAAAAAAATAAGACACACAAAGAGACACTATGGATGCATGAGAACAAAGGAAAGACCATGTGAAGACATGAGGATAAGAGGTAGAAGGCTGTCAGCCAAACAGAGAGGCCTCAGAATGAAATCTACCCTGCCAATATGTTGATCTCAGACTTCTGGCATCAGCTAGCATGAGAAAATTACTATCTGTTGTTGAAGCCACCCAGTCTGTGGTATTTTGTTGTGGCTGCCTTAGAAAATTATCACACCACCTAGCTCTACAACTATTGTTTCTATTTTTACACTTAGAGTGTTCCAGTGTCTGCTCTGATTTCTTATGCACTATGAATGTGAAGATTCTCTTGAGGAAGGAAGAATAGAAATGGTAAAACTTTAGTTCTCACTCTTACCATCTGTGTGACATTTTACAATTCATTTAACCTCTCTGGTACTTTAAAGTCTTAATCTGTCAAATAAGAGAAACAATGCTGGGTCCATCTCTTTCATTACTGCTGTATTTTTATGATATTTAATTATAGTTGTTAAAGTTCTTGATAAAGTTCTTGGCCCAAGGACAAATACACAGTGGGTATATTGTATACCCATATACCGTGTCTGCAGTGCCCTTTCACCTCTCCAATCAAGTACTATTTTCAAAAATCATTTTTAATCTCACATCATATTTTATAACTTTTCCAAAGACCCCAAAGCAAATTGACTGTTTCACCTTATTTTCTTCTCCTTTGAAAGCATTTTGTTCTTTATTCCTCTTTAACACTTAACTATTGCATTGTAATTTATCTGTTTATAAGATATAATTCCTATGTGAAAATCTTAGCTGACAACATCATAGCAGGAATTGTGTCACATAATATAATTATCAGGAATTCCCAGTATTCTAGCACTGTATCAGGAATATATTAGATGTTCAATTAAAAAATGAAGAGATGAATAAATGAAAGTGTATTAAACATATACAGCTCTATGACTTAAAATTGGATTTTATATAAAGAAGCCATTCAAAAAGAAAATGGATATTCATGAATATGTGACATTTGAAACATGCCTATTGTTTACATATTTTTTAAAAAAATGTACTTATTTATTTGAGAGAGAGAATGAGAGGGAGAGAGAATATGAAGCAGACTCTGTACCGAGCAGGGCTCAGTCCCATGACCCTGAGATCATGACCTGAGCTGATCAAAACCAAGAGTTGGATGCTTAACTGACTGAACCACCAGGGCGCACCAAAGATTTTTTTTAAGATAATATTAAGATGCTCAAGCAGATATAAAAATGAACACATGTTAAAGATTTTGTTTAGCTCATTAATCAGTGAGGGAATCATGCAGATATTAGAACCATTTCAAAAGCAAATCCAAACAACAGACATATTTATAGACCAGGAATATCAAAATGAATGTACAAATGCAGATGATATCATTTTTTCGCATGGAAGGATGGTTATTCCTCCACAAGACAGAATTCATTTACATATACATATACATATACATATACATATACATATACATATAGTATACATGAATGTATACTATATGTATATGTATATGTATACATACATTATACATATAGTATACATTCATGTATACTATAATTATTTTGCATCTCTCCCATCCAAGTACTAACCAGGCCCGACCCTGCTTAGCTATTTTGCATCTCTAGTAGTCATATACAACTTCCAGAATTATAAAATAGTTCCCATATAATAGATGTATGATTTTCCATTTCACCACTGTTTTTCCCTACAAAATCAAAACTTTCAAAGTCTAGCTGAAATTTTCTGTCCTCAGTAGCAAATGACTGGTGAATTTTAGCTGGAGGAAAATTAAACACCCCTGGCTTTGTTGATGGACAGCTTTTATATGTATAAAGCATTGGAATAATTATTTGAGGAAAATTTGTATGAGGGGATTTTGCAGGTAATGCTAGCAAGGTCAATGTCAGTTTAGATTAACTATGGCTTGGTATCTGTCAGCCAAATTAGTGCTGCCTGGAAGGGAAGTTTAACCTGAGCACTCAACTCTTCAGGAAGGTTTTCCTTCGTGAATCAGCAATTCTCTCTACTCCCCTTTCTTCTTTGCAAGGTCAAAAGGGTTTTACTATCCCTATAGGCCTACTTTACTTGCCAATTGGTTTATACCCTTTTGTAGCTGACAAGTAACTTGTTGTCCACTGTATTTGACAGATGGATTACAATTCAATGGAATTTACAAGGAAGCATAACTTTATACTTCTGTGTGTATATGCGTGCACATATTAAATAAAATTTCAGCATATGTAGGACACAGGTCCTTTTTGAATACACCATTTTTATCATACTGAAATGCATGATGTTTTATTAAAAGGGAATTTAGAATGGATCTCAACTGAATTGTGACCTGACCACAGAATCCATACCTGAAGGATATTATGCAGTTGAAAGGAGAAACCTAAGCAGATGAGTGTTTGCAGAGTACTGACAGTTTCTTCTTAGATGTTGAGCAAAAAAAAAAAAAAACGTTTAAGAACATTTTTAAAAAATTCTACTATGCTTTAGAAGTATTCCAAAAACTGAAAGTTTTATAATATTATCTGTCAATAATAGTATGGGAAGGACTACTGAATAATAATGGCGTGAATACTACTCATAGTTTTTGGCTTCTTTCCAAATATAAGTGACAGCCATGGAGGTGCATCTCACTAATGGGGAAGTGCAGTTTCTGCACTGTAGGGAGTGCAGTTAGCTGAGAAGCTCCAGCTGAAGCGCCTTCAGGATCCACTGCAGGATCCTGCTCTTGCTCTTTTAGAGCCAAAAGCCAAAGACCAAACACACAGTTCTTTTTAGCCTGCCACTTCCGTCCAGCATGGACTCTTCTAATAGGGAATGTTTGCATTGCAGCCCCCCTTTTTTGGTCTCTCAGACATTGTCTCAGAGCTGAACTACAGTCTGAGGCCCTTCCTACCCAATCCACCTTCCTTCTGCCTCTCCTTTTACATGTGTCAGCCTTGAACTGTGGTCCTTAAGCTTTCCATGCCTAATGTCTGTTTCTTCTCATCTGTCTTTCACTGAATAAATATTTGCCACTTCCAATTCATTCTTGACATCTGCTTCCTAGAAGACTCAAGCCCATAGAGCATTCATATCATTACTAAACACATACACAGTTAAGTATTTATACATATGTTTATATTTTTACACATTTTCATTTAAACCTTTATGAATTTATAAGATAAAGATGTGGCTGTCTTCATTACATAGATTAAAATATTTTAGGCTCAATGATACATGAATAATTGTATATGTTTTCAAGGCAAATAATATATGATTACATATTTAATACCCTTAATCATTGTATGCTGTATGTTTTGGATAATTAAAACAGGTTTTATCCAACACAAAGTTTCTATGCTTTATAAATGAAAAGGAAAAAAGAAAAGATTTAAATTATGAGCATCATTTTCCATCTGCCTCTTTTTTTTTTTTTAAAGATTTTATTTATTTGACAGAAAGAGATCACAAGCAGGCAGAGAGGCAGGCAGGTGGTTGGGGTCAGGCTCCCCACTGAGCAGAGAGCCAGTTGCAGGGTTTGATCCCAGGATCCTGGGATCACGACCTGAGCCAAAGGCAGAGGCTTAACCCACTGAGCCACCCAGGCACCCCTTTCATCTGGTTCTTAATAGCAACACATATTTGATAACGGAATTAAGAGAGGTTGAGGGAAAAGCAAACAGGAGCCAGACACTACACTGGTTTTATGTAAGAAAAAGCTAAGCCACAGAATGAGCAAAGGGAAAGTATAACACGTCAGTTCTGGAGGATGTGGATATATAAAGATTTGAATTGTCCTTTCAATTATTCTTTGTGGTCTGACTTATTTTATTTGAGCACTAGTTAAAGCAGAAACTACGACACAAGGAGTCATCTTGTGAGGATACCATTTTAGTCCTTTTCCTCTTCCACATTCTTACCCTTCCAGGGAGCATGGAAATATGGGAAGTGGAGAAAATAACAAACATTTGCATCCATGTTCAAAAAGATCCTGGAATGAAGTAATTACTTTGTACTTTTCCTACTTCTAGGGTTTTCAATAGCTTAGAGGCTGTATTAATGGGTTATTTAACCTTTTTTTCTTTCTGGCCTTGACCTGTATGACTTAAATTTTCTTTGCAAATGACATGTTCAAATAAGAACGTATGAAGAATGAAGACCATTGTTCCCTAATTCAATTGGAGAGGACTGCCGAATGAGATTTTAAAATCTTATGGAAGAATTGGGTTTTATGAATGTGAAGTTTTAGTAAAAATTATGGAGGAGGAAATGACCTTCCACCAGTTCTCATTCTCCTTTTCCATATATATCTTCTTCAGGATTTTAGGATTTTACTAATTCTTCCCAACTTAATTTACCTGCTACTAGTCTTATCCACATAGAAGAATTCCTCTTCACCTAGAATATTCTTCTTTGTTTCTTCTACGTAATGAATTTCTACTCATCCTTATGGACTAATCTTTGTGTCCCTCCGTAACACCTCCATTCTCCTATGGCAGTTTACTTTTGTTTTTGCATATGTTTCTCTTTTCCATTAAACTGAAAATATTCAGGGGCATGCCTTTTTCATCTTGTTTCCCCAATACCTGACATGTAGTAGTCAGCAAATTCTCCTGTTGGCATTTAATTACTTTATAGACTGTCACTATTCTAAATTTCCAACCTAACCATTCAATTATCTGTCATGCAGACTCTGATTCATTCAGACTAGTCCGTTTGCCATGCAAAGTGTATCTGAATATAATTATTTAAATATACAGGCTAGTTCAAAATAATCAATTAACCAAACTGCTTATAAACTTCTAAGACTGCCCTATTTCCCCCTTTCCCACCTTTTCATATGCTACTGATTTTTTTCAATGGTAAAGTGAAATTTCACCTCCCTAAACTTCAGCTTTCTATTCTAGATCACATTATGTTTTTCTTTTGACCTCACAGTCTTTGTTTTTTATATCATTCATTGGCTATAGGCTTTATTTTTGCCATACTTTATATTGGTCTCGTGATGGTGTTGGTCTTGATGGTAGCATATTTTTGATATGTGTGTGTCTGTGTACAAGTGTGTGTGTATGTGTGTGTGTATGTGTGTGTGTAATGTAACTAAATGTATACTATAAACCAGGAAGATACATAAAAAATTGTGTTCAAGTATGTGGACTTAACTCAGGGGTAGATGGTTGTTGGGGGATCTATAAGGGAAGTCCAGTTGTTCTTTGTGAGGAAACTCAAAAGACAAACCAACAGCAGATGGAAAAGAATGAGGAAGAAATTTGATTTTTGGCTGGGAGGAGCCAACAGTATATAGAGTGCGTGGAGAAAAGCTTGACAGTAGAAGAATCATCAAAATTTTCTGTGTAGTTTAATTCCATGTGAGCAGTTTATAATGAAGCGTGAAAAGGAAAGAAGAGGAATGGCCAGCCAAGGTAGCCTGAGGGAGCAGACCCAAGCCAGCAGCATGAATTCTCTTGCCAGTGAAAATGTTTCTTTTGTAGAAAGTCAGCATTTATAGCGAACAACAGCATTGGTAGGAAGAGTGATGTGTTTCACCTTGCCCCTAGGATTCTGCAGGAAGCAAGTCAGCATGAGACTGCAATTAGTAAGTTCTTTAGCCAGCACAGTGGCAAGAACACCAATAAAATCTAGTGCAACTCCGTCAACTCCACAATGATGGAGTGCTGCCATTGTGGATCTAATCACAAGAAATAATTTTTGTTTAATTATCTTGTATACACACAGATTAATGTTACCTAAGGAAACGCTTGAAAATATTTCAAAATATTTGAAAAACTTGTTATTTAACTTAAACTTATTTTCTATAAGGATATTAGAGATCCCTCATTATAAGATGTATTGTTATTTGTTGTTTTTCTTGTTTTGCTGAATGTGTAGTGGGGAAATTAAGACCAGAGCCTTTTGGGGGGTTTGTTGTTGTTGTTTGCCCCAGCTCTATTACAGTCTAATGATGTGACTTTAGATAATTTTTTTAAAAAGGGATTATAAATACTCTCTGCACTTATTTGGATTATTTTGAGTATAATAAAACCATTTATATAGAATACTTTGAAACACATAAAAATTACAAGAATCCTCGAATCTTTTGTTTCTCACAAAACTAGTAGAGTTTCACTTATGTAATTGGTGTTGAATCAAAGATTATTGAATAATGGGCATGAAAGAAAAAGGAGAATGTTATGGTCAAAAGAGGGGCACCTGGGTGGCTCAGTCATTAAGTGTCTACCTTCGGCTCAGGGTCCTGGTATCGAGTGCCGCAATGGGTTCTCTGCTTGGTGGGAAGCCTGCTTTCCCTCTCCCACTCCCCCTGCTTGTGTTCCTGCTCTTGCTGTCTCTCTCTCTGTCAAATAAATAAATAAAATCTTTTAAAAAATATATACCAGACTGCTCGAAGTAAATAGGAATGGTTATCCTTAGTATAGAGTCCACATTCTACATACAGCTTTTGAGATACTGAAATGTTACTATATTACTTGCCTAAGTAAATAAATATCTAAGAACTGGATCACTATAAGCAAGCTTAGATGAAATACCCAAGCCAAAATAGATTAATATATCAACCAAAATGCATACATATTTGCCCGAGGCACTATCCTAATAAATTAAAACATCCTAGTAAATAACTAAATAAGCATACTTGAAGACCAACTGCATTATTTGCAAGTGTAACTGGGGAAAGGAGAGTTAGATAATCAAACTGAAGCTAGTTTGATTGTATGAATTTCCCCTCTCCACTAAGAAATTTAAGACTAGATCATTCACACTGAACATTTTGTATGTACAAACTCTCTCTTTTGGTTAAATTGGTTAAATTCATGCTTTCTAAAACTGTTAGTAATGAGTTACTAAAGAGCATCAGCTGATATTTGAGTAATAGTACAGCTGAACAGGTTGTAATTTTTTGTTGTTGTTGTTGTTGCATTGCATCATTCACACCGCCTATCAAATCTAATGGCAGCATGTCTCAATCTGATGTCAAATAGCTCTTGGCCTCTTTATCAATATGAGCAATACCATTCAACTTTCTCGGAAAGGCTAGGCTATTGATGGTCAATCACATTGTATGGTAAAATATATCAATTTTATTAACAGAGGATGGCATTTCCTGATCTTATTCTAAAGTTCTGAAGTGCTTTGGGGTTGGGACCTGTGGCTTCTGAGGTTATAAGAACTGCATGAGCTTAGGGCATAAAATATACTGTATTTTCAAAAAGTGTATAATTTGCTGGCTAACTTTGTTTTATCAACATTTCTGGATTGCTATTTATCACACAGGTATTTGACCTTCTGAACTGATTCATTTTACTGAAAATTATATTTGTATACTTTCTTCTCCTGTTGCTAAATATATGACTGCTGTGATGTAACATTATTAAAAATCCACATCTTATTCTACTACCAACCTTCATCCTAAGTTACTGACAAGTCTTGATAATGGATAAACATTTGCAGTCATTCACTGAGCACGTTACAGGGTGTGAGCTAGATGAGATGTGGCAGGTTACTTTCCACTCTTAAAATTATATATGACTTTACTAATAGTATTTACCACAGCCTAAACAAATTAGAATTCCCAAGGAAGGGGAAAAAATGGAGAAAGAAAGAAATCGCTTTGATACTGCAAGATAAGGTTACTTGTGGTAGCAGAATTAGACATATCTAGGAAAAGAAACCTAATTATTCCTCCTTGGATCTTTAACTTGAAGACATGACCACAATCCATTCAGAGGATCAATTAAGGCTTTTCAGCCAAGAATCCCAAAACATTATTGAAATAAAATGTTTGTTTTTTGGTTTGTTTTTAATTTTTAATTTTTTTATTAGTATGTTCAGTTAACCAACATGTAGTATATCATTAGTTTTTGATTTAGTGTTCAATGATTCAGTAGTTGCATATAACATCCGGGTCTCATCCCAAGACCCATCACTCTGTTACCTCATCCCCCCACCCTCCTCTCTTCTGTAACCCTCAGTTTGTTTCCCAGAGTCCAGAGTCTCTCATAGTTTGTCTCCCTCGCTGATTCCTTCCCTTTCAGTTTTCCCTCCATCCCTCTGTGGTCCTCTGGGCTATTCCAGATCTATAAATATAAAATGCAGTTGGATGAAGTTTTCTCTTACCTATCCTGGGTTTCTCCCCTTCCTCCCTCCCTTCCTTCCTTTCTTCTTTCCTTCCTTCCTTCCTTCCTTCCTTCCTTCCTTCCTTCCTTCCTTCCTTCCTTCCTTTTTCTTTCCTTCTTTTGTCAACACTGGTTTAAAACACAAGCAGTTCATTTGGTGTTTCTGGTAAGATGTGGACAGATATTTAACTTTCTATTTATTTCTGCCTATTAGTAGAAAGTCCTTAACAGTGTCAAAAAAAAGTTTGAACAGATGTATATTATAAGCCATATACAGAGTAGAAATTCCAATGATTGGAGATGGCATCTCTTCCCAGGAAACAGAGAAGATAGGCAAAAATAAAGAACATATGCCTTAGTAAGAATAAATAAACCATTTGGTTAATGAGGCTAGTTACCGAATTAGAAACCATTCAGGTCATTAAACTATTTCATGCTGCTGTTGAAAATTATACTTGCTGCTTACATATTAAAAGAAGATAATACACAGATTAATTGTTTTCTTATATTCCATGGCATTCCTCCAGAATTTACATCAGGTACAAGTTCAGGAAAAATAGAAGTGCCAACCTACTAAACCTCTTCTATTTGCAAGGGTATATATATATAAAGAGAGAGATTTTGTAAATACCTCAAGAATTCATCACAAAATCTCAGTTCTAAAAAATTATTAAGTCATTGTTAAAGTTTATTAAATTAAGAAAACTTTATGTATGCTTTCTTAATTAATAGTCACCAAATTAAGGTTAGTATGCTATTTCAACATATGATGATAATAATCACAGTAAAAAATAAAATGTCCTGGGACTCAAAAGAGAGTACGCAGTTCATCCATAGTCATACGTTGCAGACACAAATATATAGAAACATTTATCCCAGTTGTATTTTAAGATGATGTTTTTTCATTGTACATATTGGCTGCCTCAGATACCCTTGTTCCATTTTGTACCTATCCTTTCTCTCTCACACTCCTTTCTCCCCTGTCTGTTTTGACCATTGCTTTATCTCTGGCCAAGTCTGATTTATTCCTGGTTCACATCTTTGAATGTCATACTTTTGCCACTCCAATGCTAAATAACCCTATTGATATGGGCATTTCTGATCTCCAGGAGCAGCAATGTTGTTGTTTTTAGTATATTTGTGGTGTTGTTGTTGTTGTTTTTTACATTAAAAAAAAATCAAGTATAATTAACATACAATGTTATATTAGTTTTAGGTGTACAATATAATGATTCAACAATTCTATACATTTCTCAGTTCTCATCAATATAAGTGTACCCTTGGGGCACCTGGGTGGCTCAGTGGGTTAAGCCTCTGACTTCGGCTCAGGTCACGATCCCAGGGTCCGGGGATCAAGCCCCACATCAGGCTCCCTGCTTAGCAGGGAGCCTGCTTCCCTCTCTCTCTCCGCCTACCTCTCTGCCTACTTGTGATCTCTCTCTGTGTCAAATAAATAAATAACATTAAAAAAATATATATTTATTTCACCCATCCCCCCCACCTCTACTCTGATAACTACCAGTTTGTTTTCTGTATTTAAGAGTCTGTTTTTTGTTCATCTTTTTTTTTTAACTTTATTTCTTTTGCTTCTAAAATTCTATAGAGATAATATGGTACTTGTCTTTCTCTGACTTACTTATTTTACTTACTGTTACAACCTCTAGGTCCATCCATGTTGTCCCAAATGGTAATATCTCATTCTATTTTGTGACCTAGTAATATTCCATTTACTTTACCCATTCATTTATTGATGGACACTTGGATTGTTTCCATATCTGGGCTACTATAAAAAATGTTGCAATAAACATAGTGGTGCATATATATTTTCAAATTATTATTCTTTCTTTGGGTAAGTATCTAGTAATGGAATTACTGGATTATTTGGTAATTTTGTTTTTAATTTTTTGAGGAACCTCCATACTATTTTCCACAGTGACTGTACCAATTTGCATTGCTACCAACAGTCCACAAGGTTTCTTCTACTCGACATCTTTGCCAAAACTCATTTTTTGTGTTTTGTATTTTAACAATTCTGACAAGTGTAAAGTGATATCTAATTGTGGTTTTGATTTTTATTTCCCTGATGACTAATGATATTGATCATCTTTTCATGTGTCTGTTGACCAACTATATGTCTTCTTTGGAAAAATGTCTATTCAAGTTCCCTGTCCATTTTTAATTGGATTATTTGGGTTTGTTTGGTGTTGAGTTGAGTAAGTTCTTTGTACATTTTTGGATATTAACCCTTTATCAGATATATCATTTGGAAATATCTTCTCCTACTCAGTATGTTGCCTTATTAATGCTTTCCTTCACTGTGAATAAGCTCTTTGTTTTGATGTAGTTCCAATAATTTAATTTTGCATTTATTTCCTTTGCCAGAGGAGACATTTCTAAACAGATGTTTCTACAACCAATGTCAATGAAATTACTGCCTAAGGTTTCTTCTAGGAATTTCAGGGTTCCAGGTCTCACATTAAGTCTCTGATCCATTTTGAGTTTATTTTTGTGTAGATGTAAGAAAGTGGTATAGTTTTATTCTTTGGCATCTAGCTGTCCATTTTCCCAACACCATTTGTTGAACAGACTATCCTTTTCCCATTGTATATTCTTGCCTCCTTGGTCTTAGGTTAATTGGCCATGAAAGCATGGATTTATTTCTGGAGTATCTATTCTGTTCCATTGATCTATGTGTCTGTTTTTGTGCCAGTACTATACTGTTTTTATTACTGTAGCTTTATAGTATATTTTGAAATTTGGGACTGTGATGCCTCCAGCTTTCTTCTTTTTCAGATTCCCTTGGCTATTTTGGGCCTTTTGTGATTCCATACAAATGTTAGGATTATTTGTTTTAGTTCTGTGAAAAAAAAAATTTATTTTTGGTATTTTGATAAAGATTGCATTAAGTCTGTAGATTGCTTTAGGTAATATGGACATTTTAACAATGTTTGTTCTTTCTAGGAGCAATGTTTAAACCCTTGCTTCTGAAATCCCAGATATTTCACCTGATGTTGTTTGCTTTGGGGGATTCTACCTGGACCAAAACTTTGGGTGAGAGTGTTGTATTGTGACTATTTAATACACTGTGATTCTGTTGTGAACAATAAAATTTACAAAAATTTACTAGGTAGAGATTAGAGGAAACCTATTGTTTTCCTAATTAAAAGTTAAAGTTCTTAGTAAGCATTGCTTTTTGTTATTTATTCTTTTCCTCTTCTGCCTGGGACATGCATGTTATGCCTGTGGTACAAAAATCATACTGTGAGCATGAGGGTAAAATCCACAGCCAAGATGGCAGAGTGAAAGGGAAGAAAGAAACTACATCCCCTTTGTTTATCATGGAACCATTATATTAGTCCTGGACTACCTACACATGCTTCATATTTTGTGGGAAAACATAAATCTCTATTTGACCAATCAGCTCATGGTGGTTCTATAACTAATGTATTCTAACTTAGACACTTAATGAAGCCTAAGTCCATTGTAAGGATTAGGTAAAGCGCTGACCCTTGTAATGTCTAAAAAGGACCAATCACTTCCCAGTTGTATTCTGGATAATAATCAGTAAAAATTGAACTGAGCACCTACTCTGTTGACTACTGTGCTGAGACTACCAGAAGGAAGAGTTATGGGATTATGTATTAAGCACTATTGCAGATCCTGACTTCAGGACTCCACGGGACTTTTATCAAGACCTCCAAAAGCAAGGGAGTGTTTTCTTTTCCTCTGAATGACATCAAACACAGCACATCAGAAGCTCTCTTGAAAAAAATGGAGTAGCAACAGCTTTATATTTATTTCCTCTTAGATTCCTTTGGATATTGAAAGCTAAAACTAACCTTGTACCTTAAGAGTTTTGCTAAAACATAACTTCTCTTTCTCTCATGCAAAATAGCTTTTACTATGTGGAAAATGTTCATTCAGGCCACAAATGTTCATTAAATGCACAGTAACTGTCCTTTGTCCTGTGAATATCAGGAAAGTTAAGAATGATTCTTTTCATTCAGAAAGCTTACAGGGTAATAGAATCAGAAAGTGGAGAAAAAATGTTAAATAAACTAGTCATCAAAATACAATTCCAGCATTCACACGAGAAATCACAATTATAATAAAATGTAAATAGAATCATTTTAGATATTTCCAAAGAAAAAATACACCTGAGAATCTTTATACAATCTAATGATTTTTAAACTATAGAGGCCCCTTGAAAAAGTGCTTATTGTATTATGAGATATACATACTGTTAATAATAATAGTAATTATTATTATCCAGTTGTATTTTCTCACCATCTGGAAACACAATTAATACCTTCAATACATCTAAGAACAGGAGATAGAACTTTACTCAAAGCACATGGATGAAAATAGTATTCCCTTGAAGAATTTTCAAAAAAAATACAAAGACAGCACATTCCTGAACACAATACACATATCTTCTTATAGTCTTAACGGTCCAGTCACCTCTGTTCTCCATAGTTCTATTCTGTTAAGATATAATTTTGGAATGGCTGGATCCGAGAGGAAATCAAATGTCAGAGTCAGGTCACTAATGGTTAGAAACACTAATAGAAACCCTAATTAGAGCTAAGCATTTAATTATCTTTCTGTTCCTCTCATTTCTAGTATTACCACATTTCTCAAATGACTTACATTTTTTTTGAAATGACTAAAAATAGCTATCCATAAAAGATAAGTTTGGTCCTAAATCTCTGGATTCCGGATGAGATATATTGTAATGGTTCATTTTATAGGAGAGAGACCATCTTTATAAATAAGTGATACCCTGTGCTCTGCACTGTAACTGCATTGGAAATGTACTGATCTAAAAGAAACTCACTGGGTTGAAAACCAGTTGATGTTGATTTTTCAGATATACTGAATTCTGTGAAATGGCCTCTAGAAACCACTGTGAACTCCCCATATCTAGCCAGAGAAATTATGTAATGATATACTAAAAAAATAAATCCTCTTTGGACTTCTATGGTATTTTACATTTTAGCAGATTATATTATTTCCTAACCCAGTGCTTTTATTGTTGTTGTTGTTTTTGCTTTTTTTCCCAGCTATAGCATTGCCATATTAAAAAAAAAAAAAAAATCAATGTGTATCCCATTTTCTGTTACTGTACCGGTTAGTTTGGACTAGCTACATATTTTATTTAGTACAGACTGCTTTTCTCAAATAGCTTTTGAGGTGAATGTATGTTATTTGGCTCTAAGTTTGAAAGAAATAGAGAGACAATCAGGTTTCTTCAGGTGATAGGGTGTTACTGTAAAGATGCCCAGAGAAGCAAGAAAGCACTGGAAATTGGCACAGTCAGTTGCAAAATCAGGATAGAATAAAATCACTTTTGTTCAGGCTGCAGTAAAAATCCTAAATACCCAACAACAGTTCTAGTTGTCTGTTCTGCTTCTGACTCAGCTTCTCTTATCTCTGTTCCTCCGCTTATTTCTTCTGTTGCTTCATACTTAAGGTAGGCTTTCTATGTGTATTGGTTTGTGCTCTTCCTACTGGCTTTGTTGTTGTTTGTGTGTCTCACACTGAAATTCCCCAAGTGTGAAAAATGGATTGGATATTTTTGTTACTTTAGAGCATCTTTACTGATTCAATAACTGGCACCTGACCACCTCAGAAGGCTCTACTCCAGCCAACAGTTTGCCTTCGCATCGGATTAATGTCTTTTTTCTATTGTTGGGAAAAATTGTGATTAGGCAAAACTATGTGTGTATATGTAAGAAGCCTCATTCGGCAGATTCAATTACAAAGTGCAGTGTAGTTGACAGACATCCTGGGCTTTCTGATATCTATTTTAGAGGGAATTTCTCTTAAATTTTAAAAATACTATTTATTTTTGTGGATGTTGTCATGGAACGGATAATCCAAGACACTATTGGTGAGATTCCAGGTACTTATGTGGTATCTTTATACTCTGGAGATCTATTAGTAACAAAATTGTTGATTCAAATGCCATCAGAAATTCTCTGAGTACTCCATGTGGAGGATTATTTAATGGAGTTAAATTTTATAATGTCTCCAGTGAATGTGTACCATTTAATTCTCAGATAAATATTGACTTACACCAAGATAAATGCTGAACAAGATTGAAATGTGGAAATTTACTCATTGTAGAAGATAAATCGAAAACTCCATTTTGTTAACCCAATCTTTTACTGTTTTATAGAACTTCATTGAATTTCTAATCTGTGTAATATTTAGATTCTGATAATTATATGGATATTAAAGTAAGTAATTTGAATTTGTTAATAGGAATATATTCTATATTAGGCAATTCAACAGAAAGATACATTGATAAATTTTACTAAATAAAACTGAGCTGATATGTTGAATGAAAAGCAGTTATGTTCACCAAAATAATAAAAACTGAAAACTTGATTATATTAAATAATCTGTATATTTAATGGCAAGATAAAGCCAATATGAGAAGTTTTATTTCAATCAAGGGAAGTGCAATGCTACCGGTTTTTGTTTTTGTTTTTGTTTTCTTTAATTCAATTAGGCAACGCACTTTAAACCTGACACATTAGAAAGAATGCAGTTTTAAGTGTTAAATCTTATTGATATTTATTTCAGAAATGTTCTCATATTGCAATGCTAAGTAGGTATTTTTAAGGAAAAATACATTTGGGGAACGTATATTTATTTTTTGGAAACTTGAACTCTGTAAGCACATATAATACACTGAAGTAAAACAATCTAGACAGAAATTCAAATATTTAATGAGACTGTGGGTGAGTATCTTAACAACAAAGGAAATTGGATACATTTTGCAATACCTCTTTGACCAATAAAGAATATAATTCTTAAATTCCTTTGGGGTATCTTTTCCCTTCCTCTCATAGAAAATTTTTCTAATGGTTTTAAAATATTAACTACAATTTATTTAAGTTGTAGGAAAGTTATAATTATTTAAGTTATTTTATAGAAAATAAAAGGATGTATATTTATATTTCATTATTTTACATAAAACACCAAAAATATTTATTTTTGATAAATGAAATTCATATTTTATTTGATGGATTTTAATAAGAGTATTCTTCCCACACCATATACGCTATTCTTGAGCTCTCCCTAACATTCATTATATATACTTTACACTGAATAGTGAAAATAAATAAATGAACGAGTGGGTAAACTAGTAATCAACAAAGGTATAATCACATTGACAATTATATTTCATTTATGTCCATGAGCCACTTAAGATCAATAAGTAAATCTAATTCATGTTCATGTCCCCAAAGACCTGCACAGACTTAGCAAATTGTAAACATTTAATATGTATTTAAAATACTGAAAAAATAAGTTAAAGAAATTAATCTCTATGCTATTAATATTTTTTTCTTTCAATAAAATCAGGATTTGAAATAAAGTGTGTTAGAGAAAAAACAATCATATCAAGTGTTTTTGAATTCATTTACTATTGTGCTAGCATTAGATTTAGAAATGCAATTAGGTTTACAATAGGATTAAGCAGGAAATATTGGTTTTAATTTACTGAAAAGTTAATATCTTTAACATTACAAATGAGAATAACTGTCTTTCAACTTAATTGAATAAGATTGTTCAAGTCAAATCACTTCCTTCCAAGTGATGTCATTATTTTCATATGACAAGACAGATAATCATCTGTCATGTTTGCCATCATTAGATGATGGTTATGCTGGCAAAAGTCCATTTACTCACCCACACCTTGAAAAGGCACAAGTGGGATTTTTTTGCTATGAGGATGATAAAAGAAAATCCTTGGTTCCAAGTATATTGTCAGTATAAGAAGTAAGTTAATACTATTAGTATTTCAAACTAAAATACATGAAAAGCATAGCTTGGTATTTCTATAAATTATTATTTATTTTTTTGTTCTGTTCAAAAGGTTGACTGAAGTTTTAAATAATGTCTACTCTTCATAGACATGAATTGGACTTCACTGGCCTACTAAAAACTTAATGAAAATACTTCTTCACAGAGGTGAAATAACTTTTTTCTTTTCACGTTTTTTCTTAGAATTTTTGAAACATACATGTCACTTATTAACAATAATATTTTGACACATTTTCTTTCTCCATTCAATACAGACATATACATCTAATAATATCTGTTATTATTTGCTCAACAATTTTAAGTAAACTGCCGTACTACAATCCTGTAACTCTGTGTTTCATAAGATTCAAGAAGAATTTTAACATTGATACAATGCTGTTATTTAATATCCAGTTCATAGTTGCATGTTGCCAATTATCATAGTAAAATGTTTTGTATCATTATTGACAGTCTTTCCAAACAGGGTCCACAATAATTAATTGTTATTTAATAAAATATTCTGCCCAAAGAAAGACTGAATTCTCTGAATTCCAAAAGTAGCTTCCAAAATTTGGGGTATAGAATACACATATTCTATTCAATGGTGCCCTGCATTACCGCTAAACCTAGTGTAGTTCTCAATGGTTTAGGGCTTCATTAAGTCTACGTGTTCTATCTTCTGTGCTTATAACCTGGAAGTACTTGTATTGGGAAAAGAGGACCTAATATGGGTTGAGAAATTGTTGATTTAGAGGGGGAGGGGCAGTTACATCTGTAGTGGAAAACAAGAAGTTTCATTTCAGTGCCCATATGTTTATAACTAATAAAGAAAATTGTTCATTAAACTTTTGGGGGTATCTTTATACCTTCCTCTCATGCAAAATTATTTCTGTGAGTTTTTCTAACAGTTTTAAAACAGCAGCGATTTTGAGATTTTCATAATTTCCATGTTAATTAGTAATGAGGAATAAGAGGAATATGGCATACTGCAGATAGTACCCAGAATATATCTTCATCAGAAAGAAAAATGAAGGTATTGTGAAATTCTTTTAAAAGCTCAAAAAGTTCAAAGCCACACCATAAACATCCATAGTATATTAATGTTTCATGGTATTTTCATTCTTCATTTTGACTTTTCTATCCCCCATTTTTCTGATAATCATCTTGAAGTTTTGATCGGTTTATAAAGTTTTTTTAAATTTATTCATTTGAGAGAGAGAGATCAAAAGCATGAGCAGGAGGAAGGGTCAGAGGGAGATGGAGAAGCTTAACCAACTGAGCCACAAAGGCATTCCTTGATTGGTTTATAAAAACATAACTACTCATAAACTGTAAGTGCCCTTTAACTCTTTATAGTGGAATTATCAGTGTCTTATATGTTACAACAAGTATAATATCTAATTCACAGTAAGTCTTAATATCTGATGATATTTGATAATTTACCCTTTATTTGGGAGTATTTTTCTTTTTCAAAATGTGGCATGTTTGAATGTAACAGTAGATTTACTTAGACTAATATTGTAGATTTCCATTATTTAATTATGTTTGCTTTTGCAAAACTGAAAGAAGACTTTCTTATTCAAGCTTGAGAAAAACGTTTTTTCCTCTAATGCTAAACAACACAGGTGGAAAAATAGAAATGATATTTTAGCAAGTGTTAGCTACATCTAATATGATTTTCTGTCAACACAGAAACTATGAGTTGTATGTTTTAAAGATTACAGTCAAATTGTTTTCTTCAGTAAATAGAGGCTGGATTCCTGGTGTGTCAAAATGATGCTCTCTGAGAAACAATGAAATTTTGAATCAAAACTACATAAAGATTGCCAGCCATTAGACACATTCCTTTGGCTTACTTTAAATTCCAATATGCAACAATGAAATGCAGTTTATAAGCCTGTGCTCTGTATGTATGGAAATGCTATATGACTCTTGTAGAAAGAGAGGCTTAAATCAGGACATGACTTTTACTGGAGCAATAGTCAGAGTTATCCTACATCATTACAGATGACATAATCAAAATATATTAAAATAATGAAACTTAGAATATAATATTTTAGTAACACATGTGAAGCTCAGGTTCTGAAATACAAAAAACAGATTGGTGGTTATCAGAGGCAGGGGTAGGGAATGGGTGAAATGGGTGAAAGTAGCCAAAATGTATAAACTGCCATTTATAAGACAAATAATTCCTGAGATATAATTTACATCACGGCAAATATAGTTAATAATACTGTATTATATATTCAAAAATTGATAACAGAGGCGCCTGGGTGGCTCAGTGGGTTAAAGCCTCTGCCTTCGGCTCAGGTCATCTCAGGGTCCTGGGATCAAGCCCCGCATCTGGCTCTCTGCTCAGCAGGGAGCCTGCTTCCCCTACCTTTCTTTCTGCTTGCCTCTCTGCCTGCCTCTCTGTCTACTTGTGATCTCTGTCTGTCAAATAAATAAATAAAATATTTTTTAAAAATTGCTAACAGAGTACATTTTAAAAGCTCTCATCACAAGAAAAAATATGTAACTAAGTGGTGATCATTTCACAATTTGTACGTATGCTGAATCATTGCATTGTATACTTGAAACTAATGGTTAAATGTCAGAAAGAAAATAAGGTTCAGGCTGTCAGTTCTTGCTTAATTAAATAATATTTGAGAATGATACCTAAGATGGGATTTAAATTGCTCATATTGATCTGAATGACATAAGAATCACAGAAGGCCTGGAAACCTGTTCCAAATTTGATCAACTCTTTTCTTCGAAAAATAAATGCAGAAAACACTTTTGGAAAATATTCCCAGTAAGGTCAACAATTTGAACTTATTCTGACAGTCTATCTTTGACCTTCTTAGGCATATTATGCTTACTATGCATGCCCTTTAAAGATCTGTTTAAATGAATGAATTCACAAATTCCTCTGAGAAATGCTATTGATTTCTCCAAAAACAAAACAAACAAACAAAAAATCATTAACATCCACCAGTAATTAAATTTAGAGTATGTGCTTTTTATACATCTGTATTCCTTCTGAATAAAAATTCACCTAAAGAAATTTTGGAATTGTCCTCGAGTATAGTCCTCCTAGAGAGAATAGCAAAATCTAATTACATTCCTATTTAGAATGCTCAGGATCGCACATTACATTTAGCCGAGATTTTCAAGTTGCTTTCCCAGCTAAATGATACCACTTATCTCCAGTTACTTTTAAAACATTTATAGAAATGGGACTATTACAGAAGCTGTGAGATATTGCATACAAAACAAGATACGTGCAATGGCATTTTTAACAAAGCAATACAAACATGGATATGTAAGTTTGTATCAGCTTCATTTGGTTGTGTCTCATGGACTTTAACTTGATTTATTAGAAAGTATTTTTCTCTTCAGGTAATCATTCTCAAATATTTTTTCCTTTTTTTTTTAAGATTTTAATTCTTTATTTGACAGAGAGATCACAAGTAAGCAGAGAGGCATGCAGAGAGAGAGGGGGAAGCAGGCTCCCCACTGAGCAGAGAGCCCGATGTGGGGCTCAATTCTAGGACCCTGAGATCATGACCTGAGCTGAAGGTAGAGGCTTAACCGACTGCCAGTCCAATCTGCTTTCTCATAACCCCTAATTTTTAGATAATCAACACAGTGACCATAAGGTTCATATGGATTCCTTTGTCTGAGTGCCCATTTTATGATAGGTAAGCAGATCAGAGATGCAAAGCAAATGTTCTAAGCTACCATAACTTTGTAATGGTAGAGCCAGGACTCTGAGGTACCTATTTCTGACTCTGAGCTCCTGTAATCTATTATCCTTTGGGAGGTAACTCGTAATAGTGTTTGATAGCAACTTTTCCTCATTTTAGTGGTTACTGTATTTTTTCCATTTACCTCACTTTTTCCCCCCATTCTCCACGATGGGTCCTTCAGTTGCCTTTGACTAGACTGGCACTTACATTTTCCACTACGTCTGTATTTTCAGTCATGAGATTTTATTTTTTAATGCTATTAAATTTACTTGTTTAAAGTTAAGCTTTCAGAGACGGCTATGGTTAAAATAGTACATTGGTACAGTTGAAAGAATTGAAGTCAATTCCCTAAGTTGCAAAATTTTTATTCAATAGTGCATGTGAGATAGGTGCCTTGCTCATCATCCTGATGAAGTATTTTTTTGCCAGACGGTATTTAAATACTCAGGTTTATCTGGACACTGCACTAAACATTGTTTGTTGTATTTTTGTTTGTTTGATCTCATTTGTGAGAGGACTAAAGGATTTCAATATAGTAAACAAAATATTTGACTACTTTTACTTTGTGCAAAGTAATATGCAACATTTGATAATAAATTATAAAAGGATAAATTATCTTTCCTAAACTCTCAAAAGTATTTTGTACTTCTGTAATGCAGTCCATCTGGTCTGGCTTATGAGTGTCTGTCTCCTAAACTAAATGAGGAACTTATGAATTATTTATTTCTACCTAGTGTGGTACCAGACATAGTACTAGGTGTATTGTTGATTCTCAATTAACATTGGTTTAGTTGTACATGACTGATTAGAAGATATGGTTTCTATGTCTTTAAAAATTGCTCCTTGAAAATTCTCGTAATTGGGGCATAAATGACATCATTACTTTGGTTCCTTTTCACTCAGCGATGAATGTGTGTGTGTAGGTCATGATACGTGAAAGTACTTCATTCCCCTAGACACAGCGATTTGTTGAAGGGACATCAGGAGATCCAATTCTAAGGAGGCACAAGGCAAACTCTTCTGGGACTGATGGAAAAATGATTCTGGTTATTTTATTCTGCATGTGAAGGCTAAGCAGTTTTAGGGCATGGAGATAATTCTACTTGATGTTACCTTAGAAGGAAAAAGCTGAAAATGGACATACAGGAAGTTCAAATGATATTGTTAAGTTCTGAAATTCATCCGTGCCTGAAAGAAATCCTATCCATCTACTTTTAATTTACACAGTCAAATACATTGTGGGTTTTTTGTTTTGTTTTGTTTTGTTTTTTGTTTGTCTTTATACAGGAGCCTTGTTGTTGTGTCATTTGCAACTGAATCCTCATAATGTTTATAGTATTTAACCTTTACAAATAGTCATTCTGAATTGCTTCTATTGAGTTTCTGGCTTTCAAATTAAATGAGAAGCTCAAGAAACAAGGGTTCTACAGATGCAATGCAGTGAGTGAAAAAATGCTACTCAATCTGCCTGACTTAAATTAAATGGATTTAAGACACACCATTTGCTCTAGAAGAATTTAGGAACACTGAAACAAACCTAGTTTACATATACAAACAAAATGACCACACTGACACACAGAAAAGATAGGAGTTTCAGCTTTATGTCTCTCCATCCAGCATGTGTCATAATTAATATGATACTCTTTAGTGCAAGCATAATCGTCCCTTTTTTTTTTTTTTAATGGAACCGGTTTTTAAATGATGATGATCTGGAATCTAAGAAGATTTCAGCATAATAAAATTTAAAACAATTCTGATCTATTAACCTGATTTATTAAAATGTTACTACTTCATGACATATAAAATAGCATAACATCTGCTTGTATAACATGTAAAATCCTAACCAAAAAAAAAAAAAAAAGAGAAACTCTTACCAATAGAAAAAGGAGGAAAAAACTCTGCAAGATATATTATACAAATCTTGCTAACTTATAAAATCCTGATTTTTAGGGAAGTGTTAGGGAACATAAAGGTTATATTCTAATTAGTCACTAGATACTGTCTTTCTGAGTAATAGCTGCCTTTAATATGCATGTATGATTAGTAAAATAAAACATTAAGAAGAAATAAATAAATGCCTCATTCATTTATATAAATAAATAATTTATTTATATGCTATATATACAGACAAATTCTTAAATTAAAAGTTGAATTCAAGCCAATTACTAGCAAAAGGCAACAAATTGGTGTTTTTGATAGAACAGTCTAGTGACTTTAAATCCTATTATTTAATTAGTAATTGTGGGTGGGCTTTACATATCACAGTATACTAGAAAAGGGCTTAGTTTAGCACAACATTGATTAAAGGAGGTAATCCTAGAAATTAAAGTTTATAGCCATTTAAGCATGGATTAGTTTTAGAACTGACTTCTGATTTCTACGTAAGAAATATCAATATTTGGGTGACAAATAGTAAGTCAAATGATCCATTACTCAAATCATCCTCTACCCTCCTTCTAGAGTATAAAATAATAATATTTTTATTTAGTAACAACACATAACTTAATTACTAACCCCAGAAAACAAGTCAAATTAATTAAAATAAAATAAAATCAGAAGCAGGATTATAGTTTGCCTGTTGCCTTAGGCAATGGACAACCAACAGATGATGTGATAGCTGATAACATATACTTTCTGATCTCTTCTCCTCTTTCACAGTATCTACGTTTAAAAAAAAATCATAGAATATTATTAACAGTTTTGTCAAATGTAAAATAATTCAAAGATTTTCAATAAAATGTAGATTTTAATCAGAGACCAATGATCCCTAACAGGTAACACAAGAGCCAAAATAATTGCTATTTTATATTCCAGCTTCTATTTTTGCCAATGGTTTTCTCTAAGAAGTTCAATATATGAATGAAACACTTTCTATTGTAAAACTGATTTTCTATACATTTTAGTATCTCTGGTCTAACCAACTGAGTGTAAGACACACCTGTTTTATTGTGCTTATCTCCTGAGATGGGAGAGTCCACAAGAGCACTAATGATATTTAGTGTTCTCTTGCAACTGGAGACTTAAATCCATTGCAGTCACTGTCAGGCATGGACACAATAGAACATGAGAACACTGTATGATCAAGTTGCTTTGGATCTCTGTACTTCAGCTCTCTTATCAAACAAAACAAAACAAAACAAAACAAAATGAAAACAAACTTACTTGGGCCATATGAGGTGGTGCTTAAGGGTACAGGCGCTCAAACCAAAGTCTGGACTTTACTCTCCTCACCCTGCCATTCACAAATTGCATAATCTTGGACAATGTATTATTTTTTCAAAGCCCGAATTTCTAGATGAAGTAATTATGAGGATTAAAGTAGTCAGTGCTTATAAAACACTTAGGATATGGCCTACCTCATAGTAAGCATTTGAAGTATGGAGTCAACTTTATCCTTAAAATCAACCAAAACTTCTGGTGTAAAGTTGACTGCAATAAACACAGTGTTCTGCTTTTCTATTTTTCTGCCTTGTAATTTTATTGCATTTAAGAACAATACTGTTTCTCCTTCATTTTGACAGATAATGAAAGCAGGGAACAAAATTACAGAATCAAATTTGTCTCTGTCATTTTTTATCTCACTTCCTTTAACTGACAATGGAAAAATTAATTATAATTAAATTTTTTATGAAGATTAAATATGCTTATTCATTTAAAGTTTTTAGCAAAAGTGCAGCATCATTCAGAACTCAATAAATGTTACCTGTTATTGTTATTACTGGTATTATTTTAATAGTACTTATATTGTATAGTGACATTGATGAAGGATAATTGGAAGGCAGGCAGGCAGGGACAAGGGACCATGCCCTAAGAGGAAACCACCCTTAAAAGGATTTTATATCACCCTGGAAGGAGCCCTCCATCCTTTCCCACATGACAAATGACAGAAACCTGACTGGATGACAGGTGCAGGGAGGGTTAAAACAGCCTGTCAACAAGCCCATAAAACCCCCTAGACTTAGAAACTCTGTTGGCAATCCTTTTGGATCCCTTCCCTCGTTGGGAATTTTGTACTGTAACTTTGCTATTGCTCAATAATAAATCTCGGTTTGCTGCTCACCATCTCTGTCTGGCCTACCTCTTCATTCTTCCAAGCTGTGTGACCAAGCTGTGTGCACCGACAGAGGAAAAAAAAATCCTACAACATTTCTAGAGGGGCATACAAATATAGTAAATTCTTAGTGAACAAAAAACTATAAATAGTCTAGAAAATGGTACCAAATAATGCACACGCACACACACACACACACACACAACTTTTCACATGAGGTCACCTATCAGTGCAGTCTTCCTCTAAATCTACTATTATAATAGTCTAACAGCTGGAGATTCCTTCTAGGGTTCCTTCAGATACTCCACTGTGAAACATTTATGAGAAAAAAAATCATTTGTTCTGATAATTTTGCTTTCTTTTCAATGTGTAATTTTGATATAGGTATGATGATCTGAGTTAAGGAGATAAAGGGAAGAAGAGTACAGAGAACTCCATTCTGCTGCATTATGGATTTTTTTTCAATATTATTATTATTATCATAATCATCATAGAGCATCATCTTAATTATTTCATCCTTTTTCCTAAATCAGCTAAACACTGAGCCTGGGACTTTTTTTCTCCTTCCAATTTCTTCTATTCAGTGACCTCATTCAGTCTCGTTGATATAAATATCACTTATGTGGCAATGAATCCAAAATTGTAGCTTTTTCCTAGACATTTTAACTACTGCCAGAATGGAATATTATATCTATTAAGTATCTTCATGCTTAGCAACAGAAAATCATCATTTGAAAAATAAATATACTTTGGATGACTTTTCTCTTGGCAGTCTAATAGCTGTCTCAAAATCTCAAACATAATATGATCAAAACAGAATTCTCAATTTTCATCCTATCACTAATACTTTCCACTCCTGGTTTTATATCCACCCAAGTGTTAAAATAAGAAATTGAAGAGTGATTCTTGATTCTAGTCTTTATTTAGCTCTCCCTATTACCATCATTTTACCACCATGAATTAACTGAGTCATAGCTTATGATTAACTGTTTCTTACCACTTTTCTTTAAAATTACTGCTACCAATGTACTACAAGTTACCATCATGTTTCCTGTACTAATCCAAAGACTTCCTAACTTGTCTTCCTGGTCTACCTATTTGTTTGTCTTCTTTCCAACAGCAGCCACAACAATTAAAAAAAAAAAAAAATCAGTTGAGATGCCCGGGTGACTCAGTGGGTTAAACATCTGCATATTCAGCTCAGGTCATGATCCCAGGGTCCTGGGATTGAGTCTCTTGGGCTCCTTGCTCAGCTGGGAGTCTGCTTCTCTTCCCTCTCCTAACCCTCCCCACTGCTTCTGCTCCTGCTCTCCCTCTCTCTTAAAAATAAATAAATAAAAAAATCTTAAAAAAAAAAAAAAAGACAAACCCCAAAACAAGTCAGTCTCTGTCAGGCTTCTGCTAAATTCCCTCTATTTTTCATCTAATTTAGAATAAAATACAGATATTAACCAAAATATACAAGATCTTGAATCATCTGTACCCTGAATATATCCATCATTCTTTCTTTCACTGACTCTGTCCAAAGTCATACATACTGATGTTTCAGAGTCATGGTATTTTCAGTTTCTCTTGCCTGAAACAATCTTCCCCAGATATCTTTATGGTTTTATTCCCTCTAGACATTCACCTCTCTGCTCAAATATCACCTTTTTGGATAGGGTTTTCCTGATCTATTTTAAATAGAATTTCTTACCCATTTTTCTACAGCCCACTTTATTTTTCTTCATAGGACTTACTACTTATTATGTTACATTATATATTGTTATCTGTTTATTCTGTGTTCTCCCTATAAAATAAAAGCCCCATCAGGGAAGAGGATTTCTCTATTTTGCTAATTTCTATACAACCAATGCTTATAATACTTGTTGAAACATTATATATTCTTAGTAAGTGTTTCTAATGTATAAATTAATTAAACTTTGCCATTTTCATCTTGGCAAATGACAGTGTTAAACTTTACTGAAGCTCTGTGATCCCGGGAAACAAGGTAGGTAAGGAAATCCTCTCATCTTTTTGTGTTCTGTGAAACAGGTGGTGCAAAGAATCATCCTTATCCATATGACATATAAGACTCATGGATGCCTTTTTATTCTCTTATGACAAGACTAGACACTTTGGATGACTTTTCTCTTGGCAGTCTAATAGCTGTCTCAAAATCTCAAACATAATATGAAATCCCCTTTATTTGCCTCATAAGTGATTAGCCGAGCTCTTTGTCCTCTCTGACCAATTGGAATAAAACACCCATAAAACTGACTTGATCAAACTTGAGTTAAGCTTCTCTCTTTCCCCACATTCCTACACTTTGACCCACCCACAGTCTTGAGCCATACTAGATTTCCTTACAAACCATTAACGAACACCCCTTCTTACTGGCCTCTCTGGAGAATAGACTGGCATTAGGATAAAACCTTCTGTGATTTACAATCCAGTCACTCCCCCTCCACCTTTTCATTCTCTTCCACCCCATCCAATTCCTCACACAGAGTTCTCTTTGGTCTTGTTTATGTTTTCCTAAAAATAAAATCCCTTTTCTGTGTGGTTTGAGGCATTTGTAGATATCATAGTCAGTATAATCGTTTTGAATAAAGTCTCTTCTTCCCTAAACCCACATTCGTTATTTTTTATTTGACACAGCATGCAGTCATTTCATGGCTGGACCACTTTGTTCTTGCTTTTCTACAATCCATTTTACACACAACAGCAGGAGTGATTTTTAAAATTAGCATAAATTAAATCATATGATTCCCCTGTTAAAGACTCCCAATGACTTCCATTGAAGGCAGAATCTTTAGGAGGCTATGTAAAGTTCTAAGTCACCTACTTCCCTCCATGTCTTTAATCACATCCCCTAGCACTCTCTCCTGTTTCCCATCCTCCTGCCATAATAGTTTCTTAATTTTGTGGAACTGTTTGAATGCATAACCAGATTAATATTTAATTTTTTTTCTGTTTCATTGGATATTGGGATTGGGAGATGAGTTAATCACAGATTCTCCATTATATTCAAAGGTTGATGTAGTGTTAGATTAAATGCTTAATCCTGGGGCACCTGGGTGGCTCAGTTGGTTAAGCATCTGCCTTTGGCTCAGGTTATGATTCCAGAGTCCCAGGATTTAGCCCCACCTGCCTTAGGCTCCCTGATCAGTGGGGAGTCTACTTCTCCCTCTGCCCACCCCCTCACCATGCTCTTGTGCTCTTTCTCCCCCTCATATAAATAAATGTTTAAAAAAAAACACAAAAAAAACCTTTATCCTAATAGGGTAGAAAAACTGCTTTAAAAATCATCTATGCAATTAAGTAATTATAAAATATGAATGACTATTTAAAGCTATAATAATAGTTGTACATTCATTGGCTATCAGATATTATGTCAATTACTTTTTATATTTTCTGATTTATTTATTGTAATAACCTTTGATTTAGATAGTATTGTTTTCATCTTTTGTAAGTGGAAAACTCAAGGCTCAAGATTAAGTAGGCTAAACATGGGCTTGAAGCAAGTGATAGGGAATTTAATGGATACACTTCAGGCTTCAGAAAATTATGTTTTCCCTGATACATCATAGGATCTAATAAAAATTAAGAAAATTAAGAGCATGGTATAATAACTGCTACAAATTTAACTATAATTTCATAATAATTTTCTAATATTTATTAAAGATATTACATTGGACTGGACATTGGAGCAGGTGTATATAGCTATCATGGCTATTATTTCTTAGAAGTTTCTAAGACTTTTTGAGATGAAAGTAAAATTATGAGTATTATTCTTTGGGGTCATTAATTTTGCAGTGTTTTGAGATGTTTTGTCAGAAAAAAAGAATTTTCATGAGATGACTTCACAAGTCACAAATATTCCACCAATATTCAAGTCAAGTAAATAAAACAAAATTTAATTCCACAGAACTATAGTTATAAACTGGAAATTTTTGGAGAAGTTTTGTCTTGTTAATCTTATTAAAACAGTAGAATAAAGAGGTGCCTGTGTAGCTTAGTCAGTTGAGCATTAGACTCTTGTTTCGGCTCAGGTCGTGATCTCATGGTCCTGGTGTTGGACCCTACATCAGACTCCACACTCAGCACAGAGTCTGCTTGGGATTCTCTCTTTCCCTCTCCCACTTGTCCTCCCGCAACTTGCGCTCTCTCTCTAAAATAAATAAAATCCTTAAAAAAAGTAGAATATAATAATTTTATAGTTATTTTCCAATAGATTACACAACAAATATGATGAAAAAATTTTAAATGCAAACTATCGGAAATAACTGTTACTCAGAACTTGTAATAGAATTATAAGAATTTTAACATTATAATGTAATTAGGTGCAAATTAAAGTATATAAAGGAAATATATAATATGACCTTAAATTAATTACTTAGAATATTTACATTAAAATGTGAATCTATAAATGTTCATTAGAAAATGTAATACAATATTGAAAACCAACACCAACAGAAGTGTTCAAATATGTTATAAATCAATTAAAAATCAAATATTAAATAAGTTATAAATATTTTCTAGGTATTGGCAAGGGTAGTTTAATGCCAATATTTATTTGGACTGGAAATATCTTTACTAAATATTCAAGGGAAAAAAAGAAACTGATATACAGTGACCATATTTGTGTTACACATACCTTATATGTGATGTCTATACTTGTGTTTTATATGAACTGTTAATGAATAATTATGATCATACTTTGATCATAGTAAATAGAAGTCTCCACTTTTGGAAACATAGTCACATGGGCCCTCTGTCATTAGCTCATCCACATTCATATTTTCTACAATGATTATAAATTATGTGTACAGTACAGACTACAGAGTTATTAAAAGTACTTAAATGAATTATATTAAGCAAAAATTTGATCACTAATAGGGGGATAGTTGTGTTTTAACAATGGGGAGTGATTAATTTTTCTCAATGAGTGGTAACGCAACTAATGATAGTTAAACATATTGAATCAAGGCTATATTTGTTTAGAAAGGTAGGTTTCCTTAGAAAATAACAATCAAATCCACTTAGACTTTGTGTTTTATTTTATTATTATGAGTTATTTTATAAGAGCCAAAAGTGAAACTTCTTGGTCAGGGCCCTAGGAACCCAACCCATTGTTGGCTTATTCTTCCATGTTTCCATTGTGATGACTGCTCACTCTACATCAGAATATTGGGAACCAGCACTGTTTTATGCAAGATTTTGGATAATTTTTTGTACTGCTTTTAATTTTTTTATTGTGAATTACTGACAGCAAATAGGAAAAAAAAAACAATATATCAGAAACATATAGTCACCTACCACTAATTCTATCAATCATACTATCTGGTTAATTCCTTCATTTTTAAAAATGAATACTCAATTACTGAAATTGTTGAAGTATTTTCTTCTACAATCCTAAAATATTTTTCTTTTTTTAAATTAAAAAAATCAAAAGGTTACTCATTTCCCCCCAAAACACCAATGCTCAGTTAAAAATAGCAGCTGTTGACCCTCCTACACTGTTGGTGGGAATGCAAGCTGGTGCAACCACTCTGGAAAACAGCATGGAGGTTCCTCAAAATGTTGAAAATAGAACTACCCTATGACCCAGCAATTGCACTGCTGGGTATTTACCCTAAAGATACAAACGTAGTGATCCGAAGGGGCACGTGCACCCGAATGTTTATAGCAGGAATGTCTACAATAGCCAAACTATGGAAAGAACCTAGATGTCCATCAACAGACGAATGGATAAAGAAGATGTGGTATATATATACAATGGAATACTATGCAGCCATCAAAAGAAATGAAATCTTGCCATTTGCGACAATGTGGATGGAACTAGAGGGTATCATGCTTAGCGAAATAAGTCAATCAGAGAAAGACAACTATCATATGATCTCCCTGATATGAGGGAGAGGAGATGCAACATGGGGGGTTAATGGGGTAGGAGAAGAGTAAATGAAACAAGTTGGGATTGGGAGGGAGACAAACCATAAGTGACTCTTAATCTCACAAAACAAACTGAGGGTTGCTGGGGGGAGGGGGGTTGGGGGCGTGGGGTTATGGACATTGGGTAGGGTATGTGCTATGGTGAGTGCTGTGAAGTGTGTAAACATGGAGAGTCACAGACCTGTACCCCTGGGGGGAAAAGAATATATATATATGTTTATAAAAAATAAAATTAAAAAAAAATAGCAGCTGTTGAATTATCTTGTGTATGCCACACTAACTAGAGCATGCAATATCATTCTCTAGATTGGTCTGTGGAACTGAGTAAAGTTACATTTTTCTGATTCATAAGTTAAAACTAAAATAATCCTGTGGGCATAAAAAAGAGGTGATTTGTGTACCTGACACATAAGTCTCCTACAGCATATCTTACCAAGGATCATGCTTCTTATAGTATCTCATGTGATGAATTGAATCATGCCAACAAAAGTGTTCACCTTAGATCTTAGGCACTCCAATTTGAAAATAGAGTTCCAAATTATCTTCTGATTTCTTTGATGATTTTAATGAAACCACAGAAAACATAAAACAAGAAATTGTTGCCTTTGCTCCGTTCTCTCTGCTTCTTTTATGGGACTCCAATCCAGATTATGTTAGACTCTAACTATGTTCAACATTTCTAACATGCTATGTTATGTTGTGTTTTTCTCTGCATTTAAAAAAATATATATATTTATTTATTTGTCAGAGAGAGAGTGAGCTCACAAGCAGGGGGAGCAGCAGGCAGAGGGAGAAGCAGGTTTCCTTCTAAGCATGAAGTCAGATTTTAGACTTGATCTCAAGACGTTGGGATCATGACCTGAGCCAAAGACATGCTCAACTGACGGAGCCAACCATGAATCCCTTTTCTGCATTATTTTTTAAAATTTAATTTGTATATTTTTTCCTTTGTTAAAAAGATTCGGTGATTTATATTTATCTAGAAAACTATTCCCTTTTTTCTTTTCCTTTCCAGTACCTCCACCCCCACTTTCTTTTCCTGTAGCAGTAGTTTTTGAAGTTGGAGGTGACAGGGCAGAGAGAGAGAGAATCTTAAGCAGATTCTGAGCTCAGGATAAGCCTGACATGGGTCATGATCCCATGACCCTGTGATCATGACCTGAGCTGAAATCAAGAGCTGGATGCTTAACCCACTGAGCCACCAACTTTTCTACTTAAAAACATATCCTAGAATATGTTCTTTTCTGTACAGAGATATTCCTCACTTTTTTTTTTTGTAGAGCTATATGATATTCTATTATGTAGATAATTGCAGTTTACTTGATGTTAATATGGATTGTTTCTATTCTTTTGCTATAATAAAACTTGGAAATTATTGTTTTTGTTTTGGTTTGTTTTGTTTTTAATATGATATTCTAATCATGGGCAGGAATATAGGTAGGACTTATTTCATGAATGCAATTGCTGAGTCAAAATATTATTCACACTCTGCAGTGTGAATAAATATGACCAGATCACCCTTCCTTGTTGTAGTATTTTGTATTTCCCCCATGACAAATGAGAGTGCCTCTGTGGCTTTACCATCATAAATGGTTTAACAAAGGTTGATATTTTTATTAGTAGGGAAAGGGAGATGTACCTTATTGTAAAACTACAGAGAAATTATGCATCTTTTGTTAAGGACCACATTTATTTTATTTTCATAAACCCTGTTTCCATGTGTTTTGCCTTTAACAATGTTTATTTCTTTCTTCTCAGTTTAGGGGTCTCTTTATGTAAGAAAGGACATTAAGCATATATTTGTGATATATCTTGTAAATAACTCTGTCAGTTTTCTATTTTTTTTAATTGCCATGGTATATTTTACAGGCAGAATTATTTTTCTTGTGTTATTTTTATACAGTCGAACATCACATTTTCCTCTTACTCCTTTTTCATTTTTATTCATAATTAGAATGCTTCTGTCTTCTCCTACTTTTAAGGGAGTTGATTCATAGTTTCTTCCAGTACCTGTATTGTTCATTTTACATACTTAGTTTGATAATATTTTGCAGTTTATCCTGATGGGTGGCATGAGAAATTATCCTAATTTGTCTTTTTTAATATTCATTTTTAAAAAATTAAAAATTTTATTTATTTATTTTAGAAAGAGAAATAGTGAGTTGTGCACCGGATAAGGGTCAGATGGTGGAGGCTCAGATGGTAAGTGTCCTTGCTGAGTGTGGAGTCATATGTTGGCCCAATCTCATGACCTGAAGATCATGACTTGGGCCAAAATCAAGAGTGAATAAATAGCTCAACCAACTGAGCAACTCAGTCGCCCTTTGCCTTTTTCTTTTTTTTAATCAAACAGATAATATATAGTCTCTTCTTATGTATTAAATAGTCCATAATTATCTCTGCTCCTTTGAAAAGCCAACACATACTAAAGTTCTTAAAGTTATTTGGATTTATTTATGTCCTTGTGTTCTGTGCCATTGGTCTAAGTGTATATTTATGAATCATTTCCATATGTTTTAATATCTTTTAGTTTTTAATGGTGCTTTTATAATTACAAGAATGATTATCCCCTCCTTACATTTTTAAACATTATTTTGCTATTGCTTGTTTGTGGTGTGTGTGTTTGTGTGTGCGTCTGACTGGTTGTTTTCATATAAACTTCAGAATAAGAATGACTGAAGGAAGTGATTCACAGACACAATTACAACCCTGATGATATTCAAGACATTAGGAAGACAGTTCCCAAGTGTTGCCATTAGGATCACATCAACTCAACCATGATAAGGATCATGAGATAGGACTAACTTTGACTCCAGGAATAAGCACTATGTTTGTTTTGTTTTGTTTTATTAAGGGCTTGGGGTAGCCACGGCCTGAACTTGTAGTCCACGATAATGTAATCCACATTATCACAACTGACACTTCTGGTGCTGCCTCACCAACTGACTCAGTCCTGACTCAAGTCTCTGCCCGTGCCTGATTAACAAAACCTACTCTCTTCTATAATACTAATCTGTAACACCACAAAGTGATCTCGGTAATATAAATTTTTGCTACCTCTGAAATATAAGGAAGTACCTGGTAGGAGAATAGGATTACAAAATAATAAATCAACTATATTGCACAGCCTTTTTTATATATTCATCTCTCTGAGCATCCTAAACTTGCGATTTTCAAAGTTAGAGTCATAAAGACAACTTCATTCAAGTGGATACTAGGTCTGAATGTTCACTTCGTTAACTTTCTTAACATTAGCTTCTTAAAAATATGTTTTCTAGGGGCGCCTGGGTAGCTCAGTCATGATCCTGGGGTCGTGGGATTGAGCCCCACATGGGCTCCCTGCAGGTGGGAGGCCTGCTTCTCTCTTTCCTTCTCTCACTCCTCTGCTTGTGTTTCCTCTTTCATTGTGTTTCTCTCTGTCAAATAAATAAATAAATAAATATATTTATATATATATATTTTTTTTTTTTCTAGTTTTGTAAGCAGGACAGTTTTGATTGGGTAATTTTTGTTTTTTATCTGTTTTCCTTTTCCTCTCTCCCATGACAGCATTTTTTTTTTTAATGTTCTGTTCTCTTAGTTTCCAGACACTTACACAATGGTTCCAGATTATATGAGTTTTTATTGAGCCCTTACCCCAGGTATAGTTATTGCTGGAAGGAGCACTGGCTGCGTGCCTCTCCATTTCCTTCTGTCTCCTCACCATAGCTTTCCAAGAACTGATGAGTCTGGCAGGAGGTTGTCAGTGATATACTCCTCTTTCTTTCATAATTTCCAAATGCTGGCTTCAAGAAGTGAGTTTTGGAGCCCCATATGACTTAGAGAAAATTTAGTCCTTATTAATACATTTGAAACCCTGTTCACCATTTTCTCCATGCACTAAGAGCTCAGCAGTCCCACAGTGAGCAAAACTCACTGCTTTGTGTTTCTGTGAACTTTCTAGTAGTCAGAGGAATTTATAAAGGACATTATGGATGTTTTTTGTTATCTCTAGATGTTTTTTCTATTACTGCTATTTGTTTAGAGCAGAGAATTTGTATGTATGGAGATGTGAACTTGGTATACCGTTGTAGTCCAAAGACCTAGATTTGAGATAAAGATATCTTAATGTAAGGCAAGCCATTGATATTAGCTCTTTTCTATCCCATCCAACCAACACACATGGTTTCATAGCTCCTTGAAATCTTGTTTGGTGCTTTTCTGATTTTATGAAGGAAATATTTTTTGAGGGGTCTAGAATACTATACAATAACTTTCCAGGCTGGCACCCAGTTCTGTGAATAATATGAACAAGAAATAAAGCTGATGTCATCTATTCTTTTCTAAGACATTGTATAGATCTGATCATATTTTTGGATATTGTTATTTAAAATAGTATTTGCCTTTGGGTGCCTGGGTAGCTCGGTTAAGTGTCTGCCTTCAACTCAGATCATGATACCAGGGTCCTGGGATCGAGCCCCACATCAGGGTCCATGCACAGCGGAGAGCCTGCTTCTACCTCTCCTCCCTCTCTCTCAAATAACTAAATAAAATCTTTTAAAAATAATAATAAAAAATAAAATAGTTATTTGCCTTGTTTATATAACATAGTATTACAGGCTGAGATGTTGATCTGGTAATAACAGAGAAAGACTGCAGAGATTGAAGGACATACTTGAAAAAGACACTCAAAAAACTAAAGTCATAACTATGTCCTCTGGGGGCAAAAAAGACAGGCCAGTAATTTCTGACTGATTTTAAATTTCAATGTCAGTCATGTTAAAGAAGTACCTCTTTCCTTCTCAACCAAATTGGTTTAATTTTTTTTTTCCCTTTATAGAGCAGGTCTTGAGAGTTCTATTAAACAGGGGGAAAAATCTGCTAAATAAATAGAGCAGCTTTCCCTCTCTAGGAGCAACCAGGGATTTGACTTGTTTGAGCTTAAATGATAAAACAAATCGTCACCAAATCAAACAAGAACCTTGTGTTGTAATAGACTTTCCCCTAAAGTATTCATGCTACAAACCTAAATAGCTTATATTTCGTGGAACTTTTCTTATTAACTTTCCCCCCTGACAATTCTCCACATAACTACAGATACCTCAACAACACTGATGCTTACAGGGATACAAATCTTTATAGACTTATGATGGGCTCGTGTACCAATAAACCCATCATAAGCTGAAAATATTATAGGTCAAAAATGCATTTAATACACCTGACTACCAGACATCATAGCTTAGCCTAGCCTACCTTAAATGTGTTCAGAACACTTACATTAGCTTGCTATTGGGCAAAATCATCTAAAAACCTTCTAAAGCCTATTTTCTAATAAAGTATTGAATATGTCATTTAAGGTGTTAAACAGCATCCTGAAAGTGAAAAACAGTGATTGTATGGGTACAGAATAGTTGTCAGTGTACGGATTGTGTGTCCCTGTAATTGCATGGCTGACTGGGAGCTGTGGTTCACTCTTGTTGCCCACTATCCAGGCACTAGCTTGGGAGAAGTTCAAAATTCAAAATTTGAAGTATGATTTCTACTGAATGTGTATTACTTTTTCACCATTGTAAAAGAAAAAAAATTTGTAAATTGAACCATTAGAAGTCAGGGACTCTCTGTACATTTATTTTGATCTACTACATTGCTTTTGAGAAAAAAAGTGAGTTTTTTTGTGAGATTGTTTTATGGACAGTTCTGTTTATGGCTTAGAGAGAAATTAAAACTAAATATGAACAATTATGTCATCACTGTGATACTTAAAATATATATCTATTATCATGAATGAATTATTGATCTACATAAGACTGTTTTGAAGACTGCAGACCCTAGGATTAGAGTAAGTACTTGACTAGATTTCCTAACTTAGACTGTGTATGAATCCTTCATCTCTAGGGTTTAATATTCTCATTTATCTAATGGGATAATAATATTCATAAGGTTGTAGTGAGAATTAATGCAAACTATCTAACCTGGTTTATAGCTAGGCTAAACATATGTCCCAATTTTCTCTGGAAAATCTGGGATAACACCTAAATATTAACTCATTCTCATGACAACATTTGGACAATAAATTATAATACCAACATATATTAGTTTCTTAAATATTAATAATCACTTTTTAAATAACTGGTACATTTCTGTGAGCATTTATTCATTGAGTTTTCTTGGCTATAAAGTAATTCATTTTCATCTTTATATGTTTGTTTCTCTGGACACAGGTCATAATTATGAAAACAGAAAAAATAATGATCTTGACACAAAGCATCATTAATTTAAATAATTCAGACCAAAGAGAAGTTTTGTTTTTATCATTTCTTTTATATTATGTTTTTGTATTTTAAGAACAATAAATTAAATCCTTGTTAGTTTTAGTGATGTATTTGTGGCTCTGACTCCAAAGGCAAATATAACAAAAGCAAAAAATAAACAAATGGAACCACATCAAACTAAAAATCTTCTGCACAGTGAAGGAAACCATCATACAAATGAAAAGACAACCTACTAACAGGAGAAGGTATTTGCAAATATACCTAATAAGTGGTTAGTATTCAAGATATATAAAGAATTCATGCAATCCAACAATTAAAAATAATCTAGTCGAAAATGGGCAGAGGATCTGAACATTTTTCAAAAGAAACAACAGATGGCCATAAACATATGAAAAATGGTCAACATCACTAATTATTAGGGAGAATCAAATCAAAACCATAACGAGATATCACCTTATACCTTTTAGGATGGGTGTTATCAGAAAGACAAAAATAGTAAGTGTTGGAGAGGGTGTGGAGAAAAAGGAACACTTGTACACTGTTCATGAGAATATAAATTGATGCACCCAACACAGATAATAACATGCAGATGCTTCAAAAATTAAGAATAAATATACCATATTATCTGGCTATTCCACTTTGAATATTTATCCAAAGAATATGAAAGCAGTAATTCGAGAAGATGTATGATAAAACTCCTATGTTTATTGCAGCATTATGTACAAAACCAAGATATGGAAACAACCTGTGTCCATCGAGAGATGAAGGGGTAAAGAGGGTATGGTTTATACACACATACACACACACACACACACACACACACACACACAGGAATACTACTCAGCCATGAAAAGAATGAAATCTTGCTATTTAGGACCATTTTTTTGATGAGGGTGTTACATTAAGTCAAGTAACTCAGAGGGAGAAAGACAAATATTGTATGATTTCACTCATATGTAGAATATAATAAAAAAAGCAAAACAATACAAAAACAAATACATAGATAAGGAGAACAAATTGGTGGTTACCAGAGAAGGCGGTTCGGGATGGGCAAAACAGGTGAAGGTCAATTGTATGGTAAGTAGATTTTTTTGTGGTGGTCACTTTACAGTGCATACAGATGTTGAATTATAATGTTGTACACCTGAAACTTAATAGTGATTTTTCCTCAATTAAAAACAACAACAACAACAACAAAAAGACTCACATAGTTCACTATAGAACGAAAGTTTCAGGATACACGGGATCTTAATGAGAACCAAAATTCTGGTGTTATCCTTGTTACCATGGTATCCTGGATTCAAATTTGGTAATACATAGGAATGAAGAGTTTCAGGGCTGAGCTATCAGTAGTATCTGATTAAATTTTTTAGTTAGTCAAGATAGATTGAGTATTATAGTATTGTTTTTATAACTCTTGAGGTAGCTTTGAAGTTATATTCATCCAAATAAGAGTTTCAGTTGCTACTTACGTGCTGTATTGTTGCAAATATCAAGAAGACTTTGCCTTTGTGGAATTTTATCTAATTATTCCATACTCTTAAGACATCATTTACTTACAAAAATGTTATGAGTTTGGGGTCTGATGTTCTTTGAAATTATCTATTCATTGCCTTTATCTTTGAATAGCAATTTAGCTGAGTTTAAAATTATAGTCACATTTTGTTCTGTTCTGTAAAATTCCTGTTGATATTCGCTCTTGTTGTCCTCTTGTGGAGAATGTTACTATGAACACGTTAGAAGAACTAAGCCCGTTTTATCCTACTCGCAGTTGACTAGAAGATTCACCTGGGTGCCTTTGGAATTCTTTATCTTTCAAGTCAGTTAACTGTCCAGGAAGTACGTTAGCATTGCTTGAAATTTATCATTTTTTTTTCTTCTTGAACTTTTGTCCAAAGATTTGTTTTCCTCCATGTTAGATACATCATTTTGAATTGTATATTTTACTGCTTTATCTCGTTTGTTTTCTTTTTCTGGGAGATGTTAAAATCAATATTTTGGGTCATCTTTGTACCCATAAATTTCTTTCTAATATTTTCAGAAAACTCTTCTTTAAAAAAAAAAATTCCTGTTTCTTCATATTTGTTCTATATGTAACAATTTTTTTTCTTAAATCTATGTCTGTTTTTCTTTCACATTCTTCTAATATGACCTTAATTTCTGTTCCTTATTTTGTCTGTGACTATTTGGTTGTTATCTCCTTTCCTTGAGCTACCATTTTTAGAAAGAAAGCTTTTTATTTCCGTAGTTTAATAATATCAAAGACATCTCTATGTTAATTTTCTAATATAATATTTGTTTGTATTTTTACTTTCTCTCTGCCATAATCTTTCTAGTGTGCATGTGTGTGCTTGCTTGACCGTGTATATGCATATGTGTTTTGTTTGTGTTATTTCAATTATTTAGTTTTTCCCTCCTGCTTACCTTCCTTAAAAAGATTTATTTACTTATTTGAGAGAGAGAGAGAGAGAGCACTTACCTGAGTAGGGGGAGGGGCAGAGGGAGAGAATCCTTAAGCAGACACGCCATTGAGCATGGGACCCAAATTGGGGCTCGATCTTAGGATTTATAATATCATGACCTGAACCTATCAAGGGTCAGAGGTTAACAAACTGAGCCATCCAGGAACCTCCTGCTTATCCCCCCCTCTTTTTTTAAAGATTTTATTTGTTTATTTAACAGAGAGAGAGATCACTAGGCAGAGAGGCAGGCAGAGAGAGAGGGGGAAGCAGGCTCCAGCCCAATGCAGGGACCCTGGTATCATGACCTGAGCTGAAGGCAGAGGCTTAACCCACTGAGCCACCCAAGCATCCCATCCCTTTTTTAATATTGTGTGTGTTTATATTACTTTTTTTTCTGTTTGTTTACTTTAAATACAGGGAAATATTCTTGAATATTTTATAAATGAGCAAGGACATGGGTGAGTGAGTGAAGGTAACAGGAATCTTAAATAGTTGTTAGATGAGTTTTATGCAGAATATTTCTTAACAATCTATCCTAAGAGTATAACTGTGTTCTAGGTATATATGGCCTTACTATACCATACAGAAACTGACTGCCTCAGGTATATAAATTTATAATACTTGAAAACCTGGAATTTATTATATGAATATGAAGAAAATATTTCAGTCAAACATTTGATTGATGGATTAATTATCCATCCTCCCTTTTATCATTATTTAAATATATGACACTATGGCTCAAATTTATAAGGAAGTTCACTGAAAAGCATTTTCTATTCATGATATGGGTATTCCAACATAGTTACTAAAAGTATTGTCTCTGAAGTCAAAACTGTCCCATTTAAAATCCTAGCTGGGACGTATGGTACCTCTGTAAACCTTCTCTAGAAGAACATAACCTCTCTATGCTTTTGTTTTTTTTTTTTAATTTGTGAAATTTGGATAAAAAAAGGGGCCACTTTATAGGGTTTTTATTTTTTTTTTTTTTTTTTGTCTAATGAGTCTAAATGAAACAATATACATATAGGTACTTAAAAAAGATATTGGCATAAGTTCTTAGGAAATGTTAATTTTTAATAATAAAATGAATGAAGCTTTTTCATTAATGAGAGACTTAAATCAACAGTAAGCATTTATGAAACTATCTAATCCAAATATTATTTTCTCCTAAAGGTGATATCTTTCTATAATTATAACATAAATACTTGGTGAGAATTGTTTTATAGCAGTAATTTAAAATTTATCAGAATAATTCATTAATACATTATTGTGATACAGCTTATAAAGTTAATTTTTGAAGCATATAGTTCAATTAGTCATAATGCCAAAACATTCTGTTATTAAGATAAAAGGGAAAGAAAATTTTAAAAGCTTAGAACAAAGTAAAAGAGGCAGTTTGTATACTATACATGGCCACCTTCTCTGAAAGTCCCAGTGTTTTCTACAGCTGTTATTTCATTATGATCATAAGAACTATAATGCTGTTGAGTCTTTCTGATACTTAAGGGATTTAATTTAGTAAATAAGATGCCCTGAGCTACAGTTGCCTGTGATTCCTAAGGAAATGACAATGATTTCTCATCAAATTTAAACAATAGCATTGAAATAAGTTGCATTTTCAGAAAAAAGGCCAACATTAAAGAACTAAATACTTTAAAGA
This sequence comes from Lontra canadensis, assembly GCF_010015895.1. NCBI lineage: Eukaryota > Metazoa > Chordata > Mammalia > Carnivora > Mustelidae > Lontra > Lontra canadensis. The sequence continues at coordinate 1,935,879 of NW_022631045.1, read as the reverse complement.
CCTAATTATTTTAATAGCTTGGTTTTGTGCCCAATACACACTGTACTTATATATATACACTGTATATTGAGTTTACTCTGTTTATTTTAACTGACCAATGGTATGATGATCACAGCTCCCAAAGCAAACAAACAAATAAGAAAAACCCAGTTAAATCGGCAAAAATGCACATAAATTCCAAGAGACACTTTAATGTGCAAAGGTTTACTAAATGCAGTAGTATTAGATGTTAATGTTAATGGTCACAATTTTCTCAAGGAATCACAGATAATGGGAATGCATGATCACAATGGACAAGCAAAAATTTTTTATTCTTTTTCCTGAATTCCAAAAAAACAAAATTTCTGTCTTTAAAGCATAGTTGTAGTTATGGATAGTAAAAATAAAAAAGACAAAATAACACACATAAAAGTTGTTTCAAGGTTCTTTGTCTATCATTTACTGACACTTATCAAATTGAAAAAAGCTCCACCATTCTAATATATATTCTATGCATAGTCACAATAACTAAGGTATTTAAGTGTAAGATTTTTGTTCACTGAATGGTCATCTACCAGAAATGGTGTTTATTTTTAGAGTTAGAAAGACACACAAGTTATATGATTCACTATCAAGGAGTTTATAGTCTAGATGGAAAGAAAACCACATAATTGCTTAAATGTAGCTAAATATTATAGGTTTAAAAATAGACATTGTATTTTTTTTTTAAATTTCTTTTCAGTGTAACAGTATTCATTGTTTTTGCACCACACCCAGTGCTCCATGCAATATGTGCCCTCCCTAATACCCACCACCTTGTTCCCCAACCTCCCACCCCCAGCCCCTTCAAGACCCTCAGGTTGTTTTTCAGAGTCCATAGTCTGTCATGGTTCACCTCCCCTTCCAATTTCCCTCAACTCCCTTCTCCTCTCCATCTCCCTATGTCTTCCATGTTATTTGTTATGCTCCACAAATAAGTGAAACCATATGATAATTGACTCTCTCTGCTTGACTTATTTCACTCAGCATAATCTCTTCCAGTCCCATCCATGTTGCTACAAAAGTTGGGTATTCATCTTTTCTGATGGAGGCATAATACTCCATAGTGTATATGGATCACATCTTCCTTATCCATTTGTCTATTGAAGGGCATCTTGGTTCTTCCCACAGTTTGGCAACCATGGCCATTGCTGCTATAAACATTGGGGTACAGATGGCCCTTCTTTTCACTACATCTGTATCTTTGGGGTAAATACCCAGTAGTGCAATTGCAGGGTCCTAGGGAAACTCTATTTTTAATTTCTTGAGGAATCTCCACACTGTTTTCCAAAGTGGCTGCACCAACTTGCATTCCCACCAATAGTGCAAGAGGGTTCCCCCTTTCTCCACATCCTCTCCAACACATGTTGTTTCCTGTTTTGCTAATTTTGACCATTCTAACTGGTATAAGGTGGTATCTCAATGTAGCAACAGCAATCAGACAACTAAGAGAAATAAAAGGTATCCAAATTGGCAATGAAGAAGTCAAACTCTCTCTTAGCAGATGACATGATCCTTTATATGGAAAACCCAAAAGACTCCACCCCCAAACTACTAGAACTCATACAGCAATTCAGTAACGTGGCAGGATACAAAGTCAATGTACAGAAATCAGTGGCTTTCTTATACACTAACAATGAAAATACAGAAAGGGAAATTAGAGAATCGATTCCATTTACTATAGCACCAAGAACCATAAGATACCTGGGAATAAACCTAACCAAAGAGGTAAAGGATCTGTACTCGAGGAACTACAGAACATTCATGAAAGAAATTGAAGAAGACACAAAAAGATGGAAGACCATTCCATGCTTTTGGATCAGAAGAATAAACATTGTTAAAATGTCTATACTGCCTAGAGCAATCTATACTTTTAATGCCCTTTGGATCAAAATTCCTCCAGTATTTTTCAAAGAGCTGGAGCAAATAATCCTAAAATTTGTATGGAATCAGAAGAGACCCTGAATTGCTAAGGAAATGTTGAAAAACAAAAATAAAACTGGTGGCATCACGTTACCTGATTTCAAGCTTTACTACAAAGCTATGATCACCAAGACAGCATGGTACTGGCATAAAAACAGACACATAGAACAGTGAAACAGAGTAGAGAGCCCAGATATGGACCCTCAACTCTATGGTCAAATAATCTTCGATAAAACAGGAAAAAATATACAGTGGAAAAAAGACAGTCTCTTCAATAAATGGTGCTGGGAAAACTGGACAGCTATATGTAGAAGAATGAAACTCGACCATTCTCTTACACTGCACACAAAGATAAACTCGAAATAGATAAAAGACCTCAACGTGAGACAGGAATCCATCAGAATCCTAGAGGAGAACATAGGCAGTAACCTCTTCGATATCAGCCACAGCAACTTCTTTCAAGCTATGTCTCCAAAGACAAAGGAAACAAAAGCGAAGATGAACTTTTGGGACTTCATCAAGATCAAAAGCTTCTGCACAGCAAAGGAAACAGTCAACAAAACAAAGAGGCAACCCACGGAATGGGAGAAGATATTTGCAAATGACAGTACAGACAAAAGGTTGATATCCAGGATCTATAAAGAACTCCTCAAACTCAACACACACAAAACAGATAATCATATCAAAAAATGGGCAGAAGATATGAACAGACACTTCTCCAATGAAGACATACAAATGGCTATCAGACACATGAAACAATGTTCATCATCACTAGCCATCAGGGAGATTCAAATTAGACATTGTATGTTACTATAGAAGCACAAGGGAGAAAGTAGACAAATTTACTTCAAGGACTTAAGAAAGACTTCATAAGGAAATTTATGGTTGAGGTTAATTCCTAAAAAGTAAAACATAATCATGAATGATAAAGAAAATATATATTACTAAAGATTGGAGGCACAAGAAACAAAAAATTTGGTAAAATTTTACACCTGAAGATGTAACTTTCTAAGTGAAAAATAACTACCATTTTTGAAAAATTCTAATCAGTTTGAAAGGTTATTTATCTTACATTGCTTGCTTAAAATTCTCCCACATGCCAACAGCAGATTATAGCAGAATTAATCATACTTGGATCAGTAAGACTTTCTCAAATGGTCATAATAGGAGAAAAAAAAAAAATGGGGGGTGGTTGGCTCTTGTGTGGCTCATTCAGCCAGACATGACTCTTGGTTGTGAGATTGAGCCCCATCAGACTCCGTGCTCCCCACAGCGTCTTCTCTCCCTCTACCCTTTTCCTGCTTGTGCTCTTTCTCACTCTCTCTAAAAAAAATTATAAATAAAATCTTAAAAAAAAAAGGAAAAGAAAAAACTGGGGATCTTAAGTGTTGGTTTTTTTGATAATTCAAGTGTGAAGCCAAACAAGGTTTTATTTTTTTTCTAAAAAGTAAAAACAGGAATATTTACCAAGTATGGAAATTAAGAAACAGAACAGAATATAGGTTTACTTAAATATTGTAATTTAAAACATCTGTGAAATATTAGAAAGGTTGAAAGATATTCTGATAGATTTAGACTTGCTATTTTGCATTTGTATACAGTAATAATTTTTCATATTTTAAAAAATAAAATGTTCTTAATGTTTTTATATACCATTCTATTTTACAGTAGTCTCAGAGAGTAAACATGATTTGTGTAGCCAAAAGACTTAAAAATCAATGTAGTCAAATAAATTCTCTTTGTATACCAGATTAAATATGTAATTTTCCGAAAAGGACAAGCCCTTCTAGGTTTAATTTCAACTCTGAATTTAGAAGCTCAGAATAAAATCATTTAACTGAACATTGTGAATCAAAATATATTTTACATTCACACAGAGAATATAAATACAAATGCAAGGGGATTTGTGTTATATTTAAAAAATTAAAAACAAGAAAACACAAAACAAAAACCTCTAACCTCTATTTAGTTGCTCAGAATTGATATGTCGAATATACCTGCCAGCCTTTTGGCACTGATGAGAATTCTGTCTCAAGGATATAATAGGCTAATATCTCACATGACAGTAGGGCAAAAGATTAGAGTCTTTTGGAGATTGTATATTTATCATTTTTTGTGCATTTAGTTAAAGTAATGTGTGCAAGGAGTAAAATGTGAATGCTTATTTATTGTGAATAGTTTGTGCCGAAACAAACTGGTTTAATTTATTCCATGCACATGTGCCTAATTTGTGTTTAAAATGGCATAAACAAGTTACTTTATTTTAGTTACGTATACTAAATACTTATAGTTATTTTCGTTAATTAAGATTTTCAGTCTAAATAGCTTCCATGTAGATCATTTGAACTGTACCTTAACTTTCCTCCTATCTATGACCCCCACCAGGAACCTGTTCCTGTCCAGTCTTTCCTAAATCACTTAAAGTTATCATCGTTTTCCCAGCCTCTAGCTGTCATCTTTAACCTAGGACAATTCCAGAGAGTTTCCTAAATTGTTGTTCTGCTTCCACACTCCATATAGCAGCCAAAGTGTGCATGTAAAAACTTAAATCACATCAGTCACTCTTCTGCTTAAGATTTGCCAAAGGATTTCTGATAGAACAGAAATACAGTTCAAATGTTTTCTTCAGTATGGTCTCAACACTCTTAATTATTCATGCATTTCTCTTTCTCTAACTCACACTGTGATCTAGCCCCCTACAATCCCTTGCTATTTCTGTCTTGCTCCACATGGTCCCTCTATTATGGCTCTTGTAAGTACTGTCCCAGATCATGAAACCCTCCCTCCTAGATCTTCATGAAGCATCTCAATGTTTTAGGACTTTCATCAGTTGTCACCTAAAGGAGTGGACTTTAAGACAACAATATCTAAAATATCCAGTGGAACATATCTTATTCCAGTCTCTAATAAATTATTCAGCTTTATTTTTTTCCTTAGACCTTCTCAATTTTCAGAATCCCTAATTTTAATTAATTGTTAATTTATCAATTTATTATTATTTTACTTGAATTTGACTGACTTGCATTCCCATTTTTCTTAGTGGATAGGACAACCAACAAAGATTTACTGAATTAATGCACAAATGAAGAATGGCATATTATGTGTCATTACATGAAAACTGATAAATATTTGCCTTTTCCCCCCAATTATGCTGCCCTAGTATGATAAAAGAATTCTAATAAACAAATACTATGAATTAATCTATATATTTTGCTTCTTTTATTATTTTGTATTGGAAAAAGAGACGGATTTTGAATTCTCTCTTTTAGACTTTTATATACATACACAGTCACACAACACTTTGGTCTATCTACAGTTTCAAAAAACAGTTCCTATACTATATATTGTATGCTGATCTAACATTAAACTTTTAAAAGTATTAATAATGAAGAGATAAAATGCATCCATTATTTTTATATTATAATAATATGTTTTGTATATATCTATCATCATTAAATTATTGCTAATACAGGCAGGGAGGAGATTGAGATACTAACTTCTAAAAATACTTTCAATATAAGTAAATAACAATTTTCTTTATTGAGATATGTTTGTTTCCCTGGAAAAAAATGTTGAACTTGAAGACAGTTGGTTTGATATTAAACTCTCTTTTGCATACCAGTCCAAATAAATGCTGGCTAACCATATGCTAGCTAAGTTACCTTGAATAAGTAGTTTTATTTTTTCCTTCCTTCTCCCTAAAAATCTGACTCAGTAGAAACACAGAGTATGTAGTTTTATTTGTTTTTGTGATGAACTTAGAATAAAATCATTTGAACTGAACACTGTGAATTAAAGTAAATTTTACATTAACATGAAAATATAAGTACAAGTTACAAGGGAGTTTGTATTATATTTTAAGAGTACTTTCTCTGACTTCTATGTACAAAATTGATACACTGAATGTATCTGCCAAACTACCATCACATCTCACCAAGATTACAGCAACATTTTCCCACCTGATTTGTTCACTTTTATCTTTATGCATCATCTATCTATTTATTATTTTTTTTGAGAGAGAGTGAGAGAAAGAGGACGGGGGGGAGGGGCAAGAAAAGGGAGAGAAAATCTGACGCAGACTCCCTGCTGAATGGGGAGCCAGATGTGGGGATTGATCCCACCACCCTGAAATCATGACCTAAGCCAAAATCAAGAGTCCGACACTTAACCCACTGAGCCACCTATGTGCCCTGTCTACTTCTCCTCTTGCTCATCAATAATCCATTTCCACCCCAAAATCAGGGGGATTATTTTATTTTATTTTTAGGGGGATTATTTTAAAGAACAAATTATACTTATATTACTCTCTATAAAAACCTTTAGTGGTTTCCAATTCATCTTATAATAAACTTATATTTCTTGACCTGGCCTGACTATTTCTCCAACTTAATTTTCTACAACTTTAGAAATTTTGCTTTATCAACCATGATTTAAATGACATTCCTTGAACAATCCATGAACAATCAAGCCTTGTTCAAGCCTTACATCTTTTGCTTTTGATGCAGTTTCTTCTTAGAAAGATCTTTCTACAATTTTTCAAAGCTGCTTCATTTTTTTCCTCTAGGTCTCATTGTAAATGTTACCTTCCTAGAGTCTCCTTCTATCAAGTGAATCTTTGCCATCCTTTCTGGCTTCTCAACACCATTTAAACACATTTCTTGTTTGGAGAATTTCACACTTGTGATTTTCACTTCCCCACTTTACTCTGCTCCCTTGAGGATGGGTCACAGACTTACGATTCAATCCCACCAGTTAAACATGCCCCTGTGAGGCTTCTTATGCCTGAGATTGCCAATGCTTTTTCCCCAGTTAGCCTCATTCCTTCTTCTATAGTAGCAAAGGTTACCTGGGCACATGGCACAACTCATCTGTCCATGCTGTCCAAGCTCCTGTGTGGTAACATTGAAGGATTAGGTTCTGGCAAATGGCATGTGAATGGAGGTGCCCCTGAAAGGAAAGGAAGACACCCTCCTTTCCTGTCTTTCATGTCTCTTTAAACTTGTAGACATGATAATGGAGCCCTATATTGAGAAGACCAGAGTGCAAGATAAAGGAATTTGGTCTCTTGAAATGAAACTGTCTTGTCAGCTCAAGCCTACTTGCACTCAGACTCCTATGCTTTAGAGAAACTTCATTCTTTTTAGATCCACTTTTATATTTGCATCTTTGTTGCAGGAGCTAATATATGTACACCCATTAATATTTTTGATTTAAGCTGTGAGCAAATGAGAATGCAAAAGCTGCTTAGAATCTTTTAATTTGGGATGCCTGGGTGCCTCAGTCAGTTAAGGATCTGCTTTGGGCTCAGGTCCTGAACCCAGAGGCCTGGGATCAAGCCCTGCAAGGGGAGCCCACTTCTCCCTCCCCCTCTACCTGCTGCTCCCCCTGCTTTCTCTCTCACTCTCTCTACCTGTCAAATAAATACATAACATCTTTTTAAAAAGAAATCTTTTAATTTTTGTTTCTTTAGGCTTTGATTATTGTTTTGTTTTGCTCTTTGCTTGTTTGTTTTACAAAAGCTGTAGGTGAGGTTTCCATTTTCTTAAGACAGCAGGTTGCTCCAGTATTGCTTGTTGCACACAATAGCTTTGGGGCTCACAGTTGAAATAGTCAAGGGTAGTTCCTGTCTTAGAACTGCCTGGCATTCCCAATTTCCTCTTTAGATCACTTTTGCCATGTTTTGTTGTGATGTTTTTTTCTGGTTCTGGAAGTTTAGCCTCAACCTAGTTCTTGAGTCTTCCAAGATTTCTGAACTAGCCAAATCCTTTTCTATTTATTCAAAGTCAGCTTCTACTGCTTACAACTAAGAATGCTGAGATAACACTCTATCTAACCAACAGTTAACATAGATCCCTCTAGTACTCTCTATTCCATTACTCTGTGTATTTCTTTGAAAATAGTTATCACATCTCTTTAACGATTAACTTTGTATAAATTTCACAGACTATAAATCTGGCTGTTGCTAAAAGGTAACTTTGTCCAGTGATTATTATTTTCTATCTCAAGCATCACTGTACTGAGAGCAGACCATTTCTATGTAGTCAAGGAAAAAGCAAGTCATTTTGTATTGGCAATGTGCCTATTTCCCATCATCCTTCTTCCCATTTATAGATCTAAATTCCTAGGGATCTGTAGAAAGGAGCAATAAATAGCCTATAGTTCCTGGAGGGAGAGACTGTGCCTTTGCAAGTTAGCACACAAGAGAATTTTAATCTTCTACTCTTGCCTGGATACTAGGAAATTAGTTTTATCTCCATAAATTTGTCTTAACTTCTGTTTTCCTCTGGATTTCTTCTCCATCTTTCCAATTTAATTAATTTTATTTTGCCTATTGTTGAGGAACTATTTTTTATTAACTTATAGTTTACCCCTTTTTCAGTTTTTTAAAATATATATTAGGCTCTGGGACCTTCAGATTTAGGCTTTGGAAAATTTAGCCTTTGGAAATGCAAAAATATTTTTCTCAAACTCTTATCTCTTGTCACAAGTTTTGAAATCCTCGTTTGAAACTGAAATTAAAAATTGAATGTGTATTTCCTCTTCACTCTTCTTCTCTGAGACTCTTAGAGTGGTATGCCTAGTTCCTGAGACAGAAGAGTCACGTAGGAATTGTAACATTTATAAGTAGGAGTTTTGTTGTAAATCCAATGTTACTTAGTAGTTTTTTTTTTTTTTTTATACTCAGGTTTTCTAATGTTTTTCCTGTAAGTTCCAGTTGTTATAGCTTCTTTTAAAGAAATCTTTCTTTTCTTTTAAATTTTCAAATTTATTTGGAAGAGAGTTGTTCTTAAAGTATCTTTTGGTATTTTTAGTGTATTTAGGATTTATAGCAATGCCCTCATTTTCTTGTATCGATGCTTATATGTGTACTCTTTATTATTGATCTTACTGTAAGACACTATCAAATTTCTTAATCATTTTAAAGAATAAACATTTAGTCTGATCACTTTCTTATATTTTTACTTCTAATTTATGCACTAATTTGTATAACTTTTTCTACTTTTGCCAAATTCAGTATTCTTTTTTTACTGAATTCTTGAGATGGGATAGATATTTATTTAATTTATATGGCCTCCAACCTTCTCGTATCCATGCATTTAAATCATTAAATTTTATTTGAGTGTAGCTTTCTTTGTCTGATAATTCCGTTGGCTCTCTCATATATTTGTGTCAAGTGATATTCATTTTTCTTGTTTTTTAGTCACACCTTTTGCCATTACATGCGTGATTATTTTTGAGTTTTGTGCATAGTATTTGACAGTGATACATATTATTTTAATGATTGTATAAGTATTTTGTAGCTATGGAATATTTTGCTATATTCCTTTACAGAAGATTTACTTTTGCTTTCAGTTAACAGTGGGTCACAGGTTTGTTAAGATTATTTTAATTCAATGGAAATTTAATAAAATAATGACACAAACCTGAACTTTAATCCATATGAATAATTTTTAAAGTTTCTCCTTTCTAGTTCAGCCTTTACTCTCACAGTGTTGCTATTGGAGCTTAATCATGAGGTGTGACACAAGATTTTTACCCTAGACTTATGATTCTTTTAATATACTCTAAATAGATAGGAATTGCTAGAGTCCACTAACGCAAAAGCACTGGGGAATGCCAGGCTGACTTTTTCAAGCTTTATTCTTTTTATATATCTTAGCCCCACCAACCTCACTCTTTGGTTGGGTTAACTGAAGCTGTCAAGATCTTTACATTTTTAGTAAGATTTTCTTTTCTTTTTTTTTTTTTAAGATTTATTTATTTATTTGAGAAAGAGAGAGAATGAGCAGAAGGGGCAGAGGGAGAGGGAGAGAGAACCTCAGACTCTGCGCTGAGTGTAGAGCCTAATACAGGGCTTCATCTCATGACTTTGAGATCACAACCTGAGCAGAAACCAAGAGTCACACACAAGTGGCCCCCTTTATAAAGGTTTTCTAGCTGTTTGTTAGTCTGAACAACCGAGTTCATTATTTCCAAATATATTTTTCAACGTTTTTTTCATTTTCTCTTTATACCTCTACTTCCATATGCTGTTATTCCCATCACTTGAAGTACAAGCACTACTTTAATATATTTTTTAAAATTTATGTATTTGACACAGAGTGGGGGACAGAGACAGGAAATATGTAGGGAGAGTGGCAGGCAGAGGGAGAGGAGAAGCAGGCTACATGGAAGCATGAAGTCCAATGCGGGGCTTGATCCCAATAACCTGGGATCATGACTTGGGCCAAAGGCAGATGCTCAGCCAACTGAGCTGCCCAGATGCCCCACTTTTATAGTTTTGTTGTTGTTTTTCATGACTACTTTGGACAAATTATCTCAGTTATTATTTCTTAGAAAATATTTTTATGTTATTTTTGATCTTGAAGAATATTTTGTTGTGTGTTAAATTCTCAGTTTGCAATTATTTTCTTTAAACATTGTTTTCTAGCTTCTATTATTACTTTTGAAAAGATGACTATCAATCTACTTGTTGCTTCCTTGAAATTCTCTCTTCACATTTGGAATAGTCTCAGATACTATGTCTTCAGCAATTACTTTTGCTACTTTTTTCCCCCTCCTTTTGGGCTTGAGTTGCATGTATATTGGACCTTCTTTTCGTCTTCTTAAATCTTATATAATTGTATGTGCTTACCTTCATGTTGTTTTTCTGTGACTGATTTTGATATTTTTATTATAGCATATCTTCCACTCTACTAATTCTCTTTTCAATTCTGTCTAATAGATAATTAGAAATATTTATTGATTTGTCCTTTTGGTTTATATTATCATTTCATTTAGATTTCCTGTTTAATTTTTTATAATTCTATTATAAATTTAATCTTAATTAATTAATCTTTAATATTTTAAACATTTTTCTAAAATTGTGGAGTTTTTTGTTTGTCTTTGCTACCTTTAAAATCTAGAGACATCCCACGACTCTGTTTGCATTTTGTATAATTTCTGCTCTTTCTGGCTCATATATGTCTTTTTTCTTCTTTTTCCAATTATTTTTTGTTATGATGGCTTTTGTACTATAAGATGTCCACGGAAGTAACTTGGGGTTTATGATGACATCATGTTCTTCCACATAAGAGCTACATTTATATTTGCCAGACATAAATTAACCTATTACAGTTGGGTTTGTTAGACATAAATGTTGGGATTAATTTTATTGTTGCATTATTTTTTATTTGTTAAGATGTAATTTTAGAGATGGGTATGATTAAAGATGAAAAGCAATCCCCTATGAATATCTGAAATATATCTGTTTTTTCATTACTTCAAGGGTATAGTCCTTCAGAGTCTTTTGTTTAGTTTGATTTCCAGGTCTGTCACCCTAGCCTCTGAAGACTGTCAAAGGTTTCTTTTAGCCTTCATGCATCAGGATTGCCCAACTTGAATTGGCAAATCCTCAGATGATAACAGTAGTTATAAATGTCAGGTTTAACAGTGTCAGCCTTGGTCTTTCTGTTAACTTGGTTTAGTAAATCTTCAACAAAGGGATGGTCAAATTAATGTAGTTTATTATTATCCTTAGTAGAATTCCTCCTTAATCTATTTTTAATGCACAGTTCTATTTATTCAATTCTTTATTTATTTGAGGATTTCTTTGTTAATTCAAAACCACCTTTCCATGTACTGGTGTTTATGTAGCATGGAGACAGATGCTAGGGATTCAGAAATAAAATGCAAGATCATTTTCAAGAAATTTAAGAGTTTATTGTCATAGGCAGTAATTATACAGAAAGTTACCATATATTTTGATAAGTGTTATGCAAATGAAGTCACTGAGGACTAAAGAAGAATTATGAAAGTATTCAAAATCAGCTGGGGCTGCTAGAGAATGCTTCCCTAAGGAGTTAATTAGAATTGATAGTTGAAGGAGTAGGAGCTAGTCAGGTAAAGAAAAGTGAGGGAGAATTCACGTGTGGGAGCTGATCTAAGAGGAAATTATAAAAAATACCAAATTAGATCAAAGGTAACTTTTGTTTCGAAGATAGACTAAGGAATCAGAAGATGTAACTCAAGGAAACTTTACATCCTACAAAATAATTTAGATTTTTGTCATGAATGCAATGTAGAGGCATCAAGCATTTTTGAAAGAGAAATAACAAGGACTGATTTTCAGTGTAGAGGTAAATTTCAGAAGATTTTTGTATATGTGAAATTATTAGATTAGTGGCAGTGGCTCAGATTATAAGCATTGATGTTGAATGATATTTAGGAGATGAAATGCAGAGTAATTTGTTATAAATTGGATAAGGAAAAAGTGGAAAAGATGTCAAGAATGATTATAGGCTTTCTTCTGGGGTGAATGCCATATTGTATGCCACTAAATAGGATGGACGATTCAGTGAGAGAAATAGTTTTGGAAGGTGCTGGAAAGAAGTTAATTTTTCATTTCATTACAAATGAGCTATTGAGCATGTATTAGTCTAAAGCTTAGAAAATCTTTGTTTTGAATCATCTGGCTTAGTAATTTGAAGAGGAAGTGTAATTGGCTTCAAATGAAAATTAATATAAGATAACAAGAAATACTCATAATTTAGCAGAAGAAATAATTAACCCAATTTTAGACCAGCTTAGTTTATAATTTGTTATTTAGATATGTTATTTACATATGTAGAAACTGTAATAAATGTCTATAGACCAACATTAGGTTTTCGTTTCTTTTCCTTTTTTCTTTTTTTTGGCTTTTTTCCTCTATTCTTTCCCTCTTTTTTGCTTCTTTTCACATTTTTCTTTTCTATATATCATCAGAATTAAGAAAGCTAAAAAAAAATTATGTCATGGAAACTTTATTTTGCTATGTGATTCTGGAAAACTGTGTGTCCTAATGCTTTGAGTGAGCTCCAAGGAGGTAATATTACCAAAAACAAGTGATTTATTCAGGTTGTTCTTTGTTTTAGAAGCCTTTCATGGCTTAAACTGTTGTATTTACTTAGGCATAACATACATATTAAATTGTGATGGTTGAGGTCTTTTAATTTTGTTATATTTATATTACGTATTTCCTTCATTTTTTAGATTTTTAAAAATTTCTATATGCAACATTCAGTTAACATGCTTTCAAATGTATCTTGAGAGGTAATTATGGCTATCTCATTCTTAGTTAAAAATTTAATTTGTATTCTCAAACTTATCTAAATATTTCACTCCTATTAATCTTTTAAATGATGTATTTGGAGGTTACTGGTAGATACTGACCTAAAGATACTGAAATGAAAAATACCTCTTGAGACTAAAAGAAAATGAACATTTACAGATATAAAAGTGATTTTTCACAACTTCTACTATGAACCCAATGATGCTAGATTTATATCAGATGTGGAGAAAACTATTTACCAGTAAACTGTCATTTACCATGAAATTTCATAGAAATGTCAATAGGCAATATCTAAATCTAATAAATGTGTTTTAATTCCTGGACACATTTTTCTTCAGTGTTTTTAATACAAGGCTTCACAGACTTCACAGTTATCTGAAGGGCTTTTTGCCCATATATCCCCTTAAGAAACTGGGAAAAACCTGAATTATATTGTTAATAATGTTTTTACTCTTCCAGTTTCCTTGTGTACATATGTTTCATGTTTTTTCAATCACACATTTCTAAAAAATAAAACCTAAAATGTTTCACAGTCTGTGGTTTTTGCTTATAGTTATTATTTCATTTGTCTAATATTGACCTACTGGTCAGAATCTGTCTGTATGCATTAAGGCATAATTTTGATCATTATAACTTGTAGGTGAATATCCAAAATTACAACAACAATTTTTTGTCACAAGGGAATTTTAAGATGGTACTGAATGTTAGAGATAAAATATGGCCAATACACTACTCCTTTGCTGAATCAATTCATATCAGTAGTATGTTAATCTCAATAGCAGAGGTATATACAGAGCCCAGAGCATGGGCATGTAACATGGTTTAGGATGTCAGCAAATGTAGACATGAAAAAAATTATTCCAGAACTGCTGTGAAGAAGGAGTCACTTATTTCAAGAATGAGATTAAAATTATCAGAGAGAACAACTAATATTAATATAGGTAAACAAAGACCCTCAGGGTTTTTTTTTTTTTAAATATATATTTACTGTGGATACCATGAGTTTGCCAAAACTGAAACAAATCTTAGTTTGTACCAATATAATGATTTTGTTGCACATAATAAGGTAATAATCCTTTGGTTCTCCACAATGGTTCTTTCTCTTAGAATTGTAATTTAGCCTTTAAACAGTAAGTAATATTTATTGAAAAATGACAACTTAAGTAGAGGAAAATATACAGGTATTGAAAAGACTTGAAAATGTGTCATATGAGAAATAGTTAAATAAGTTATGCTAGATTGATAAAGTGGAAAGTCTTGAGACTATACATAGCTACCTTGAATATTACAATAGCTGTTTTATTGATACAGCAAAATTAATAACCTACCTAGTGGCTATTGTTATAAAAAGACTGATTTTTTGCTTAATGGCAAACTTTTTGTTAAAGATTTTATTTATTTATTTATTTATTTATTTGAGAGAGAGAGAGAGAGACAGAGAGAGAGAGAGCATGAGAGGGGAGAAGGTCAGAGAAAGAAGCAGACTCCCTGCGAAGCTGGGAGCCTGATGTGGGACTCTATCCTGGGACCCTGGGACCCCCACGTCTTGAGTTGAAGGTAGTCGCTTAACTACCTGAGCCACCCAGGCGCCCTTAATGACAACTTTATAGGTACAGTTTGCATAGTGTGAAACACTTTTATCTTAGGTGCACAAGTTGAGTTTTGACAAACATAAGCACTCAAGTAACAAACCATTTATTAAGATGTAGAATATTTTCATCATGTCAGAAAATTGCCTCATGACCACTTCTAATTCATCCCTACCTACCATAACAGGCACTGTTCTGATTTCTGTCACCATAGATGATTGTGTATTTTTTAAAATTTAAACTACTATATGGTCAACTAATCTTTGACAAAAAAATATGCAATAAAAAAAGAGTTTCGTCAACAAATGGTGCTGGGAAAACTGGACAACATGTAGAAGAATGAAACTGAACCTTTTTCTTATACCATACACCAAAATCAATTCAAAATGGATGAATGACCTAAAAGTGAGACAGGGAACCATCAATATCCTAGAGGAGAACATAGGCAGAAACGTCTTAGACCTCAGCCATAGCAGCTTCTTACCAGACATGTTGCTAGAGATGAGGAAAACAAAAGCAAAAATGAACTATTGGGAGTTCATCAAGATAAAAAGCTTCTGCACAGTGAGGAAACAATCAACCAAAAGGAAGACTACGGAGTTGGAAAAGATGTTTACAAATGACATATCTGATAAAGGGATAGTATCCAAAATCTGTAAAGAACTTATCAAACTCAACACCCAAAAAACAAGTAATCCAGTTAAGAAATGGTCAGAAGACATGAATAAACAATTTTCCAAAGAAGACATCCAGATGGCTAACAAACACACAAAAAGATGCTCAACATTACTCATCATCAGGGAAATACAAATCAAAACCACAATTAGATATTACCTCACATCTGTCAGAAAGCATAAAATGAACTACACAGGAACAACACAGGAAGCAACAGATGTTGGAGAGGATGTGGAGAAAGGGGATACCTTTTACACTGTTGGTGAGAATGTGACCTGCTGCAGTTACTCTGGAAAACAGTATGGAGTTCCTCAAAAAGTTAAAAATAGAGCTTCACTATGATTCAGCAATTGCACTACTAGGTATTTACCCACAGGATACAAAAATACAGATTCAAAGAGGTACATGAACCCCAATTTTACAGCAACATTATCAATAATAGCCAAACTATGGAAAGAGCCCAAGTGTCCATCAACTGATGAGTGGATAAAAAAGATGTGGTGTATATATATACAACTGACTGTTGCTCAGCCATTAAAAAGAATGAAATCTTGCCATTTGCAATGATGTGGATGGAATTAGAGTGTACTATGCTAAGTGAAAAAAATCAGAGAAAAACAAATAGCATATGATTTCACTCCTATGTGGAATTTAGGAACAAAACAGATGAACATATGGCAAGAGAAAAAAAAAAAGAGAGAGAAGAGAGGGAGAGGCAAACCATAAGAGACTCTTAAGGACAGAGAACAAACTGATGAAGGTTGATGAAGGGAGATGGGTTGGGGACTGGCTAAATGCATGATGGGTCTTAAGGAGGGCACTTGATATGATAAGCATTGGGTGTTATACATAAGTGATGAATCACTAAATTCTACTCCTGAAACAAATATTGCATTATATTTTAACTAACTAGAATTTAAATAAAAATTTGTAAGATGAAGAAGATACTTTAAAAATAATATAAAATGTAAAGGAAAAATTAAACTTAATTATTAATTGAGTCACTCTGTATGTACTATTTTGTGTGAAGAAGATTTTGCATACCACTTAATACATTATTAGTTTGATATAGCATAACATTACATGAATATACAATATTTTGTTGATAATTTTGTTCTGGTTATCTATTTCTATATAATTGCCACAAAGGAACCATTATTACCCCTAACAGTTCTGAGGATTGGCTCAGCTCACCTGGGCAGTAATCAACTCAGGGTTTTACCTGCAGTCATGGTCAGATTGATTATTGGGGCTGGATGTCCCAAATGGCTCAGTCTCATGACTGGCAGTTGATGCTGGATATTGGCTAGGTTATTAGCTGTTTTGTCAGCCAGAGTGCCAACAGATGGCTTTTCATGTAGCTTGGATTTCTCATAGCATCATGACTGGGTTTTGTGAGGGACCATATCAAGAGACAATGTCTGGGGTGCCTGGGTGGCTCTGGGGGTTAAGTGGATGATTTTGGCTCAGGTCATGATCCCAGTGTCCTGAATTGAGCTCATTGGAAAGCCTACTTCTCCCCCTCCCTTTGCTGCCACTCTACTACTTGCACTCTCTATCTCTCTGTCAAATAAATAAATAAAATCTAAAAAAAAAAAAAAAAGAAGAAGAAGAGAGAGTGAGAGAATGTTGTAAGAGACTCAAGAAGTTGCAAGGCTTCTTATGAACCAGTATTGGAAATCATGAAACTTCACCACTGGTATATTGCATTAAGCAAAACAAATTACAAGAACAACAGAAAACTCAAGGAAAAGGAGAACGTAAGGAAATGAGTAATAATAGGAAGGCTAGTTAATTGAGTAGTCATCTTTGGGGACAAACTACCCCATCACACTATTGTTGATGAACATTTGGTTTATTTTCAGTTTTTAACTCTTACTGTTCAAGCTGCTAGGAAAGTTATTATACAAGTCTTTTTTGGACATATATTTCATTTCTCTTAGGTGCATACCTTGAAATGGAATGGCATAGAGTAGGCATAGTTTAAATTTACCAGAAATACCAAGCCAGCTCAACGAACAGGGAGGCAAAGCAAAATGAGGAAACAAGATATGAAGAAGAGGAACCCTAAGACTACAGTTCAGTGTTGTGACATTAAGGGGCTGGGGATATGCCAAGAGAAAATTTGGGGAAGAAGCTGTATGTTACATTAAGACTTTGGGATCTTATGTAGACAATGAAGGACCAATGAAAGCTTCTTTAAGCAGGGGCATGGCACAGTTCTGAATTTTTAAAAATCTCTCTTGTCAAATTGTGGAAAATGGAATGGAATTAAGGTAGGTAAATGAAGACATTTTAGATTCCTGCAAAACAGTAGTGGTGGCCATGGAGACAGAGATGTAGATGATTTAAGGTAAATTTGGGAAACCATATTGATAGGATTTGTTTTTGGATTGGAAGAAATGAATGAAATAAGGTCAGGTCTATGATTAGGGTAACTGGGAGGTCAGTGGTGTGTCTCTGATGGAGAACATCACAGAGGACCTATGGTGGAGAGACAAAAAACAGTTTAGTATCTGACCTTCTGAATTTCAGCAATTTTTATGAGTGGGCATTTTTCGTAGGGAGTTAAATATGAGGATCTGGAGCTTTTGTGAAAAATTTGAATTGGAAATGTAAATTTGGAGTCAGTTGTCTCAGGATATTTATACAAGGAGCAGGTGATGTGAAAAGCATATATACACAATACCTTATCCTTGAGTTAGGCCTTCCAGATATGAAATCCGGTATACTTTATCCTAGATGCATTTCCTTGGGCAAGTCATTTAACATTGTTTTGTCTCACTCATGTGTAAATGGCAGATAATGATAGTTATCATTTTGTAGTTAATGGCGATAATCAGTAAATCACTACATGTAAATGACATTGGGGTTTTCCAAGTTTAAAGCAGGTGTCCCATACACATTAATTCTTTGTATTGTTATTAGTACTGTTATTATGGATAAAAATGTTAAAAATAACCTTTTTATATAACATCATTTAAAGAACAAGCATAAGAAAGACACAAAGGAGCCTAAGTAAAAGCAAGAGAAAAAATCCAAGGGAGCAAAGAAAAAAAGAAAAAAACTCATGAAGATATCTAATATAAGATATACCATATAAGAAAGAAAATAGAGAAGGTTATTAAGACTGAGAACATAAGAAAAAACTTGTATTCATAAATGGGCTTGTAAAATGAAATCATTATTACCTTAACATTTATTCACTAGAGGGATGAACATGTTACTTTCTGAATGTTTGAAAAGAGAAAAAAAGGGGTGGGGAATATATGTATGTAGGATAGTATCAAGAGAGTATACAATGAAGTACAACATTTTCTCTACACTGCATTTTTTTTCTAAGCTAATTTGGAATTGTTTTGAGTGACTGGCTTCTACCTATACAAAGTAGAGTATTTTACAATAGCTGGCAGTAGAGATGACTTCTTCCAAATGAGGAACTTGTTATATATTTCATCTTCAAATCAATACATCACCTTATGAATGGGAATCGAAACCACCTAACTGTATCAGCATGAACATGGGTTATTTTAGGTGTATAAAGAGACTATTGTTATTCTTTTGAGAAAAATCATGCTGTGCAGTTTCTCTATATATGTTTTAGAAGCATATGAAGCAAGCTTCCAGGACTGTTCTATTTCAAAGCGTGATTCACTTTGTAAATGTTATAACTGGCCATATTAATGGGCTTGGGGTGGATGTGGATGTTGGGGGTGTTGCAAAGATAATAAAGGGACTCTGATGAATTAAGTATATGTGTTCCTGTGGGGCGATGGAAATAGAATAGAATCATAATGAAATTTCAACCCTGCAGCTGTATTTCACCTAAAACATTCTGTTCATAGGATTTTTCTCTTCCTTAGGCTTCTAACTAGCTGAGGGAATATAGAAGATAAGCTTCTTTGAGACAGAAACTCTAATTTTCAATGAATAAACTTATTCATATATACAGGTATATATAGGTATGTACAAAAAATTAACATTTCGCTTTTCGAAAGTTAAGTACCTCACTTAGCAATATTTTATATAACAACATGCTATACATATTTTAGCATGCGTAATGATCCTTTTAATACAGAGAGAATTATGTGTAGCAGTGTCTGACTTGTTTCCCAGGCAAAGTACCAAAACTTATTCTCTACTAAATTTTATGTTCTTTTTCATAATAGAAACTATTTTGCAGTTCTTTTGTCTTCTGATAATTTAATGTTTATGATACAAACTGTGAGGACTTGGTTTGAGGGATGTGGTTAAAAGTTACCTAAGAAATAAAAGGTCTTAGATTAAAATATTTAAAATAATTGTTGATCACTACTTAATTAGAAATACCATTATGAAATATCATATCAAAAGCAGAACTCCCCATAAAGAGTAAGTACTCAGATAAACTGGCAGGTTACAAGATTATACCAAGTCACTTTCCTTCCTTTGTTAGAGGGATTTTTCCATACCTACTTCTGCATATTCCCACATGACCCAGAGACTTGATCCTTACTTTCTTATCAGTCTTTGTCATACAATTTTCTCTGGCCAATAAAACAGGAGAGGAAGTAGGTTCATACCATTTCTAAGAAGTTGCTTAAAATGCCATGTGTGTTTCTGCTAACTCTCCAGCAACTTACTCTCTACCACATTAACACCATAATCCAAATGGAGGCTCTTTCTTTATTCAGGTATCTGCTGGATCATGAAAGGAAAACAGAACACGGAGCACGTGCAGAGATCCTAGCTTGTACATAAGCAAGGAATAAAACTTCATGTTCAAGCCACTGAGATTTCTTACTACAGCAAATCTGACTAGTATAGTAAGTCTTGCTAAAGACCCTATTGTATGTTTTGAAAGTAAATCAATAAGGACTTTAAGATGAGTAGCAATTACTTTACAATAAGTTTCTCTAAGGCAGTGGCTAAATTTAATTTATATCTGAATTCTCAAGGTTTAATATGCAGCATGACACATAATTGGTAATCAATAATTATCCACTGACTGGTTGGTCAATGAATGAGTGAATGTATGAATGAATGAATGATTGATCGAATAAATGGCACATCCAGAAATAAGTACATTCTATTAGGTACTAGAGATTCAATAAGAAATTAATGCCCTCAAGGGATCATAAGAGGCTCAAGGAAAAGTTCGTGAATTAATGAGAATATATATTGAGAAAATGCAAGTATAAAATTCAAAGATCAGGAATCTAACTCATTGCTCATAATGGGTCTCATTAGAGACTGTTAGAAAAGAATAAGAAAATGAATTTCCAACCAACCATGTTTTTGCAGTTTCCCTCCATTACAAAAATGGTATGTTCCTAAGGGGGCTGCATCAGGTTTTTAAACAATCCTTTAAACTTGAAAATGTACAACACCCAATTAGAATCCAAATCTTTTAAAACTCTCAACATCAGAAGAACACCATCCTGATTTTTTTCACATTACTAAACTGTTTACAATATTATTTGTAAAAAAAAATAGCAATAAAATTCATAGGAATACATTAAACCAGTCCATAAATTACATGTAATGTACAAACAATAATGTTTTCTGGGCACTGCATTCAAAATATATATTGATTCTCTGTATTCTTCAGTATAAGTGGTATAATTTTAAGAAATATTATATATTTTATGTCAAGTTATTTTTACATCTTTTTCTATCTCAATCAAATGTGTAGAAAACTGTATCATTACCCATGTTCTCTGCATTAGATGAATACTGGAATTTTCACTCAGTTGGGTAGCTAAAGGGATGCAAAACATTGTCTGCATCCCAGAAAATTGTCTACATTTTTGAGTTACATTATCTGCCTCAGCAAATGCTGTCATTCTGCTTGGTTTTTCACTCTAAGTTGTAAGCTGCAGGGAAAACTGGATTAAATTATCCAAACTACAAAGCAGGGAAAAATAATTAAAGCTGTCTGACACTAAACTTACCATGTAGTCTTTAATTTGTGAAATGGTTAATACTAGCCTCTTCCTTGATCTCTACCATCTAGAACTCCCAGTGGAGAAAGCAATTGGCTTCATTCGTAAAGCTTCTCTGAAGACAGGCAAGCTATAAAAATGCACGACTTTATCAGAATTCTTTGGAGATTTTATGTGTACACACTTCATTGATTATCAGTTTTCTGATGAGGCCTGCTGGAGTTTAGAAGGCTCCCTAGGAAGAGGTTCTTGTTCCCTGGGAAATGAAATCATGGTCTGTTAGCTTGGAAACAACAAAATAGTGAAGAAGAAGAAATTGGATAAGTGGATTTTGCATGTGGGGTTTAGCATCAGCCTTAGCATCAGTTGATGAACTAGTGAGGATTTCCTGATAAATGATTTAGCAATAAATTGGGGATGAAATTTTCCACTAAATTTTCTTCACCTGTATATATGCTATATTTAGGGGAATTCATTTCACATATTTTCATAAAAGCATAAGTACAAAAAAAAACTAATAATTTCAACATTTTCAGATGAATAATTATGGGATAAATGTGAATATATGATTACTTTAAAATGTTGATAACAAGGGAATTTAATAATCTAACCCTCATATAAAAGCAGTACACAATAGAAATCACATATGGTATGGGTTAAAAAAAAGGATCAGTCATAGACTAACTTACAGAGTAGGGTATGACCAACTGTCTGTAAATCACAACACAACTTTAATGTACCTTTACTAAGCTACAAATACTTGCATCTCCTCAGTGAACATACAGTAGTAAAGTTAAAGTAGTATGAAATGCATGTTCTTTTCTCTGAGGCTAATCACTGTAACATTACTACAAAGTGGGCAGGATGTCTGCTGCTTTTTCCTTCTTCCTTTAAAATTATACCTTACTGCTTTACAATGCTACAATTAATTTAGAATCTCTGGTTGCTGAAACAAAATACTATACTGATTGCTTGGTTAAACCAAGAAAAACTGTATACTATAAATATAAATACTGCCATTTGTAGATATTAATCATATCTATTATTTTTCTAAATCAGTAATGGACTAAAATGATCCAGTCTCTTGATAATGTAACTCATTTCTGGAGAAGACATACAATGAAAAACAGAAATGTGATTTTTGGAAATATGAGATTAAAACATATTCAGAAGCCTCAGTTTGAAGAAAACTAAACCATAAAATAAACTACAAATTTTCAGTATTTTTTCCTTATGTTTTGAAACAAAAATGATAAACCTTAGTTTTGAAATAAAAGTAAAGGCCAGGAAAAATTTAAGCATAATATTATAGTTTTATTTTAAAGCATAGGAAAAATGACCTAAATAAAGCTATCCTACTTTTTATTTTTTATCCTATACATGGCTTGATTAATTTTTCGATTATAACCTATGGACTTACTGTTTGTTACTCTACTTAGATAACATTTTCTTAGGTTATACCTGAGTTTTTGTTTCCTCTTAATGTAAATACGTTTCAAATTTACTTTTGCAGGTTAATTAATCTGTAATGAAGATATATTTTTTAATATTTATTTATTTTAGAGTGAGAGCAAAAGCAGAGGGACAGAGGGAGAGGGAGAGAGAATCACAAGCAGACTCCATGCTGAGCGTGGGGCTTGATCTCATGACCCTGAGATCATGACCTGAGTTGAAACTAAATGTCTGACACTTAACTGACTGTGCCACCCAGGCTCTCAAAAATATTTTTATATTCTAGTATTCCTTGAGGTTTCATGACATTAGAATGTGCCAGACATGAGCATGTGTTACATGTGTATGCTTGTCATGAAATAATAATTAGTATTTCCAATTAAATGTGAAGGAAAATAACTTATGTTTTGATTTTGAAGAGCTTTTGTTAAAATAAATTATTTTATGTGTTATTTTATTTATAACATACATTTTTATTTATTCAAGATAATTGATCTCCTAAACATTTTCTCTGTTTAACTCTTTAAATTATATACAGAAGAAAAAAAAAACATAAGATAACAAAGTAGTGATGACTCTCTATAGATGAATATTTTTCTGGTCAAGAATTTTGATTTCACTCAAATGTGATGTCAAATAAAAAATAAATCTGCACTTAGTAAGGAAAGACTATTCGACATGATATTGCAAGGGATGGGAAGGAGGCTATTGCAGTAACGAGATGGATTTGACCATAAAATTTGTGTCCCAAGAGTTAGACAAAAACTGTTTTTATTTTAGTTGCCCTCAATTTTAGAGGTGGAATTGGGTTATAAGGATTTTTAGAAAAAAATGGTTTTAAAGTGCTTGAAATTTTCCTACTTGACAATGAAAATAAACCTTATTAGAATCATTCATTATCTCTTAAAATATTTTATTTATTTATTTGAGACAAAAAGAGAGAGAACACAAGCAGGGAGAGAGGGACAGAGGCAGAGGTAGAGGAAGAATGAGAAGCAGACTCCCCACTGAGCAGGGAGCCCAAAGCAGACGGTGAGCTCACTCCCAAGGCCCTGGGATCATGACCTGAGCTGAAGGCAGAAGCTTAACCACTTAACTGACTGAACCATCCAAGCGCCCCCATTCAGGTTAATTATTAAAATGACAACTTCTGAATAATGTTCTTTTTCTTATTGCACTCCATATGCAACTACTCCCTCCTTTTAGTCTTTTTAATATTTTTTGCACCCCTCTTAGGAATGTGCAATATTCAGTCTTGTATTATGCATATTTATGTACCAATATTTTCTTTCTCATTAGATTGAAGCATCTCGAGACTGATGTAGAAAGAAACCCTGGCTTTGAATTTCACGTAGGAACCTTACTGGTTATGCACTTGTCTCATTAATGCAATTTCTCACCTGCATTGAGATAATGGGGACTGGAACTAACAGGTAGTGGTAATACAGATGATGAATATTATAAAGATTTGAGATATTAAAAAAAAACTTAGATCATTATATGTATACTTTCTTAGTTTTACTCTACATATTTTCATCCAGACAAAAAATAATTTTGATTGGTGTTCTAAAAGTCAGGTGTTATAACAATGGCACAGAGAGTAGTTTCAAAGATAGACATAAACTGCCATGACATATAAAATTGGTGTATTTGTGATTTTCAAAATTCATGTTTGTTAAGCTGTAAGAAACTACAATTATCTAATCAAGGCAAATAGAAATTCTCTGTACGTGCATTATAATACAAAAGGACAGGTTGCAATTGGTGCATAATTGAAAGGAGTACAATCTAGCAGTTTTCCTGAGAATTGTTGTCTCTATTTTTTGAACCTTATAATTAGCATACATGAGGTATTCCTAAAAGTCATCCTAATTTTATTATTTACTCTATCTCTATAAAAATAATTATTAAAGACATTTTGGTTGATCAGGTGTGTGTGTGTGTGTGTGTGTGTGTATAATTAAAAATATAAAAATATAAATATATATTTATATCCATATATATGGATATAAGTGTATTAAAGAAGACAGAATTTACATATCTATTTTGTAATAAATAGTTTTCATTGGTATTTCTTGGGTAGTATTTAGATATTAAACATTTAGGAAATTAATATATCAATTTGAAACAAGTTTATGTTGCATGCAGTTACAGATTTTAACATTTTACATATTTCTGGCTATGCAACTTATTGAGTAATAATGACATTTAACTGCATTCATAGCCCTTTATGTGTTTGATTTTATTTATCATTACAACACTAATTTCATTTTTCAAATTAAGCAAGTGAGGATAAGGGAATTTACAATATATTTGTTTCTTGAGCCCTCTAATAAATGCCAAAGTTTGCTCAGATGCAAATCCAGGTATGCCCAGTGTTCAAGTTTGTGAAAGATTTTTCAGTCACATACAGGCACACACACACATATAACTTAACTCAATATGAATATAATTATCATTAATGTTTATCCGACTTTTTCTTATACTCATGTAGATCATAAATATTTAGGTATATGTGTCATGTGAATTTCCATGTGTATAGTAAAGAAGAGAATGCATTTTCATTTTTATGTTTCAAATAAATTCACATAAAATATGGATTACTATAGAATTATTTACATACTCATAGTATTTCAGTTGTAAAAATATGTGAATTTAACAAATTCTTTGTGTCTTTGAGTTTCCCATTTGAAATAATAGAATTCATGCTCAGAAAAAATCAGCTGGATGGGTCCTTCATCCCATTTGTGTATCTGTCAGGTGTTATCATTAACACATGATAATAAAACAAAGCACCTATGCTGCATAAGAAAATATAATAGGCTTTCTAACATAATATTGAAACGAAAATGAAATTCCGATGTTTGTTGAGAGGAACAAATTCTAATATAACGAACTAGCTGTAAAAGAAAGTTGTGTTTTATCTTTTTTCTACTTTCATAACAACACATTCTATTAGTAAATTGTATTCCTTTCTGTAGATTTGGTACTAACAGTACACATTATATTTATAAAATATCATATATTACTACTTAGGGGTGTGAATTAAAGCATATATATATAATTTGTATTCTTGCAAAATGCAATGCAAAATAATATATCAAAACAACTGCTACCCAAACCTGCATTCATATAGTTAATTGACTGTTAACTTTGGGGAAAAAGCAGCAACTTCTATTATGCATGCAGATATGATGCTACTTAGAAATAAATAAAGGGGTAGGAACGTGATTTGTTTCTATAGATTTAAATTTTAGGGCATTATTTACATGCTAGGTGGCTTTGACTGAAAATAATTTTAGATAATTGTACAATAAATAAATATAAAACTGTAATTTCATGGATGCTATTTCAAACACAATTAACATAAAACAATTATGAATATCTTTTCAAAATTAACACAGCAACTCAGGCATAGTTATCTGCAAATGCCACACTGTTATTTTCTTATTTTGTTAGTGAAAACCAATTTAAATTATGCCATACAAAATGCATGTACATTTGGAAGTTTCTGTCACCTGAAGGGTTTTATATACATTTACTTAATTTGAAAGGCTTTTTTTTTTTAAAGAAATGTCTTCAATTTATAACATTTGTTGACAAATAAATAGTTAAAGTAGATTTTTAAACAAGTATTTTTATTTTTTATGTTGAATTTTTTATACTTTACCTCACAAATTCATCTTAGGGACCCCAAATTCAGTAGTTACTTAAAGAAATTGAAACACATGCAGTTATATAAACTCCTTAATTAAGATATGTTACAAGTGAATTTTTCAATTTTTTAAAATCTTACAATAGTTCTTATGATATATATGTCTTATAAAATATTTTATGGGTATTTAAAATATGCTCAGCACAGTGGTAAATTTAAAAAGCTCAATAAGATTTTTCATGTTTAAAATATAGGACACTAATATTTCCATAAGGGATAAAAACGTAGGTTTTTAATAGAACATAAAAGAAATCTAAGATAACTTATTTATGAATAATTAATCTTTTCCTCCCAGGGGAATATAAGCATAAATCTTTTAGATAAAAATAGGATAGCTATCTCTTCATATCCTTCTAGTATTAAATTTCTTTCTACATACTAAAGGCAGTTTAAACCCTCCTTCAAAAATTCTTATAAAAAGAGTCCATGTTCTTTGTGGAATTATAACACTTGCTTTATACACACATAATTTATAAGCCTGTGCTGCTTATTCCTGTTGGTATCAACCACTCATTGTCGTTTTAACCCTACTGATCGTGCTAAGGGTTAAGAGTTAGCAAACTCTTGCTTCGTTTAAACAAAAATAACAAAAAGTAGCCAAATGGAAATAGAAAAGAATTAATTAAAAGCTTTGAACCTCTACTCTTGCTCTTTGTATTTGTACTGTATTCAAAATTAGATTTCACTACTAAATAGAAAACAGTATACATGTATTGACCAAAATATCCTTAAAAATACCGACAACAATTGGGACACCTGGGTGGCTCAGTTGGTTAAGCGTTTGGTGATTTCAACTCAGGTCATGATCTCATGGATAGTGAGATAGAGCCCCACCTTGGGCTCTGTGCTCAGCAGAGAATCTGAAAGTCTCTCCCTCTGCCTCTCCCCTCACTCGTGTGTTTTTTTCTCTCAAATAAATAAATCTTTTTAAAAAAATATTTACAACAATAATCTTTGGTGAACTTGCTATTTGTTAGGTACAGTGTTAATTCTTTGACAAGCAAATTCTCATTTAATTGGTTCGTATTAAGGGAAATCATATCTTTACAATGTCATATATTTATTTACCTTTACATATATAATAGAATACAAAATAATACATCAAAACAACTACTAAAAACCTGCATTCTTATAGTTTATGAATATAATATATGTATAATAGATTATATATATATAATAATAAATATGTAATAGTTTATGTATGTAATACTATATGTATAATAGTTATATATATCCTGGACATAAAATACTGTTATTATCTCTATTTAGGGGAATTTAAAGGCATGTATCTAGAGAACCAGAAATAGAGTCTTCCTGACTTTTGTTTGCATTTGAGGTTTTTTTTGAGTTTGCATATATAACTACTAGAATATATATAATCTATAAAAAAAGAAAAAATTCATTATTGAGTACCTACTATGCTTGGATTTGTCTCAGAACATTGTGGGAAATATACAAAAGTGATGAGATAAAGATATGGTCATCAAAATCTTGCCAAATTCATGTGAAAATTAAGTCACCACATACTAACTTCAGTGACTTCAGTGTCCATCCTTCACCCAAACAAACTGAAAACTTCTTATCCTTGCTTAGCAAGTCCACTTGATAGCCTCATCTGTGAAGCCCACAGTGCTTTATCCAAGAAATTTCTCATTGCTTTTTGTCCTTAGTTCCCTTAGCATTCAAAAATATTAGAAGGTTTAGGGACATCTGAGTGACTCAGTTCTTAAGTGTCTGCCTTCCGCTTGGGTCATGATCCCAGGGCCCTGGGATCGAGCCCTACCCTGGGCTCCCTGCTTGGCTTCTCTCTCTTCCACTCCCTCTGCTTGTGTTCACTCTCTCGCTGTGTCTCTCTCTCTCAAATAAATAAATAAAATCTTTTAAAAATATATTACAAGGTTTAACACTCCATGATACTCTCGTTATGTGTTTCCTTACCTTTATCTCTACAGGACTATGAGATTCTGGAGAACAGGATATTGAGCTTTTCTGTACATCTCCATATGTGTATGTGCAGACTCTGAGATGTATAATATTAATAGAATCTTTATAAATAATTGGGAATGTAATTAATCATTATACTGTGTGCTTTGTAGGAATGATAGAAGTGTTACAAAGGAAGGGGGATGAGCCAATCTGGTGTAATCAAATAAAATTTTAAGAAATAACTGAATGAAAAACATCTAGACCAAGATAGTAACTGCCATATGAATATATTTTCCATAAGATGATACAGAACCGAAGTTTTTCCAAAGAAAGTACTTTGCATGGAAAACCTGGGTAAATAATAATGAAATTGTGAGGGTCAGAAAATGAAGAGTCTTCAAAGCAGAGCAAAATAGTTTAATCAAGTTCTGGTAGGTGATCAAAGTCACTGAAGAAACTATTTGATCATTAAGTGTCAAATTCTAAAAGTAATGGCTCCAGGAAATTATCTATGACAGATAAAAGAAATGTAAATCAGTAAAATCAATCTGAAGGAGCTCAATTGTTTAAGCTTCAATTGGGGAGAATCTCCACTAGAAGAATAACAATGGGCATAAAGATCAAATTGAATCATATTAAGGACAATTGTTAAACATATTTCAAGACCAAAAATTAAATAATTCATGACAGTTTGGATTAGGAAATGAGGGAAAGAGATGAATCAAATTATAGTCTATAAGGTAGAGAGCTAAGGGAATGATGACGATAATGGTCAAAAAAGATGGTAATATTTAAAATGTATGTTTTAATAGGTCAAGCTAAATTTTTTTGTATTTTGCCTTTTTTTTTTGGATTTTAAAAATATTATCTTTTTTTTTTTTTAACATATAATATATTTTTATCCCCAGGGGTAAGGTCTGTGAATCACCAGGTTTACACATTTCACAGCACTCACCATAGCACATACCCTCCCCAATGTCCATAACCCCACCCCCCCAACCCCCCTCCCCCCATCAACCCTCAGTTTGTTTTGTGAAATTAAGAGTCACTTATGGTTTGTGTCCCTCCCAATCCCATCTTGTTTCATTTATTCTTCTCCTACCCCCTTAACCCCCCATGTTGCATCTCCTCTCCCTCATATCAGGGAGATCATATGATAGTTGTCTTTCTCCAATTGACTTATTTCGCTAAGCATGATACCCTCAAGTTCCATCCACGTCGTCGCAAATGGCAAGATTTCATTTCTTTTGATGGCTGCATAGTATTCCATTGTGTATATATACCACATCTTCTTTATCCATTCATCTGTTGATGGACATCTAGGTTCTTTCCATAGTTTGGCTATTGTAGACATTGCTGCTATAAACATTCGGGTGCACGTGCCCCTTCGGATCACTACGTTTGTATCTTTAGGATAAATACCCAGTAGTGCAATTGCTGGGTCATAGGGTAGTTCTATTTTCAACATTTTGAGGAACCTCCATGCTGTTTTCCAGAGTGGTTGCACCAGCTTGCATTCCCACCAACAGTATTTTGCCCTTTTTTTAAAGATTTTATTTATTTGAGAAAAAGAGCACAAGTAGGGGGAGGAGCAGAGGGAGAGGGACAAGCAGACTCCCCACTGAGCCTGGTTCCTGATGTAGGGCTTTATCTCAGGATCCTGAGATCATAACCTGAGCCAAAACCAAGAGTCAGATGCTTAACCAACTGAGCCACCCAGGGGATCCAAATTTTGGCACACCTAAATTTTTACCATTTTAATTGGAACACTACAGACATTTGGAAGAGTGCATAAATCATAAGTATAGAGTTGAATGAGCCAAGTAAACACATTTGTGTAACCACCACCTTAGTCAAGTAATAGCCAAACACCAGAATCCAGCCTTCTGCCCCTACCATTCATGCTCCCAAAGGTTACGACTGTCTTGACCTGAATTCTATGGACTGATTTGCCTGTTATTGAATATTATATAAATTAATTAATATACTCTTGTGTTTGGCTTATTTTGATCAATATTGTGTTAGTAAGATTCAGACATATTGTTGCATGTAGCTATAATTATTTTTATCATTACATAGTATTTCTTTGTGTGTACATACTATAATTTATGTTTTCCCAATTTACTATTATCTTTATTATCAGTGTGGGAATTTTACACATTTTTTTCTTCTGTGAATATTCTTGCTTAATTCTGTAGGTACACTTTTATACCCATTTATGAAATTGCTAGGTCATTGGGTGCATAGGTATTTAAATTTAACAGATAATGTCAAAAAGTATTCCAAAGTCCTTATAGCAATTACGTTCCTTATCTGTACTGTGTGAGAATACCTCTTTCCTTTTGAAATGCATTTGCCTTCCTAAATATGTTTTCTGAGACAGTTATGCCATCAGTATTTTTAAGACACACAGAAGCTATATTATTCTAAGTGTAAAAATAAAATTAGTCCATGATTAACTAAACATAATGAACTTAGTCGTCTTGTAGTTAAGATTAAACAATATGTAAAAGAACATTATATATTAAAAGACTCGATATACTTGGAATTTAAGACTTTACAGTTGAATAATATCTTAACACTGAGTGAAAACTTTCTACCACTGAGCTTTTTAAAGCATTAAAAAGCAGCTGTCCAGCAGTTCAAAGTATTAAAGAAGGTTGTAAAGAGCTTTGGATCGCCACTGCAGCCATTCATACATGAAATTTGAGAAGGCTTTTGTGGGCTGGATGTAGTAGGTAATTAATTTGGGAAAATTCCAGAGGTTAAGACCAGATGAGCTATTTCACTTTTTCTGGACCTGCTGCTGCTGATAAATGGTTGAGAAGTTTTTGTTTATGGAAGGAAACTTCCATAAGAGTTCTGCTTCTCCAAGAGGAAAACTAAAAAAACATTATGCAATATGGGTTAAGTTTCACACCACAAATAGCATGGTTGCTATTTTGTGGCATGGATTCTTCTAAATGACAACTTTTATATATAAATTGTGGAGGTTTTAGCTCAGAGAATAAGAAATTGGCTATCACAGAATTTTAATGAGAATGATAGGGTTAAGTAAAGAATGTACAACGTACCATCAAGTTCTTTAAAGGAGTACTTAAACTAAGAGACTCAATAACTATCTAACAATAGACTTATTGTTACTTAAGGGGAAGTCAATAATTATTGTTACTTAGGGTGAAAAGACATTGGCTTCAAAATTCCAGTAATTTAATGTCTGTGCTAGTGAGATACCAATGAAAATATTGTTAAACTTCTATAGAAGACAATGGTTGCTACTAAAAATATAATTGGTAAATCTCTATAGATGTATAGCTGAATTACTATAAAATTTAGCTTAATAGATAATTATGATATATCTATGATTTTGTCATAATAATTTTATTAGAAGTATGTCGTAAGTTCTAATGTCACATATTCTAAGAAATTTGTTTAGAAACTGCAATTAAATAATTCAGAAATAATTAATTCAGAAGACAACCCATTAAATTATAACCCTCCCCACAGGTTAACTTGGTGCCAAATGTATTGTTTAATTTATCATTCTTAGTATTTTTAGACAGCCTCAAGGCAGAGAATGAAGTAATAATAAATAGGGAATAGTGGATAATTAGAGAAGGAAATGTGGAACAAAATTACTAAGGGCTTTAGGTGAAGTTCATTATTACTATTTAATAGTGCCCAAGAGCATTCGATCAAATTATGGATCAAGTTTAAAAGTGGGCTGAATGAAATCCTTGTGGAGGAGAGTTTTCTTACTTTTTTTTCCCCCCCCTCAGGATTCAGCTCTGTGTTATGAAATACATTCAAAATCTCCCTTACAAGTCATATTTTGACCAGGCTTTATGGAAAATCACTTTGGGGAAATGTAAATGTAGTTGGGGGGTCAAGTCACACATATTAGGATAAGGGAGACTAAAAATTTTAAATGGAGATGAGGGGGAAAAAGTATAATCAAAGAGTCTGAGTTTGTTTGTCAATAGGCTGTATGCCATATAGATTGAGACCATCACATGATTAAGCAGTAAGGCACTTCAGGGATACCTGGTTAAGTGACATATGGTAAATAAAGCCCTCAGGCCACTTAATGCATGGGGAAATCTAGCCTTTCTAACTCTTTTCTTTAGGCTCACTATAGAACATCACATTTTTTTATTAAACTTTTAAAGGTATAAATGCATATTAACTTGTTTTTCTAATTTTGTTTCATTATTTACTGAAGTTATGGTGTGCAACCTATAAATGTTAACCAGCTCATGTGATATAGAGATATTCCTACCAGTTGCTTAAATAAAACCAATTTCTTTAAGCAATGAGTTAGAGATGTGCAATTTCTGTTTATTCCATACAGAACTAGGGCATGGAAATTTGTGGTCAGTGGAAAGAAAGTGTGTTAGGCCTATTTATTCAACTCATGCTGTAGGCTAAGTGACATGATTGGGAATTACATTGCGACCAATAGTAATGATATTAATATTAACAATAGCGTTGCTTATTTCATGAATTTCAAGAAATCTCTGTTTTATTTATGTATAAGTTGACTTCACTGGTGATTTTTATCATGATACTAAGTAGCAAAGACTAATTCCCAAATATCAGTATGTTTTGCCTATAAAGGAAATATATAACACTATTTCAAATGTCCTCTGCACCAATGATAGCAAAGTAGCTACACTATTAAACACATTCATAAATCCATATGAAAATGATTTCATTGTTGTTGTCTAACCTATAGGGTGAAATATATTCTTGTTACTTATTTACAGTAGTAGCATTTTTGGAGTACAAATACTCAAAAATAAAAAAAAAAAGAAAAAAGAGTTCACAATGGCATTTATTGTGTACAAAATCTCAAGGCTAAACTACCCATCTTTATGAACCACTTATTAGTTGATAATCAGTATTTTCTCAGTGTGACTCAATCACCAGTTCCAAGATATTCACTTTGGACCAGGCACATCACAAAGACCTGGGGATATGTAGATTAATAAGTCTTAGAACTCCAGGGGTCCAAAATAAAGAGAAAAGGTAGATACATACTCATCCATTTATAAATTATATGTGCTGTGAAAAATATCCACAAAAGAGATCATGAAAAAGCAAAGAGGAAGAAGGATTTATTGGAGAGTTATAATTTGAGTTAGACTCAAAGTAAAAATACTTAGTTTAGATATTTTCTTACTGAGATAGGAGCACAGAGATTTCAAGAAACAGTATCAGAAAAGACCCAACTCATTTGTGGCAATGGTAAATAGTCCAGTTGCTGAAACATAGGGTAGAGATTAAGTAGTGGGTAACATAGAGGATTAAAAAGGTAAGTTGACTCCTTTTATGGCGATCTGTAGAGTCAATGCTAAAATTACCAAAGCGTGTCCATTCATAATGGAAATGTTATGGGATGATTTTAAGGAAAGAAAGGCATGACTCACTTCCCTTTTTAGAAAAAAGATGGCTCTGACTTACGAAAAAAACAAACAGATTATGAGGTAAAAAGGGGAAGCTTTAAAGATTTACCATATGATGGGGCACCTGGGTGGCTCAGTCAGTTAAGGGGCCGCCTTCAGCTCAGATCATGATCCCAGGATTCTAGGATGCAGCCCTGCATTGGGCTCCCTGCTTAGCAGAGAGCCTGCCTCTCTCTCTCCCTGTGCCTGCTGCTCTGCCTATTTGTGCCCTCTTTCTATCTCTCTGTCAAATAAATAAATAAAATCTTAAAAAAAAAAAAAAAAGATTTACCATAGGAATAGAAATGCGGTCATAGTAGATTAGAAAAATTTGAGCCCAGTGAATAGAATTGTTTGGAGGTAAATAGAAATCATTGAAGAGAGATCCAATAGATGTTTACTGCATTTTTTCAAGACAGAGATGAGATGATCTCTATACCCGGATTCCAATGTGTATCAGGGGTGGTGGGACAGGTAACCACAGAAAAGAACAACTTTTAGGTTTGTATTGGAAGCTCTGAATGAATTGGGATGCAATTTAATATGAAGGGGAAACACTAAAATATGAACAGCTTTGGAGAAGATGAAACAGTCAAGTTTAAAAATGATAAATCTGAAGTACTTGATAGTTATCTAGATAAAGGTGGCAAGTAGACGCTTATTTGACTTTGGGTCTGAAGAAGTTCATGAAACATATCATGTCTGGATAAAATATCTTAGCGACTGTGTGTATGTATGTGTAAACTGCATTTAAGATTGAGATCATTAGGCTTGATTAAGTTACCTAGGGAATGCAGAAGAAAACGAGAACTGAGAGCCAAACCTGAGGACCTCAGACTTTAGATTTTAGAGATTATGTAAAGGATATCCACATCAGTAAAAGAAACTGAGATACGTTGATGAGGTATATAGAGGCTAAGAAAAGAAAGCTTTTCATGAAGGAGAGAATGATCAAACTTTTCAAATGCTAAGAGTTTGAGGAACAGATTTTAGCAACATGGAGGTAATTGTAAACTTGAAAAAGAGTTCAGTACACTTTTGGTAATGAAAGCAAATTGAAATATGTTGCTAGTGAAGTAAGAAAGTGGAAATAGCAAGTGCAGATAACACTTTCCAGATGAAGAATAGAAAAAATTGTGTATTAGTTAGAGGAGACTGCTAGGGCTCTGTATTGTCAATCCATAATGTGCTTCCCACACAAATTAAAAATTACTTTAGAGGTAGACACAGTAACCAAATAATTGGAATAATAATTACCATGGAACATTTTATTATTGGTACATTTTAGGTTGGAATATATGGCTAAAGTATGCTTCCAAATGGACTTGCTAATGTGTTCTGCCTCACCTCAACCCCCCAAAAGGTTAAACTTTGAAATAGAGCTCCTGAGGGCAAGTTTTAATTTTCTCTATAGAAACCCTTACTGCAAACTGTTGCTTGGTCCCTATAGGGGGTAGGCAGGACAGACTGTGTGCTCAAACCCAGTAACAGATTAGTTTCACCAGATCAGGAAACCAGAACAAAGACAAGCTACCAGAAAAATTACTCAGAGGCAAGCATGCCCCCATCCATACTCAGCATTGAATATTTTTACTGGCTATTACAAATTTTGCTCATTCAGAGCTTTGTTATGGCCTTTGGAAGAAACAAACAGAAGTCTCTCCTGGTTATCCTACCCTTAGCTCCAACAAAAGATTGCTGCTCCTTAGGTAATTATCCTGGTTCCCAAATGGGACACTGTAGAATCTTCCTCCAGAAAGTAAATAATAAATTAATTCTAATCCCACTATGTGTCCAAGGATGAAAATTTACTTCCTGTTTTATTATCCATAATATCTCCAACTGTGTTCTTACGATTAGTTTGCCCAATTTTCTTCAATGAAATTAAGTGGTATTATCTATGCAATGCCAGCAATATAATAGAATCCTGCATTTCAGTGACTCGTCATTACCCTGAAGGAAGGAAAACATATTTCTCTGTTCTCCTCTACTACGTATGTCTCCCTTCCTTCTCTTCACACTCCTGACTTTGCTCGTCCAGTCTATCTAAGACAACAGGGACAAGCCTGTAGACCCACGAAGTCGGGTTTGTGGACCTGTCTCCGTGAGATAGACTGCACTGATGAAACACCGCCACAAAGAAAAAGAGAAAGTCACCATGAGATTTGGGATAAGTGGCATTTAGGCCAGATCTAAATGAAGGAGGGTTTTGAGAGGCTAAAAACAAAGCTAGGCTTTTTGCAGAGGGGTCAAAATGAGGTCTGGTTTGGAAAGTGGACCAAGGATACCGTTTCTGTGGAATCTAAAGTCAGTTCAATATGGGATGTTATGTCTAGAAAACTATTATCTGCATCTTTGCTCCTGGATTAAAAATTGAGGCAGCTACTCTGCATCAAGATGACTTAGATACCCAGGCAAGAGTGGCATGTTTTATTCTTAGTAATATATTTGCAAACCACATTTCTGCTGATCTGATTTTCAGGGGACTGAATCTCTCAGTGATTAAGAAATGAGTAGTCACTAAAGAAGGTGGCTGTTAGGCTACGTTACAGCTGCAGTGAATCCCTAGAGACATATTGTTTCATGTTAACTTTGAGCTGGCCTTGTCTGTTGTCCCCGTCTAATGAATGAGACGGCCGATTTTAACTTTCTTATTTTGTGTTAATTTTTATTTCCTCGTTACCGATTTGTTATATATCAGAATCTCTTTGTTTGCCATTTTCTTAGCCTAAAATGGTCTGGCCTCATATATCCATATGAGTCGCCCACCCTTACTTTTTTCTTGAATGTCATTGTCACTGCAGTCTTCTCATCCTCTCTAAAATTTCAGCTTTTTCCCCTGAAACTTATTATCTCCTTCTCTGCATTATTTTCTTCTTATCCCTTATCACTATACTTACTTCCTGTAGGGAGAAGCCTCTAATATGGTCCCCAGTGTTCCCCACCTCCTGGCATTCAAGTCCCTGTGTAATTTCCTCTCCTTTAAATATGGGCAGGACTCATTGACACACTTCTTACAAGGACGATGTGACCTAATGGAGGGATGCCATTTCTGAGATTAGGTTTAAAAAAGTGGTGGCTTCCACCTCTCTCTTTGGGGGAAATAAGCTGATATTGTATGAGTAACCCTATGGCCAAGATCCTATGGCAAAAAAGGATGTCTCCAAACAACAGCCAACAGACACATGAGGGAGCTTGTTAGTGGAACTTGTGACCACAGCCATGAATGAGATGTTGACAGAAGCCTTATGAGAGACCCTGAGCCATAAGCAGCCTGAATAGCTGCACCTGGATTTGTGACCCACAGAAACTGTGAGGTGATGCATGTCTTAAGTTACTTACTTTTTGGCATAATTAAATATGCCATACAAGTACTAGATAACCGTTACTTTTAGTTAGCTTGATTACCGTTTTAGCAACTAGAATGTTAACCTTTGTAGGGAGTGATTTGGGATTTGTTTTGTTTCCACTGTTTTTCCTTATTGCCTAGAACTGGGAATAACATTATAATTGCATATTAATATATAATTATAAGGCATCCGGATTTTGGCACTCTGATAAGGAAGTAGAATATGCTGTCTTAATACATCTAACTTATCATGTAATATAAGGGTTACTTGTCTGATCACACAGGGGTTTTTATCCAAAGGAAACCCACTTAAAAAAAAAAGGCACAGAGAAAAGAACAGGCTGGAAATTAGCAAGTCCTTTTGACACATTTGACCCACATTACACATGACCGATAATGTGTTGCCTTTTATTAAAAATGAAGAAATAAACAGCACAAGAGTTCATCAGCTGTACCTCAATCTTTTCTTCATTCTTGGAGGTTATGCAAAGAAATAAGTCTTAAAACAAATTTTGTAGCATCTTTTTGTTGATAAATATAGCAATTTACTAATTATATCCCCGATGAACCACAGACAGCTTTCATTTGTACTGAATTCTTGCTTATCTATATCTACCAATTACTAAGCAAAGTGGTTTTGTAAGTTGACATGTATTACAAAAAATAGCATATATTCTAAAAATTAAAATAATTTCTCCATTCCAGTCCTGACCACTCCACTTCTCTCATGAATCATGTTTCTTTATTTGTGGAGGGAAGTTTCTAGGACCATCACTCTATTGAATCAGTCCATTGTATTATCCCTGTCCCAAATATCTATTTTTAAAACTTAAGCTTTATTATAATTCTTAATAATCTGGGACACAAGTTCCAAAACTTTATTTATTTTTTTAAAGATTTTATTTATTTATTTGATAGACATCACAAGTAGACAGAGAGGCAGGCAGAGAGAGAAGGGGGGAAGCTGTCTCCTTGCTGAGCAAAGAGCCAGATGCGGAGCTCAATCCCAGGACCCTGCAATCATGCTCTGAGCTGAAGGCAGAGGCCTAACCCACCAAGCCACCCAGGGGCCCCCTAATACTTTATTTTTTTTAAAGAAGGCTTTATATATTCTTGGTTGCAAGTCCATTGAGAAAGGCTTATTGAACCCACTTCACAAAATTGTGAATTTCATTGAGGTGAATGTACAAATCAAGTTGGAAAGAAAAACAACACTTAAAATATTGAGTTTATCCTTACATAAAATTCTTGCACATCTTTAATTTATTTCCAGACACCATATATTTTTGCTGTAATTGCTGGCATCACTTTAAAAAATATATTTTGTAATTCTGTATTGGCAGTGAATAAAATTGTAAATGATAATAAGAGAAATAATAATATGAAATGATAAGAGAAATCTTTGATTTTCATGTAATTAAATTTATCAATTTTTGCCTTGTCATTTGTTGGGCAAAAGTCTTATACAAGAAGTTCCTTTTCTGCCTCTAGGACACAATGAAGTTTTCCTTAATTTTCCTTTATTAGCGCTACAATTTAACCTTCAAAATTAAATATTTAATCCATCTAGTTTCCATCCTTGAATGTCGTGTTTGATTAAGTTTCTGTTCTCTAGATGGAGAACTAAGCTTCTTGCTGCAATCTACTTAAACTCTCTATCTTTCCATAGTGATTTTTGGTAATGCTTTATTGTATATGAAATGGCCAGATACAGTAGTCTAGTTTCTAGCTCTCTATTCTTTCAATTGGTTTATCTGTGTGTGTGTGTGTGTGTGTGTGTGTGTGTGTGTGTGTGGTTTGTTTGTTTGTTTGTTTTTTAGATTTTATTTATTTATTTGAGAGGGAGAGAGAGAGAGAGAGAGAGGAAGAGAGCATGAGAGGGGAGGTCAGAGGGAGAAGCAGACTCCCCATGGAGCTGCGAGCTGGGAGCCTGACATGGGACTTGATCCCAGGACTCCGGGATCATGACCTGAGCCGAAGGCAGTCATAACCAACTGAGCCACCCAAGCACCCCTGTATGTTTTTATAAATGTCAAAATTTAAAAACATGTAACTAATACTATAGCATACTATAGTATATCTTATTTTATCTTCTTTTAAAAAATTGATTGGGCTCTTGTGCATTCTTATACTTCTCTATACATATATACATAGAACATTGTAGGTTTTTTTTAAAAGAATAAAAATCCTATAATGGGGATGGATAGAATTTACATTAATTTAAAAGTAGAAGACAGAATTGAAGAATTTAATAGAAGAAATAGATTGTTACCTAGAACATATAAATAACTTTGTCAAATTAACAACAAAGATAATAAAGCTGTAACAGAAAGTAAATAAAGAATATATATTTAGCCAGTTTATGGAATAGGAAACCAAAAGAGTCAATAAGCATATGAAGACATGTGCTTAAAGTCATTGGCATTAAACAAGGTTGGTTAAATACACTGGGACATCATTTTATATCTCAGTTACTTTCACATTAAAACACTTAATAATTCCAAGTGTTGATGGGATGTTTCACGAAATTATAAAATTCTGCTGGTTATGAGATTATCTTTGGAACTCTCCTAGAAATCCAAATGCAATTTTTTTTTTTATGCTCAGCACAGGATAAGTGCTCAGTATATTGTGTTTACTGCCTTAGACAATCAAAGTAAAAAAAAAATTACATTATCAAGAATGTATCAGCTTGAACAATAACACAACCATAATCTCACCTTGCTCAATAAAGGTAATAAGACATGCAAATATCTTGGATTTCCTAAAACCTATATTAAGATGAATTGCTGATGCATATTTCACACAGATAAAAGGTCATATAATCAATCTTTTTATAGTCATAAACAATTTGGGGCAACTTCATAATGTGTATATAGCAACAGTGAGGTCCTTTGTAATGTTTTCTGTAACAATTAAGGGAAACAACTCCAAGAAGAATACAGATTTAAATCTCTTAATTTATGGCACATTTTTTTCTTGCCTTTGATTTTTCCCTTTGATAATTATTTATTATCTTCACACATTTAAATATCATCTTTTAACTTAAGACTAATTTTATAGGACCTTTTTTCTGTGTATGCAGCACCAAAACTCTTAATTCACTTATCTTAAGGTACCAAAAAAACCTTCTTTCTTCAACATGATGGACATTCGTATCATTATGTAGTATACAAGAGACAGGAAAGAAATGAATATGAAATCAAAGTACACATCAGAGTGATCTAGACGACGGGAAAAAATGGGCATGGCAAGAGGAAAACAACTCAAGAGTTTAAAGGATCTTGTAAAAATCAAAGCAGTAATGAATTTCACTAGACACAACCAGCCCCTGTTATCAGTAGATGAATGGAAATCTCTGTTTTTCTTACAGGGGTAAGAGTAGGAAAAGAAAATGACAAAAGACAAGTGAAAGTTAGGTAG
Source organism: Lontra canadensis (assembly GCF_010015895.1). Lineage (NCBI taxonomy): Eukaryota > Metazoa > Chordata > Mammalia > Carnivora > Mustelidae > Lontra > Lontra canadensis. Next base: position 1,895,352 of record NW_022631045.1, on the reverse strand, counting down.
TTGAGGGGAAAATTATCTGAAGATAATCTCTTATTATGAATTGCATTTTATTTTAATGAAGTTTATTTATGTGTTCAGTTAAGTGTTTAATGTCCCCAAATTCTATTCATTTTTCGTAGCTACAAAACCCACAAAATGATATCTATAATAATTATTTCCTCTCGTCCCCCACAGAATGATTTCAAAGATATTATTTCAGTTATTTCACATGGTTATAAAAGTAGTTAGGTCAGGCACAAGATATTATTAGCAAACCAACACTGTATTTTAAAAAGTCAAGTTAGATCTTCTGTTTAGTTCACTAAACTAAACCTAATTTTTCTTACTCCAAATGCCGTATTGCTGCCATGTACATTATTCTATAATATTAGGCAATTGTAGTAGTTTCAAGTAATTCAGCAGATACAAAATGAACCTTACTTAAGTTTGCATGTTTAGGTAAGAGAACAGTAAGTGATTATCACCCTAATCTGGCACCTTCTACTAATCATGCTGATAATGTTCTATGAAGCAGTTTAAAAGACAGTCCTTGTGTTTACTAAATATAGTTTTGGCTTTAGGACAGATTTAGAATTATTACTTGTGAGACAAAAATTAAAAGATGGTAACATGCTAAACTTCATTTTTGTAAACACAGAAGTAAAATACATTATGGCTTTTGAGCCAAATGAGTAAGAAAAATGAAATTGGTTGGGGCAGGGGTGGAGATCCGGTAGGTGGATGGACAAGGACAGTTCTAGCAAAATGGCAAGAGAATCAGAAATAAATTTGACGAGCGTCTGTGTGGCTCAGTGGATTAAAGCTTCTGCCTTCAGCTCAGGTCATGATCTCAGGGTCACTGGGCTCTCTGCTCAGTAGAAAGCCTGCTTCCCTCTCTCTCTCTGCCTACTGCTCTGCCTACTTGTGATCTCTCTCTGTCAAATAAACAAATAAAATCAAGAAAAAAAATAAATTTCAAATGTACCAGCGGATTAAACTGCAAAACAGTTTGAATACAAACAAGAAATGTATTTTGAGGAATAACCCTGTGAGATTGGGGGGAAAAAAAAAAAGGAAAGAGAAACACTAACTGCTAGTAGAGGAAAAGCAATACAGGAAAGAAAAAGAACAAAGTGAACAAACTGCAAGGAAAATAAATGATCAGTGTCTGGATCATCCCACGGGCACTCAGGTCATACAGTTGGAGAAGTTTAGTACCTAATTATGGGCAGGGTCAAATCCACCAAATGAACTTATTTCTCCCTCTTATCTTTCCTGCATGACTGTACCCTAATATTTACAGACTATGATGTTTCTCTTTTTGTTAACTCACTACCCCCCATGTCCTACCAGGGCTTTCATTACAGATGAATTAATTATTTTTCAATGTATTCCATGTGCAAATCACTGTTATATTTGTTATTAGGCTTTAAAATGGGAAAGAAGAATGATTATAATATCATATTTTAGTTTTTAATTTTCTTTTGTAAGAGTAAGGAGAATGGGGAACAATGATTTAATATAATGGAATCTCTCTGGATTAACTGTATTTTGCTTTAATAAGCTTATTTGCACATATATATTTGCTATTTTAAGTTTTTAAGTGTAAATTCCATGCTATTCATTACATTCAAATGTTGTACAACCATCACCACTATTTTCAAAAATTGTTTAATATCATAACAAAAACTCGACTTAATAAACAATTAATAATATGGACTACTTCATAAATTCATATGATATTCTTGCACAGGGGCCATGCTAAGCTTCTCTCTACTGTTCTAATTTTTGTAAATGTGCTGCCAAAGTGAGCACTTGAGTAGTTTTTCTCACAGTCGTATCCATGTTAGAGCTTCAGGAAATCCACCAAATAGAATGATGGCATTCTATTGGAAATTAATAGTAAGAAGAATTTGTGCCACATGTCCCTGCTCTCTGCTTCACTCTAAATTCTAAATTGCCAAAATTCTTCACTCATTCTTATAATTCTAGGATAAGATTTATTTGTACTCAAGCCTGAGATCTAAAAGTGATGCAAAGCACCAGCTTAGCAGAATTATACTTTCTCAGTCAACTGGGGTTTGAGGCTTTGATTGATGTCATTATGTGATATTATGTAAAGCAAGCTAGACCTCAAAGGAAAGGTATTACATATGCATTTATCTGCAGATTTAAATTCATTATATTTAATTTCTTAAAATTTGTATGTTTAAATTTTGTGTATCCAACTGTTTTAACAACATATGCTGGGATCATGGCTACAGCAGTGTTACTTGAATTACATGAACGTTGTGCTATATAAGAACCCATTCTCTGAATATCCTTTTTTAGCTTATATAATGTTTAAGCATTCTTGATTTCTTTTTTAAATAAGGATTTTATTTATTTATTTGACAGAGAGAGAGTGCACACAAGCAGGAGGGGTGGGGGAGGGACAGGGGAAGAGGCAGAGGGAGAGGGAGAAGCAGAATTCCCGCTGAGCAGGAAGGAAGCCTGACGCTGGGCTCCATCCCAGGACCTGAGATCATGACCAGAGGAGCCAAAGGCAGATGCTTAACCAACTGAGCCACCCAGATTCCCCTTGTTTTCCTGATAAATTTCTTAAGTATATATCTGGTAATAAGCTCAAGGATTATAAAAATGAAAATTCTATTTTGAAAAAGTAGTGAAAAATATTTTTTATTCTAACACTTTCTAATCATTTATATCCTTTTAAAGTAACTGTTAAAATGGAATATTCTTAATAATAGATTGAAAACTATTTTTATAGGCCTGGTTAATCAGGTGTTACTTTATATAATGAAAGGTTATTGATTTTCACATTATACATAGTATGTCTTCCTGAATGAAATCCATTTGTGTCTCAAAATGGAATATGCATACTAAAACAATACAATAAGTAATATTCAGCTGCTTCCTTGATAAACATGTTCCAAACAATTAAATCTCAAATTGCAGCACTCCAAAATGCTTCCTACTCATGTATTATCTTACTTTATCTTTTGTTCTGCTTTCTTTATAATTTACCTTAGGCTCGATGCTTCTTAAACTCCCACATACATCCCGTCCCAGGTCATGTGAATTCATTCATTTTTATTTCTTAACAGGGCCACTGTTTTTCAGCCCTATCCTCTGCCCATACTTAGCCCCCAGGAAAATACTTATGCTTAAAACCAGTCATATCTGTCAAATCATTATCAAGTGATCAGTAACTTTGGGACTTTCTATACAGTTCAAATGGTTTTTCTAGCATCTTGGGTAATGTTAAATGCATTTTTGGTTAAACACATCTTACTTTTCACTTGTCCTATATTTTTAAATAATTTCCATCCCAATAACCTATAGATCTCCTCCTCTTCACCCCACTTGAGCAATATTGTCACCAAGACTGCCAGGATGTTAGCCTACTCCATTTGCAAAATTTAAAATGTGGAATTTTACTCTCTGACCAGAGCCTCATACCCGGGCGACATTCTTCTACTTCACAATATACTGGAAATTAAATGGGCTCTGAAGTTTAAATATAAGTTTTACACTTACTGACTATGTGAATTTTGGAATAATTCTTGATCTCTGAACCTCATTTTTCTCTCATTTAAAATGAAAAGAAAATTACTCTGTATGCCATGGAGTTTATTTAAATATATGTTTAAATATATCTTTGCCTATAGTATATCCATTTTGATAATTGCAGAAAGCAGTTAGATATATATTTTTCTGTACTTCAAAGAAAAGTCAATAAGGTGAAAATACCACTTTTGGTTTTACACTCCAGATATAACTATATGGTAACTCGTATATATGTCCTTAATTACCATCTCAGAGAAAGAAGAAAATTCTCTACTTAGGGCTATCTTATTAACTTTAGGTTTTTGTTTTTTTTTTTCTTTTTGCCTGGAGGGGATTAGTTTCATGATGATCATCTTTTTCTCTTACATTTTAGAATAGGGTTAATAACCAATTAGAACCATGGAAAATGTGACTGGAAGATGTCCAATTCTGTGGCGTGAGAGAACACACGAGATAGATAATTATCACTGGCGTTTGTTACCCTACAAATATAATCATGTTTTGAAATGTCAAAATGTTATATGATTTTTACAAAGGTAAATAAATTGGCAATGCAAAACAAAACCAGCAATTATTCCCGTAGCTAATTCTGTAATTATAGGGGATTTTTTGTTTGTTTAAAGGAGGAAGCTAATATGATCATACATTCAATAACTGAAAGGTTTGTCACAAAAATGGGATAACTTTCTGTGTCATTTTGCCATCATTGTCAAAAGAGAACTCAGGAAGTAGTTCAATGGCTTTGTATTTGGGGAGGAATTCAAGCAGCCTCATTAAAAGATGTCCACAAGCAATCTTTGTGTCATCAATATATAAAATTGAATGCAGAATTTAGTAACAAATTTTTATTGTTTGTATCTTTAGAGTGTTTTTTCAGCTTTTAATAATGTAATTAATGTCAGTATCAGTCCATAGTTTAACATACTTCTTCTTTTGCAAAATATTAGCTATTATTTTTATTCCATTTAAAAAATGAGTTCATTCTGAAAAAAAAAAATGTGCTCATTCCGTAAGTCTGTTGGATTTTGCAATACAGCTTTAAACAAAGCAACAGATGATTTCTGGTTCTTTAGCTAAAAATTCATCTCTAAATATGTCCTCCATTTCTACAACACACAATTTGCCAATATGTTCTTCAGCTACAAAAGCTGAATATAATGAGAAAACAGATTTTCATTTATATTGTCACATTTGATTACTTCTGTTTCAAGTCTTGTCTGAAACTCTGACATACATATCAATAATTACCATTATTCTTATTTAAAAGCAAGCAAACTTCAAAGGGTCTTTCTTTTTCCCTTTCTTTCTATCTTTCTTTCAAGTAGTGCTTTCTTGGTGTTTGTGTGCCACCAACACAACACATTGTTTATTGGCAAAAAACAGGAAACAATACCTGGGATAGCTGGAACAAGAGCTTGCTAAGAGAGTTTATCTAATATTTGCATAGACATTCAAAATGATTAGAATCCTTGCGTTGCATTAATAGTCCTGATAAATGAAGGCCAAATCAGAACTAATCAAATTGATATACTGGGGAAAATTAGGGATGGGTGCTACAACTACAAGTATGTGTAAAATATATTTTTTGGCTTCATAAATCTTTATAATAAACCTTAATTAGTATTATTTTTTAAGAATTACTTATGATTATCATGTTGCATGTAATTTAACATTAGAGAATATTTATTATATGTTGAATATCTCATGAGGCTTTTTATAAACATTGTTATCCCAATTTACTTGAAATTAAGCATAATTGTTACAGTAGCATACATGTATTTAATTAGCAACTGGGTAATGATTCTGCTATATCACTAGTTAATTAAGATTTACTTTACTGAAATTCTAAGGAAAATAATGAGTTAAGGTCAATCAACCATTGATGAAATAAAACGTTATCAATGCCATGTAAAATCTAGCCTATCTGCCACTCTCCAGCAATGAATGAGTTGGTCAATGGCTCAGTGAAACAGTAAGCAAGGCAGATTCACAATTTATTAAAAATATCTTTCTTCCCAGAACACAAGAATCTGCACCTAGGACCTTCACAACAACCCACACAGGAAAGCTGTATTTATACTACTCAAATAAAATCAAGGAAAAATAAAATCATCTTGATATAGAACTTTCCGTGCAATTGATGCAATAACTTCACTTTAAAAAACATTTTGTTCTTTTATTTTTTAATGTAGACAGAAATACTGTTGGAGAATTTTTACTACCTTAAAGTCAGTAGAGATGCTTATTATGTTAGTGTCTGATTTTACTCTAGATTAATAAATATGCCCTCATTCATTATATCACATTCTTTGCATTTCAATTCAGTATCATAAGTTTGTGTTAGTAGAGGCATCAAAATTATTAACCTATAAACACTAAGATTGGAGAAAGTAGTCATCTTTACTGCTCTAGGAAATTCTAGAAATTTTAACAATCTCTCTTCCATATGTTGTTGTAGAGAAAATTTTGTAAGTTACTTATCTAATATATATGTATACAATGTTTGCTTAACTTATAGTCACTTCATTTTAAATAAAGACTGCTTGGGTTTTCAATCCTCAGAGTCAATGTTAAGCTATGAAAACCAGAAGGTTAGCTCGGCTCAGTGTCCATGGAGACAAATCCCAGATTCCACAATAGCAACAGGATTTATATGGCACTATTCCTACAATGTATCACTTTGGACTTAATAATATTCTGTAATGTAACAGAAAAAAGCTAAAGTACCAGACTACTCAAATCCATGTTTAAAAGAATAGAATTCAATTTATTCTGAAAGTGTAACAATAACTCATTTCCAAATGACATAAAGAAAGCAGCAGGCATCAGATAAGTTTATTGCTATTTGTGTGAACTGTCAGGAAAAAAGAGAATTATCCAGTTGAGCATACTGAGAGACTTATTATCACATACAAATCATGCAGTTCAATACAGAAAAGCGCTCAGGATCATACGTCAAGAAAAAAATATTGGAAGGAATGAAGATGCTTTCCTTCCATTCAGACAATTTGAGTTTTGAAGGACTTTTTATTAATCATTCTCTTTCTTTCACTCACATAAATGCACACATGTATATACACAATCACTTGCTAATCAAATCACATTAATTATGTTATAACAAAATTGTCATATTTTAATATCCCTGATCACAGTCTTCAGAGGATTTCCTTTGTTTATTAAATAAAAAACAAAAAACAAAAAACTAGCTATGTCATTAAAGGCCTTTGAAGTTTAGACTCAAATTTATTTTATCTTTCAAAATTATTGATCATTCAATTCATATGGATCAATGAATTTCTTGAAAGTCTGTGTAAAGACAAGCCTAGAATTCAAATACAGTTAGCATTGATTGAGTACCAACCATATCCTGGACTAGGCATTTTAACATACGATACCTCACTAACACTCCTGAAAGTCTTATAAACACAACCATTGAAATCCTAGAAGAAAGGAAAGGAAAATAGTCCTCAAGTTTTCCAGTTTAGAATTTTTTTTTCCAGCATAGATTTTTTTGACGTTTTATGTCCCTTTGCCTTTTACTTTCTATTACAAATAAATTGCAGATTATTTCATTACTCTTAAGAAATTTAACCAAATTTATTGCTAGAAAATTAGAAGCAAATGTACTTTAAATAAGGATGGTGTTCCACTCCTTAAAAGCAAACATTTTATGCAAGATAGTTACTATTCTGTAGAAATTAAGAATATTGCATTACATTTGATGCTTTGTGATTGATGAACTTGTGGATTGCTCTTTATTGTCTGTAATCTACTTGACTCAGTTTCATCACTTTTTAATTAGCAGAAAAATGTGTCATCTGTATCTAACGCAAAATTTGTATGTTTTCTCCATTTTCTTAGATAAACTTTCAGCCTCAATGAGTAACTATTTGAAATACCAATTTATGTGTAAATAGAGGAACTCTATTAATGATCTTTTTAAAAATCTCTAAATTTTTATTTAAATTCCAGTTAGTTAACATACAGTGTAATATTAGTTTCAAGTGTACAATTCAGTAATGGGACTAGATTTTAAAACGAGGAATTTATGTTGGATGTGGACTTTAATTTTTGTTCTAAGTAGAATTTTTGTTCTTTAATATTGATAAGGTAGTCCCTAAGGTTAGTAATTATACTCCTGTGTATCCACTTTTTTCTTTTTGTAATTGCAAAAGAAGTATTTTAATAACAATTTTTAATCACTGTGGCTATTCTTCTTTGATACTACACCAAATGTTAGCAAGTGATAGTTTCTTTTTCCTCTTCTCCTCCTCCTTCTTTTTCTAGTTGTTGTTGCTCTTCTTCTCCTTCTCTTCCTTTTCCTTCTTCTTCTTTTAGTTTCATGAGTAGAATTTAGTGATTCATCACTTACATATATCACCCAGTGCTCCTTACAAGTGTCCTCCTTAATACCCACACCCATTTAACCTATCCCTGCCCACCTTCCCTCCATCAACCCACAGTTTCTTCTCTATAGTTAAGAGTATCTTATGATTTGTTTCCCTCTCTTTTTTCCCCCTCACCCATGTTCATCTGTTTCATTTATTAAATTCCACGGATGAGTGAAATCATACACTATTTGTCTTTCTCTGATTTATTTCACTTAGCATAACACACTTTCTTGCTCTATCCATGTCTTTGCGAATGGCAAGATTTCATTCTTTTGATAACTGAATAATATTCCATTATATATGTATAATATATAAATATATATTATAATAATATAATGTATAACATGTAATCTAAAATTATAATAAAATCATACAATATAATAATATATAAAATGGAATTAAATTTTATATATGTGTGGAAATTATATATGTATATATATAATATATGTAACATCTTCTTTATCCAATTATCAGTTAATGGACGTGTGGGATCTTTCCATAATTCGGTTATTGTTGATAATGCTGTTATAAACATCAGGGTGCATGTGCCCCTTTGAATCAATATTTTTTATATCCTTTGGGTGTCTATTAATGATCTTAAGTAATTACTTAAAGAAGAAATAAGAAAGTGCACACATGGCAAATAAGCATATGAAAAGATGCTCCATATTATGTCACTAAGGAAATGCAAATTAAAACAATAAGATCCTATTACACAAGTATTAAAATAGCCAAAATCCAGAACATGGAGACTATCAAATGCTGGTGAGGACATGGAACAACCGGAACGGTCATACATTAATGATGGGAATGCAAAACAGTATAGCCACTTTGGAAGAAAATTTGGTGCTTTTTTTTTTTTTAAGATTTTATTTATTTATTTGACAGAGAGATCACAAGTAGGCAGAGAAGCAGGCAGAGAGGAGGAAGCAGGCTCCCTGCTGAGCAGGGAGCTAGATGTGGGGCTCGATCCCAGGATCCTGAGATCACGAACTGAGCCGAAGGCAGAGGCTTAACCCACTGAGCCACCCAGGCCCCCGACAATTTGGTGCTTATTAACAAAACTAAATGTACTCTTTTACCATATAATCCAGCAATTGTGTTCCTTGTTATTGTCCTAGAAGAGTTGAAAACTGTCCACGCAAAAAATATGCACACAGATGTTCATAATATCTTTATTCATAATTGCCAAAACTTGAAGACAACCAAGACATTCAATAATGCATAAACTGTGGTACATTCAGACAATGGAATATTATTTAGATTTCAAAAGAAAAGAATTATCAAGGTATGAAAAGACATGGAGGAAACTTAAATGCCTATTACTAAATGGAAGAATCCAATCTGAGAACGCTATATACTGCTACAATTCCAACCATAAGTCATTCTGGAGAAGGCAAAAACTATGGAGAAACTAAAAAGATCAGTGGTTGCAGTGGGGAGGAAATGAATAGGCAGAACATTGAAGACTTTTAATGCAGTAAAAATATTTTGTATGATTATAAAGATGATTTTCCCAAACTCATAGAATATAAAACGCCAAGAAGGAACCCTAATGTAAACTATGGATTTTGGATGATGTTAACATGTCAGTATATATTCATTCTTGGTAAAAACAAAATATACTATTTTGGTGAGGAATGTTGGTCATGAGGTTGGCTATAAATATGTGGAGGGAGATGGGTATATGGAAAATTTCTGTACTTTTCTTTCAATTTTCCTGAAAATATAAAACTTATAAAACAAAGTCTCAAATTTAAAAAAAAGAAAAATACTTTTGTGTGAAGACAAAAATTTCTTCCCAACTTTACCAGCTAATTTAATTCACCAACTAAAATGCTCACTTCTTCTATTAGATCTAAGAACTATGAATATACTGCATAAAATGCAACCTCATTGAACATAGAATTGCCATTTACCTCATTTAGAATGAGTTCTGAAGCAGATACACTAGAGGTCAACTTGTTATGAAAAAGCGAATAAGGTAAAAAGAAAAAGAAAGATGGAGATAGATAGTGTCATGTGTTTTTGTGTTTTTAGTTCTCAGATTTGTTAGTTACTTAGCACTCACCAGTTTAACTAACATATTACAGGAATGGGAACCCATGGAGGATGGGAGAAAAAAAGAGATTTTATTTTAAAAAAAGCAGGAATAAGACACATTCTTTATTATTATTACTTTATTAAACATTAGTCTTAGTAGCCAGTTAGAATGGCCAATATAAAAAAAACAAGAACCAGCAAGCGTTGGAGAGGATGAGAAGAAAAAGGAACCCTCATGCATTGTCGGTGGGAATGTAAATTGATGCAGCCACTGTGGAAAACAGTTCAGGGGTTTCTTTAAAAATTGCAAATAGAAATATCATAAGATCCAGTAATTCCACTATTGGGTATTTACTCAAAGAAAGCTAAAACACTAACTGGAAAAGATATATGCACCCTGATGTTTACTGCAGCATTATTTACAATAACCAAGATATGAAAGCAACCCAAGTGTTCATCCATAGGTGAATGGATAAAAAAGATAATACACATATGATGGAACATTATTCAGCCATAAAAAAGAAGTCTTGCCATTTGTAACAACATAGATGGTCATAGAGGGTATTATGCTAAGTGAAACAAGTCAGACAAATATCATACAATTTCATTTATGTGGAACCTAAAAAGCAAGACAAACACACACACAAAGATTCTTAAATATAAAGAACTGATGGTTGTCAGAGGAGAGGTGTGGGCAGGAATAGGCAAAATAGATAAAGGTGATTAAAAGGTACAGACTTCAATTATAAAATAATTAGGAATATATTCAGTAATATTCTAATAATGTTGTATGGTGACAGATGATGACTATGCTCATCATGGTGAGTATTGAGTAATGTATAGAATTGTGAAATCAATATGTTGTACACCTGAAACTAATGTAACATTGTATGTCAATTATACTTAAAAAATTAGTCTCCTTTCCTAGAAATATAGAGTGCTCCTTTCTAATATTCAGCACATTGTTACTTAACATCATTTTTGTAATAAAAATAAGAAACTATAAATTGTGTGAACCACCTATAAATGACCTCTAAATAAAAATGCATATCATTTTTACTTCCTGTACTCTCACTGGAATCACTTAAATATCCCCCCATTACTTTAAAATATGTCTGGAACTGACAACTTGCATTTTTTCCAATCACAGTCCCTTAGACATTACCTGTCATTTGATGTTTATGGTGTATAATTTACAATATCCAGATTTTGTTTAATAAATATTTTAAATCCAAGCTATTATTAAAATGTGGGGCACTTTGATTGACATTGCCTATTATTGTAAAATATAATGGCATCTCCTTTTAAGGATTATATTTCTCTTGGAATAAACACATTCTACTCTTCAGATACATTTTTTTTGCATGTTATCAATTATGGGTTATTTGGATTATAACATTTATCTAACATAATCAATAATATAACTGATTACTACCTGTCATGAAGTCTTTGATGTCGCTACACCAGGTGTTTCTCAAATTTTAATTACCTGTGACATTCTAGCATTGTGTTAAAATGCCATACCTGTAGACAAAGTTACCTTAAGGAGTTTTCAAGTCCATTTTCTACAGATTGTTAGTTGAAGTCAGTTGACACAGATCTCTCATTTCTTTAGGTTTGAAATGTGTCATTTTGAGTGATTGTTCTATTTGCTGTTATGCACCTGCTTTGTGGAACTCATCACTGCTTATTGACATTCTTTCCTTGGGTAAATTCTAAACTTAAAGCAAATCTCTTGTCACTGACTAGGTTAATGATATAGCTTCAGTGTGCCTTTTTTTTAAAGTTATATAAAACATTTTAAAACCCTTTATGCAGCAGGTTAATATAAATGTTTAGGTCACTCAAGATACATATCTGAGAAAGGATGCTAACATAAGTATTGTGAAAAAAAAATGTATCTGGTATTAAATTTCATGCAATACTGTATATTACAGTGAATTTTATCTTAGCAACATTTTACCAAAAATAACAAGCAAAGATAAATCTTGGCCTGAATAATTAAATGAAATTTTAGATTATATTTATATATGAATGTATAATCAGAAGATCTTCAAATGATATAGAGGGGAAATAACCCATTGTGTGGATGATATAGGCTCCTCTTATTACTTATTTCTATATAGTACATTCATATATAAACAGGGGCCAGAATCAACAAGATGCAGCCTCATCATACTGTTTGTGTGAGCTTAATACAATCACAAAGAATATAAAAGAAACCTGGAGGGGCGCCTGGGTTGGCTCAGTGGGTTAAAGCTTCTGCCTTCGGCTCAGATCATGATCTCAGAGTCCTGGGATCAAATCCCACATTGGGCTCTCTGCTCAGCGGGGAGCCTACTTCTCCCTCTCTCTCTGCCTGCCTCTCTGTCTACTTATGATCTCTGTCTGTCAAATAAAATAAATAAATAAAATAAAATCTTAAAAAAAAAAAAAGAAGAAAGAAAGAAAAAAAAAAAACCTGCATAAAGATAGTAAGATATTGCTCAAAATTTTAGACTAAACATCAACAGTTTAGATATTACTATCTTATATTCATCTCTATAAATATTACTTTGCTGGATGAAAGGAATACAGTTTAGTACAGTTTTACTAAAGACAAAGTGAGAACATGATCACCATCCTACGGTTGGAGTGTGCAAGAAGAATTAGCAAAACTCATCATCTTCATATTCATCGTGATACTAAACTGGATTTCCAGACCAAGAATAAATAGAACATTGTGTTGAGAGTATAAGATTGGGAATTGGGAAATAGTGAGGAAAAATAAAATTTAGGGAGAAGAAAGTTTCTGTCTCATAAGAAATGGAAAGCTATACATGATGTTTATTTATTAAAGGCTTAGAATAAAGTTTTTGCTTCATTAACTTAACTGGAAAAAAAAAAACCTGAAGGAAATTTCATTTTTCACTAATACTAAAACCTTGTTCTTAGAACTTTCTAAGGTTCTTAGAATCTTAGAACCTTAGAAGGTTCTAAGAACAAGGGTTTAGTATTAGCAATATGTCACTGTAGCATTTTTTTTTCAAATATTAACAGAAAGATTTGGAAAGAAGATTACACCAACTCCAGAATTATTGTTATTAAAAAAAAAACAACAAACTCTGATACCAACTCTTTGTTTTATAGGCCAGTAGGAAAAAAAAATAGTTTATATAACCATGACTTTGCTTCCTAACTTGAATTTATAAATTAGTAGTTGGGGCCGTCAGATCTTGACATCTTATATACTTCAGAATAACTGCAATAAAGTTTGGAAAGATGTCAGCTATATTTTACAAAATATATAACATTCTGATTCTTATTATTTATTAGATGTAGGATTGATCTATCATACTATGTATCATAATATAAATTATTTAAGAAATGCAGATTTTAAAACTAAAATAGATCTTCACCTCAAAGATATGAAAAGGTAATTTTAAGATTATCTTGTACCAGATTGACTACATGAGGGTAATCAGGACTATGGTTTTCAAAAGGAAAGACAAGAATACCACATATGTCCTGTTGATTATTTTAAAGGAAAATTTTAATTTTAAGCATAAACATACATTAATTATATACAATAGATAGCCACTTAATTTTTCTTGGTGTATGGTATACTTTTACATTATAAATAATTTTACTACTGAAGAAATACATTAATTAAATATTAAATCTTTTCATAATTGCCTCATCTATAAATATATTGTCATTAGAATCATTATCACATTTTCCAACAGCATATTTTCAGATATTTCTCACTGGTGTATATGAGCATGTGTGTGTTGGGTGTCTGTGTGTTAAAACAGAAACAAATATTATTATATATGTAAACAGATGTATAAATGTATATATCATAAAATGTATATATATAGCTTGTATATTTATACACTCTGATGTGGCATATATGTACATACATATATATGTGTATATTTATGTTTATATGTATAGTTACATAATATAAGAATACAACATAAGATTTCTCATGTTCCACAAGTGATAGATTTGGAGGATATATGTGCAATAATGAAAACCTTAATAAATAATTACCTTTAGAATATAGAGAATTTCTACAAATCAGTTAGTAGAAGACTGAATAAGCATATGAAAAGCTATTCCAAATTATTCAAATGTCTTTAGAAGAAAACTATTCATTACTTTCAGAGTAAAATATTTTTAAATCAGAAAAGAGTAATACTGATGAATACATAAAATAATTAAAACTTTTATGCACTGCTTGTTTGGATCAATACACTGGAGGACCAATTTCTACAATCACTGTAAGACAAATTTAGAAATAGCCAGTAAAGTGAAAAGATTCATATCATTTAATATAGTAATTTGGCTCTTCTCTGTATACTTAAGATGTACTGATATATATATATATATATATATATATATATGCATAGAAAATATATACATATAATACTATATATATGTAGTACTATAGATACACTCGTTTATCCTCAGTGTGTAAGATAGATGTACAGTGATACCTCATTTATTTGCATGTCTCTTTATTACACTTTGCAGATACTACATTTTTTTTATACAAATTGAAGGTTTGTGGCAACCCTGCATCAAGCAAATCTATGGGCACAATTTTCCAACAGCATTTGCTCACTGCATGTCTCTGTCATGTTTTAGTAATTTTCACAGTATTTCAAACCTTTTCATTATTATATTTTTTGTGGTTATCCATGACCAGTGATCTTTGATGTTACTATTTTAATTGTTTTGGAGTGCCACAAACTGCATTATATTAGATGGCAACTTAATGGATAAATGTTTTATGTGTATAGACTACTCCACTTACTGGTCATTGCCCAGTCTATCCCCATCTCCTTGAGTCTCCATATTCCCTGAGACATGACAATATTGAAATTAGACTAATTAATAACTTGGCAATGGCCTCTAAGTGTTTAAGTGAAAGGAAGAGTCACACATCTCTCACTTTAAATCAAAAGCTAGAAATGATTAAGCTTAGTGAGAAAGGCACGTCAGAATTTGAGATAGATCAAAAGCTAGGCCTCTTATGCCAAACAGTTAGCCAAGGTGTGAATGCAAAGGAAAAGTTCTTGAAGGAAATTAAAACTGCTAAGAAGACACACGAATGATAAGTAGGTGAAATAGCCTTATTGCTGAGATGGAGAAAGTTTTAGTGGCCTGGATAGAAGAGAAGATCAAAGCAGCCACAACATTCCCTAAAGCCACAGCCCAATCAAGAGCAAAACTCTAATTTGATTCAATTCTGTGAAGGCTAGGAGAGGTGAAGAAGCTGCAATAGAAAAGTATGAAGCTAGCGGAGGTTGATCCATGAGGTTAAAGGAAAGAAACCATGTCCATAAAATGAAAGTGCAAAAGGAAGCAGTTTTGTGTTTTAACACATCTGGTATAGAAGCTGTAGCAAGTTATCCAGAAGATCTAGCTAAAATCTTTAATGAAAGTGACTACACTAAACAATGAATTTTCAATGTAGATGAAGCAATATTCCATTAGAAGAAAATGCTATCTAGGACTTCTGTAGCTAGAGAGGGGAAGTCAATGCCTGGCTTCATAGTTTCAAAAGATAGGCTGATTCTCTTGTTAGGAGCTAATGCAGCATGTGACTTAGAAGATGAAACCAATGCTTGTTTACCATTACAAAAGTCCTAGGCTCTTAAAAATTATGTTAAATCTACTTTGCCTATGCTTTGTAAGTGGGACAACAAAGCCTGGATGATAGCACATCTGATCACAACATGATCTGAATATTTTAAAGATTTATTTATTTATTTGAGAGACAGAGTGTGGTGGAGAGGCAGAGGAAAGGGGTGAAGGAGAGAACCTCAAGCAGACTCCTGCTGAACATGGAGCCCAATGTGGGCTATATCTCACTATCCTGAAATCATGACCTGAGCTGACTCTAGGAGTCAGACACTTTAATAGACTGAGCCACCCAGGCACCCCAATCTCCTGAATGTTTTAAACCCACTGATGAGAACTGCTACTCAGGAAAGAAAAAGAAAAAAAAAAGATTTCTTTCAAAATATTACTGCTCATTGACAATGCACCTGATCACCCAAGAACTCTAATGGAGATTTACGACAACATTCATGTTTTCATGCCTGCTAACACAGCATCCATTCTGTACCCCATAGATCAAGAAGTAATTTTGACCCTAATGTCATATTATTTAAGAAATACAAGGGTGCCTGGGTGGCTCAGTGGGTTGAGCCTCTGCCTTCAGCTCAGGTCATGATCTCAGGGTCCTGGGATCGAGTTCCGCATTGGGCTCTCTGCTCGGCAGGGAACCTGCTTCACTTCCTCCTCTCTCTCTCTCTGCCTGCCTCTCTGCCTACTTTTGATCTCTCACTGTCAAATAAATAAATAAAAATCTTAAAAAAAAAAAAGAAATACAATTTTTGGGGCTCCTGGGTCGCCCAGTCCATTAAGCATCTGCCTTCAGCTTAGGTCAGAACCCCAGGGTCCCAGGATCAACCCCGGCATACAGCTCCCTGCTCAGCAGGGAGCCTGCTTCTCCCTCTCCCTCTGCCTGCCACTCCCCCTGCTTGTGCACTCTCTCTTTCTCTCTGTCAAATGAATAAATAAAATCTTAAAAAAAATATGTTTTGTATTAGTTGCCATAGGTAACGATTCCCTGATGGATAAAGGCAAAACAATTTGAAAACCTTCTGGAAAGGATTCACCATTTTCGATGACATTAAGAGCATTGGTGACTCATGGGAAGGGCTTAAATATCAACATTAACAGAAGTTTGGGAAAAATTGATGCCATCTCTTATAGCTGACTTTCAGAGGTTCAGGACTTCTGTGGAAGTAGTAACTGAAGATGTGGTGGAAACAGTAAGGGAACAAGAATTAGAAGTGGAGCCTGAAATTGTGACTGAATTTCTGCTACGTCATGATAAAACTTGAATGGATGAGGAGTTGCCTCATGAGCAGAGAACATGGTTTCTTGAAATGGTATCTACTTCTGGTGAAGATGCTGTGAAGATTGTTGAAATGACAGCAAAGGATTTAGAACATTACCAAATTTCATCAATAAAGCAGCAGCAGTGTTTGAGAGGATTGACTCCAACCTTGAAAGAAGTTATTTGTGGGTAAATTGCTATCAAAGCATTGCATATTACAGAGAAATCATTCATGAAAAGGTTGCATCAAATCAAAGTTTGATGCAACAAACTTTATTGTTTTATTTTAAGAAATTGCCACAGCCACCTCAGCCTTTAGTGGACATAAACTGTGATCAGTCAGAAGCCATCAACAGTGAGGTAAGACCCTCCACCAGCAAAGCGACTATGACTGGTAGAAATTTCACTCAAATGATGTTTAGCAATTTTTAGCAATATTTTTAAAATTAAGGCATGTGCATTGTTTTTTTATAGATCGAGTGGCATTACACATTTAATAGACTATAGTGTAAATATAACTTATTTCTATAACACTTATATAGTGCAAATATAACTTTAAGATGTACAGAGAAACCAGAAATTTCACTGACTTGCTTTTTTGCATTATTTATTTTTTTGAAGTGGTCTGGAACCAGACCTGCAACATCTCCAATGCATGTCTATATGTATAACTACTGTTTCATCCTACCAAATATTTATTTATTTATTTATTTATTTATTTATTTTTTAAAGATTTTATTTATTTATTTGACAGACAGAGATCACAAATAGGCAGAGAGGCAGGCAGAGAGAGAGAGAGGAGAAAGCAGGCTCCCTGCTGAGAACAGAGCCCTATGTGGGGCTTGATCCCAGGACCCTGGGATCATGACCTGAGCCGAAGGCAGAGGCTTTAACCCACTGAACCACCCAGGCGCCCCAATTCATCCTACCAAATATTTAAAGGCAGTGATAGAAACTATGGAAAAATATGACAAATTTGTTTAAAAACAAGGGTCATCACTGAAGAAACATGTATATGACTTTACATCTAATTGGAAGGACAATAAAGAGAGAGAAATCATCATAGAGAATAAGGGCATGAGACTAATGTAGGATCTAGGTTAAGGAACAGATTCAAGAGTAAAGAGATCAAAATGACTCATGGATAGGCTGACAGAGGGTATTTGATATGTCCATACTTAAGGTCACAGTAAAAATTCTATTTAATATGACCTATTGATTGAATGAGATCTGTGTTTGACTTAAAGGAAAGTTTGGGGCTATCTCTCACTGGAGCATTGTTTTACTTGCTTACAAATCATGATTTGTGTAAAAGAACTGATGAGCAAGGAAACTCACAGTAAAGGGAAACACTAAATTATAATACAAAACTTGAATTCTTAAATGGAGTATAAGGAAATTTTCAATATAAGAAATAGTAAGTAGGTAGCATTTATAGGATTTTAGGGAAAACAGTATTCAAGAAAAATAAAAATTTCTGTAACAACTTCTATTACATCTCAGTAAGAGCCAAAAATAGTACTTGCCCTTTCTGGCAGCAAATTGAGTGGATATTTAATTCACTTAATCAAACTTATCATCCACCAGCATGATTTGATGCTAGGGAATATGGGTTCTTAAAGATCCTTGGCAATATTTCATTGAGCATTTCTATTTAATGCAAATATCAGCAAAGGAAATATATTAATGAGCTTCTGTAAGTTGCTATAAATAAATGAATCAAAAAGGTTTATTCATCTGTTGTACTTACATTATGAAGAAATATTTTGGAGCTAAACCCAATTAAATTTTCAGTAGCTTATCATAGAAATAATATGAAGGAGCAGGCCAATCTGTAATGACTATGCTAAGGGAGTTCTTACAATAGTCCCAAAAGAGTTCTATTACCTGGATTACTATCACTGTATTAAACTGTGGACCAAAGAAAGCAATGCATTTTTTTAAAAAATTGGGTACTTAGTTGTTCATTAACTTAATTATATTAATATTTTAATTCTTACTCTACTCATTTATGACATACTAATCCCAAGATTATATTTTATTCAGAAAATGCTAAGTGACAAACAGGAATGCTTAATAATTTCTCTTTAGAAAAGAGAAAAAAAGATTGAGATCAGCCTTTTTTAAACAGATGTTGCTTGCTCAAATATGTTTCTCAGCTCTGATCATGTTTACTGTTAACAATCAAGTTATTGCTTTTATTTATAGCTATATTTAGCATAAAACACTGTATGTAGTTTCTTTATAAATCAAACTGCCAGAAAACAAATGTGTTTGTTCCATGTAAGCATTTGCCAAAGTGAGGAAGAGCACTGCTCTCTCAGGTACTCTGGGATGTGGTGTTGTTCGAGCAAAATCTAGTTCTTCTGTAGTGAATAGGAATGAATGTCAAAGGAAAATCTGAACCATTCCAGAAAAGTTTGACATACATATATCTAGACCATTATTTCATAAAGTGAAGAAATAGAGGATAAGGAAAACAAAAACAAAAACAAAAACCACTGGATAATATGACTTACATTCCCACACAATAACACATAGACATGATCTAAATTACTTCTATTTGTTTTCCTGGCATTGTTACTGAATTCCCTATTCTTACCTCTATGTGCACATTGCTAGGAAGACTCTATTAATTTGGTACATTTACTTAAGAAAAAGAAAACAAGTTATTGCTGTCACTTTCCCATTATAATGTTACATAAGCCTGTGGTATAATGGAGTAATAATTTATGAAAAAAATAGTTAGTAGAAAGGTATCTGTGATACTGTGGATAAATTTATAAATGTTCATGTGTTAAAGTAAAATATATTAATAATTGGTCATATTTCACATTTCTAAAGCTAAAAAGGCTGACTCTGCTACCAACCCCAAATAACTTCTTGTCCTTCACCCTTCCTTCCTTCCTTCCTTCCTTTCCTTCCTTCCTTCCTTCCTTCCTTCCTTCCTTCCTTCCTTCCTTCTTTCCTTCCTTCCCTTCTCTTTCTTTCTTCCTCTCTCCCTACCTTTCTTTCTTTCCTGTGGTAAGAACATGAGCTCTTAAAATTTTTTTAAAAGATTTTATTTACTGAAATGCCTGGGTGGCTCAGTCTAAGTCTCTGCCTTTGGCTTAGGTCATGATCCCAGGGTCCTGGGATAGAGCCCCACATCAGGCTCTCCGCTCAGCAGGAAGCCTGCTTCTCCCTCTCCCTCTGCCTGTTGCTCTGCTTACTTGTGCTCTCTCTCTCTATCAAATAAATAAATAAAATGTTTTTAAAAATAATTTATTTGAGAGAGAGAGAGAGAGTGTGTGCAATCGGTGGGGCTAGGGTGGGAGGAGCCGGGGAGAGAGAGAATCTCAAGCAGATCTGGGCGTGAGCATGGAGACTGACACGAGGCTCTATCTCACCACTCTGGAGATCATAACCTGAGCCGAAATCAAGAATTAGATGCTCTACTGACTGAGTCACCCAGGCCTCCCTATTCTCTTAAATTTTTAAGTGTACAATATAGCATTTTTAACTATAGGCATTATGTTGTATAAAAGATCTCTAGAACATATTCATCTTACATAACTGAAATTTTATACCCATAGAACAATTCTCCATTTCCCCTCTCTCAGCCTCTGGAAAACACCATTTTACTCTTCTCTTCTATGAGTTTGACTATTTTACATTACGTCGTGTAGGTGGAATCATGCAATATTTCTTCTTCTGTGACTGACTTATTTCATTTAGCATTATGTCCTCTAGGTTCATCCATGTTGTTGCATATGGTAGGATTTCTTTCTTTCTTAAGGTTAAATAATATTTTATTATATGTATTAACTACATTTTCTTTATACATTTGTCTGTTAATATGTATCTAGGTTATTTCCATATTTTTCACTATGGTTGACAGGTGTATGAAAAGAACTCAACATCAGTGATCATAGGGGAAATGCAAATCGATATCACTTCACGTGTTAATATGGTTACTATCAAAAAACAAAAGATAAGTGTTAATGAAGATGTAAAGAAATTAGAATCCTTGTACATTGTTGGTGGAAATATAAAATGGTGCAAACACTATAGAGAAAAGTATGGGGCTCCTCAATAAATAAAAATGGAACTAAACATGATCCTATGATCCTAATTCTAGGTATATATTCCAAGGATTTGAAATCAGTGTCTCAAAGAGATATTTGCACTCCTATGTTTATTACTGAATTTTATGTTTTTAGCGAAATAAAGAGATTAAAAAATTTACCATTGTTTTAGTACTCCATATTAGAGAGTATGTTTACTCAAAGTCCATATTTATTCGCTTATAACTTAATAATGGTCTCTTAAAATTATGGAATTTGTGTAATGGTGCCTCAAATGATTTATTTCTACAGTTTTAGTAGTGGGTATATGTATGTATGGGGGGGTTGTATTAAATTAAGTTCACATGGTCAGGGATTTGCCTTAAGCATTATTGAGTTTATTAGATTCAAAGACTTTAATACATTTTTATTTTATGACATATATGTATCATGAAATGTTATATACTTATGAAATTTCAATTACATATGTATAAAACATCCATAAAATATAAATTTAATCAACCTCTTAAACATATTAAATTAAAAATATATTAATATTTCGTGCAATTTGGGGTAATATACTCAAATCTTAATTTGGGGAATTTAGTGATGTTCTAAATGTTTAGTTAACACTGTTCTTTACTCAGTTGCAGAGATTTACAATTTATTTTTGAGGGTATGGACTTTGACAAAGAAAAATAATATTTTATGTAGACTAGAAAAAGTGCACATTATTTCAAGCTACAAATTCCCTTTTTATATAAATGGGAGCATTTATAAGTATTTTTCCTAGGTAGGGAAAGGACTGCAGATGAAATATTTCAGGTCCATTAAAATGGATGTACAGGTGTATTTACCAAGGAGATACTTCTCAAGCCAATAGGTATATTTTAATTTGTTGTTTAAACACACAAAACCTACATTACTTAGAAAAAATATAAGTAAGTATTTCTAATGATTGCACAATAGCAGAAGGAGGCTTGGCCCTAGTTGAGCTGGTATTTTATACTCTTGCATGGAAAATATGCACAGACAGCAAAGATAAACAATTTTCATAAGGAAATGTCAATGCAATCCCTTGTTAGTATTGATTTTAAAAGACTGTGACAGTATCAAGATTTTATATCTCTTGGAAATATAAAAAATAAAAATGAGACAACATCATCTGTTGCAAGAGAGTTGGCATTAGAGATGGAAGACAAAATCTGCCATCAACAATTTCATTGACCTACTCCAGAAGTTGAAGTGATATTTAATCCCCATGACTCAAAGCATATGTCCAATATAAGTGACATACACAGATGTTCACCACTCCTGCAAAACTTTTCAGCCTGTATCTTCTTGTGAAGAGAAGGAAACCAGTATCTTTCAATCCCATGTCCAAACTGAGATGATTCCACAAAATATTTAGTCATTTCTGATTCTGCTACAGTAATAGAATTTGTTTCATGTTGTCATAAATGGGGCTAAGAATTGACTTCTGTCTGCTTTCTCAGTAAAACTTCAGCTAATCATAATGATAAAACATTACTAATTTTTTATGATTACTAATATTTATGAAGCACCTTGTCAGGGTATCATGAGGTTGCATATACCAAAATGTATGTCTGAATGTTTAAAGAAAAATAACTCATGATGACATCTAGCCATGTACATTGATAGTGACAATACTAAACTGTCAAAGGTCTGTGCTCCTGAAAAACAAGGGTTCAGAAAATGCCCTACCCTTTTGTGTTTTGAGAAAAGGCTCACCCCAAATGTGAATCCCATAGGATTTAGATAAACACGTGTTCACCTATGACAAGAACAGACACAGAACACCCAGATTCTTTGCTTCATAAGTATTTTGTTTAACTCTTTGTACTCACTGACAAAGCTCAACAAAATACCTGCAAATCTGACTTAAGTAAAGTTCAGTTAGGATTATTTCCCTTGTCACAGGCTCTTGAAGATTGGCCAAGCCTCAGTCTGGTCAGAATGGGATATAGAACAAAATCTCTTTAAGGGCACTCTTGAGAATAGGCTGACCTCACAGAAAGCAATTTCTTGCTCAATTGTCCAGTTATGCTACTGGCCCATCCTACTCCCCCATACCTGTTTTTTTTGGGCCTCATTTATACCTCCTACTAAAGAAAATTCCTTTCTGCCTGCCTTTTGAGATTCCTATATATCTTATGGTCAGAACATTCTCCCTATTCTCTCTCCCTGACTGAGATCATTCTTTTGAATAAAATCTCTCCTTAGCTAAGGCCAGGTTTGGGTTTTTTCAGCAGTCTCTTTTTCTCAGAATATTCTTATTGGAATTATTTTGAATTTCTAGCTGTACACATTTTCAAGGTAAAATTCTGAGAATTGCTTTAAATCTGTCAATCCAGTTTCAAATCAACATTTAAAAAGATATTTTTTGCTATATTTATTTTAAAATATCAAGTTACTTGGATATTGGTGACTGTATAGTGAATTTAAAGTCTGGGACACATAAAAGAGAAATATTTCTTTATGTGATAAATCTATAAAGGTGAGATTTTCTAATCAGAATAATCACTAAATAATTTCAGATAAATGAGAACATCTATTTCAATAAAAAATGAATAAAATAAAAAGTAAAAAATGAATATGTATTTATAGTCTCCCTTGACATATGTATATGCCATGTATATGTAGATATACCATATACCGTATACCATGTATGTGTATATATATATATATATACATACATATATATAACATATACATAATATTTATGCATACATAATTATAATGTTTATATACCAACTGCTATGTTCTGGATTCTGCTACTTCAAAATTCATATGTTGAAGTTTTAACATCCAACATGACTATATTCAGAGATAAAGACTTTTGGTAACTAATTTTAAATGAGTTCATATTGGTAGGCCCAAATCCAGTGCAATTGATATCCTTTTAAGAAAAGGAAGAAAGGAAGAAATCCTAAGGATATGTATGCTTGGAAAAAAAAACACATGAGGGCATTGTGAGAAGGCAGCCATCTGCAAACCAAGAAAAGGGATTTCAGGAGAAATCAAACCTGCCAACACCTTGATCTTAGCCACCCAATCTGAGGAATTTCATTATGGCACACCTACAAATGATTACAAAGATTCTAACAATAATTTCATAAGCCACAATTCATAACCATAATTTCTTATTGGTTATCAAGTAATAATTATTTAACACCTCTCTTGAATATTAACTTGACAAAAACTGTTAGTCAACATCATTAGTAAAAGATTTTATTTCTGTTTTTTTTTTAAGATTTTATTTATTTATTTGACAGACAGAGATCACAAGTAGGCAGAGAGGCAGAGAGAGAGGGGGAAGAGGCTCCCTGCTGAGCAGAGAGCCCCATGCGGGGCTCAATCCCAGGACCCTGGGATCATGACCCGAGCCGAAGGCAGAGGCTTCAACCCACTGAGCCACCCAAGTTCCCCTTATTTCTGTTTTTAAGAAACTCAATTCAAAGCTATGTCAGAACTTCTCTGATAGAAGCAGCATCATTTGGCCATTTATGGCAATGCTCTGGAGCACATTGCCTACACTCAAATACTAGTGTTACTCCTTATTTATCAGATGAGCTTCAACAGGTCACTTAATCTCCCTGCTTCTCAATGAATGGTTAAATGGTGATAGTAATAATACTTAACTCCTTGGTTATTATAAATACTTACAAGAAGAGTCATATAAAGAGCTTAGAACACACTTCCTGGCACTTGAAAATTTTTCACTCAATCTTAACTTGCCCTCTCACTTTACACCATCCCACCTTGCTTTGTTTTTTTTTTTCTGTGTGTGTTCATGCATGTGTGTGTGTGTGTGTGTGTTGGGTTTTTATACAACATTTTCCATCATCAAATCCCCAGGCTAAGATGATCATTATTCTTTGAAATATAATGGTGCGTTCTTTCCATTTTTCTATCCCTAAAATTTCCATAAAGCTTCTGCCATAGAAATAAAAGCAAGTGGTTTCTTCCAAGGAAGATGACAGATTAGGAAGGCTGTAAGCTTACCACCCCCCACAGATACAACTACATAACTCCCACATGAGTGTAAATAACTCAGAAAATGACCTGAACACTGGCATAGCAAACTCTTTAAAGCTAAAAGCAAAGAAGAGTTCACATTAAAGAGGGTAAGAAGGTCTGAGACACAGGAGCTAAATGAACCTTTGGGACTATGTGAGGGAGGGAGGGTTACTGCATGGTGGAAAGAGGAAAGGAACAGACTCAACTCTCACATTAAGTAGCCCACACAACGAAGATGAATCCCCATATCATTTGGCTTTGAAAACCAGAGGGGCCAGATTTTGTGAGTTCTTACAGGAAGTGGAGTTTAACATGTGGAAACTTAAAAATCAGCAGTCTCGGGCTCTTGGACAACTGTTGGGAGAAGAAGAAGAAACTGAGTCTTCATATTTAAAGAGATAGCACAACAAAAAGAGAGACAGCCCTGTGGAGATAAAATATAGTAGCAGCAGCAGTGCCTGGGATATACAAAAGAGAGATTTGTTTACTAATCTCAGAGCACATGCTCAAGGGGCAAGAATCATTTCTGGAAGACTTCTCGAAGAACAAAGTAGCTAGCAGGGGCAATTTCCCATCCTTACCCCCTAGACTAGACACATGGACACCTGTGGGAACCAGCATAGTGCCAACACTGGCTACTTAACTTACTAACAGTGCATCACCCCCACATTCTCCTATGGACATGCCCACTCCAGCTAGGCCTCAGCTCCAAGTCCCCTCCCACAGCAGTTCCTTGCAGACCATGCTAACACGGGCCATCCTGCCCTGGGGGTTCTCCTGAACATATGCTCCCTCCAATACACTTTCAGCCAGAGTGCATTCGAAGTGGTGCCACAAACCTGACAGTATGCAATCAACCCTAATAGGGACCAGCACCACACATGTTACTCATGCCTCAGAGAGAGAGGAAGATAACTGCATATACCAATCTGACTGTGGCCCTATCCTGGAAGCAGACATCTTTTCTGACTGCAGGCTGTACCCACTAACAACAGCTTCTTAGGGGACAACATAGGAAAAGTGCCCTGGAATGCAGTGTTACTGCATCTCTGGCAAATTCAAACCCAAGGTGGCCCCAGATTGGCCCATTAACAACATATTGATCAAACCCTGCCCACAACAGGCAAAAAGAGCCATTGCAGATGACAACTGAAGGCAAAAGCTGATCAGCCTTAACAGCAGGGCACACCCAACACACATAGAGATCACCCATAAAGCACCAGGTTCTTATGAACAGGGGACATTGCACTGCAGACACTATAGAATCTCTTCTCCGTAAGACTAATACTTTGAAAGAAAGAGATGTAGCTGACTTTCCTAACACATAGAAGTAGAATCAAGAGTTAGAAAAAATGAGGAGGCAAATGAATATGTCCAAATGAAAGAATAGGACAATATCATAGCAAGAGAATTAACCAAAGTGGGAATAAGTAATATGCCTAGTGAATAATTTAAAGTAATGGTCATTAAGATATACAATGGACTGTGAAAAGAGTGGAGGACCTTAGTGAGTCCCTTAACAAGGAGAGAGAAAACATAAAAAGAACCTACTAGAGATGAAGAACTCGAGAACTGAATATAAAAATACACTAGATGGAATAAATGGTAGACTAGAGGAAGCAAAAGAATGGATCAATGATCTGGAGAACAGAGTAATAGAAAGCAATTAAGCTGAACAAGAGAGAAAAAATATAATAACAAATAGACTTAGGGAACTCAGTGACACCATGAAGTATAAAACATTCACATTATAGTGATCTCAGTAGGAGTAGAGAAAGAAAAGTGGGCAGAGAATGTCTTATAATAGTGGAAAACATGGAGAAGGAAACAGAAATCCAGATCCAGGAGGCACAAAGAGCACCCAACAAAATCAACCCAAGGTGGTCTACACCAAGACACATAGTATTTAAAATGGCAAAAATTAGTGATAAAGAGAGAATTTTAAAGCAGCAAAAAAATAATTTAAAAAAAAATACAAACCACACACATGCAAAAAGCACACCAGTTACATACAAGGGAAATCCCTTGAGACTAGAAGCTTATTTTTCAACAGAAACTTTGTAGGCCAGAAGAGTGTAACATGATATATTTCAGCTGCTGAAATGAAAAAGCCTGCCATCAAGAATATTCTATCCAGCAAGGCTATCATTCAGAATAGAAGGAGAGACAAAGGGTTTCTCAGACAAACCAAATTTAAAGGAATTCATAACCACTAAACCATCCCCATAAGAAATGTTATAGAGGATACTTGAATGGAAAGGAAAGACCATGAGTATAAATAAGAAAATTAAGAAGCACAAAAGCAGTTAATAATAAGTATATCTATAAAAGTCAGGGGCATCTGGGTGCTTAGTGGGTTAATCCTCTGCCTTCAGCTCAGGTCATGATCCCAGGGTCCTGGGATCGAGCCCTGCATCAGGCTGTCTGCTCAGCAGGGAGCCTGCTTCCCTCTCTCTCTCTGCCCACATGTGATCTCTCTCTCTTTGTCAAATAAATAAATAAATTCTTAAAAAAAAAAAAAAGAAAAATTCAGTTAAGGGATTTACAAAATAAAAGATACAAATTATGACACCATATACCTAAAATGAAGGGGTAGTAGAGTAAGGATGGGTTAAAAATAAATGACCATCAACTTAAAATAAACTGCTATCTGCAGAGATATTATATGCAATCCTACTGGTAACCACAAATGAAAAACCAGTAATACATTAAAAAATACAAAAAATAGGTAGGCAAAAAAATCTAAGTATATTACTAAAGAAAGCCAACAAACCATTAGAGAAGAGAGCAAGAAAAGTAAGGAACAGAGGAGAACTACAAAAACAACCAAAATTTAAGTAACATTCAATAATATGTATATGCCTATCAATAATTATTTTGAATGTAAATAGACTAAATTGTCCAATCAAAGTCATAGTGTTGCAGTGCCTAGGTGGATCAGTCAGTTTAACATCTGCTTTGGCTCAGGTCATGATTCTGGAGTCCTAAGGTCAAGCCCAGTGTCCGACTTTTTGCTCTGTGGGGAGTCTGCTTCTCCCTCTGTCCCTAATCCTACTCATACTCTCTCTATCTCAAATAAATAAGTAAAATCTTTTAAAAAAGGCAAAACAAACAAACAAACAAACAAACAAAAAAAACCACGCACAAAAGACATAGGGTGAAGGAATGGATAAAAAAGCAAGACCCATCCATACACTGCCTACAAAAAATCTCATTTCAGACCTAAAAACACATATATTGAAAATGAAGAGTTGGGGGAAAATTATCATGCAAATGGAAAAGAAGAGAAGTCAGAGTAGCAATATTTATATTAGGCAAAATAGACTTTAAAACAAAGTAATGGGGCTCCTGTGTGGCTCAGTGGATTAAAGCCTCTGCCTTTGGCTCAGGTCATGATCCCGGGTCCTGGGATTGAACCCCACATCAGGCTCTCTGCTCAGCCTCTCTCTCTGCCTGCCTCTCTGCCTACTTGTGATCTCTGTCTGTCAAATAAATAAATAAAATCTTTAAAAAAACAAAAACAAATGAAAAAGACTGTAACAAGAGACAAAGACACTATATAATCATAAAAGGAACACTCCAACAAGAAGATAAAATAATTATAAATATGTATGCACCTAACGTGGGAGCACCCAAATACATAGAGCAGCTATTAACAAACATAAATAAAATAATCAATACTCATACAATAAAAGTAAGAGACTTTTATAATATCCCACTTACATCAGTGGACAGATTATCTGAACAGAAAATCAACAAGGAAACAGTAGCTTTAAATGACACATTGGATCAGATGGATCTAATAGATAATATTCACAACATTCCACCCTAAATTAGCAGAACACAAATTCTTTTTAAGTACACATAAAACATTTTCCAGAATAGATCATGTTAGACCACAAAGGCAGTTTCAAAAAATCCAAAAAGATCGAAGTTATACTACACATCTTTTCTGATCACAACTCTTATGAAAATAACCACAAGGAAAAATCTGGAAAGAAGTTAATGGAAGTAAATACATGGAAATTAATTAGCATGCTTCCAAACAATGAATGGATCAACCACGAAATCAAAAAGGAAAGAAAAAAGCATATAGAGAATAATGAAAATGAAAACACAAAGATCTGAAATCTTTGGGTTGCAGTAAAAGTTATTCTAAGAGGGAAGTTTATAGAAATACAAGCTTACCTCAAGAAGCAAGAAAAATCTCAAATAAACAACCTAACTTTATACCTAAAGGAACTAGAGAAAGAAGAATAAACAAAAGCTTAAATTAATATATAGTAATAAATAATAAAGAGTACAACAGAAATAAATGAAATATAAACTAAACCAAGTAAATAATAAATAGAAACAGATCAATGAAACCACAAGATGGTTCTTTGAAAAGATCAATAAAATTGATAAACTTTCAGCCAGACTTACCAAAGAAAGAAATAGAACTCAAAAAAAAAAAAAAATCAGAAATGAAAGAAGGAGAAACAACAACCAACACCACAGAAATACAAATGATTATAAGACAATATGAAAAATTATATGCCAAAAAATTGGACACTTAGAAGATACAGATAAATACCTAAAAACATATAACATCCTAAAACTAAGTCAGAAATAAAATGTGAACAGGCCAATTATCAGAAAGGAAATTGAATTAGTAATCAAAAAACTTTCAACAGGTACATCTAGGTGGCTCAGTCAGTTAGCATCTGACTTCAGTTCAGGTCATGATCTCTGGGATCAAGCTCTGAGTCAAGCTCCTCTGTAGGGAGTCTGCTTGTTCCTTTCCCTTTGTTCCTTCCCCGACTTTTGTGTGTGCACTCTCCCTCTCTCTCTTTCTCTCTCTCTCAAATAAATAAATAAAATCTTAAAAAAAATATTACCAACAAACAAAAGTCTGGGCTTCACTGGTAAATTGCCGCAAGCATTTAGAGTTAATGCCTATTCTTCTCAAACTAGTTCAGAAAATAGAAGAAGGAAAACTTCCAAATTCATTCTATGAGGTCACCATTAGCTCAATACTAAGATCAGATAAAGACATCAAAAAAAAAAAAAAAGAGAACTACAGGCCAATATCTCTGATGAAGATGCAAAAATCTTCAACAAAATATTGGCAAACAAAATCCAACAATACATGTAAGAAATCATTCACCATGATCAAGTGGGATTTATTCCTGGGATGCACTGGTGGTTCAGTATTCACAAATCAATCAACATGATACATCATATCAACAAAAGAAAGGATAAGAACCAGATGATCATTTTGATAGTTATAGAAAAAGCACTTGATAAATATATGACATCTATTCATGATAAAAACTCTCAACAAAGTAGGTTTAGAGGAAACATACTTCAATGTAATAAAGGCCATACATGAAAAACCTACAGTTAACATCACACTCCGTGGTGAAAAACTGAGAGCTATTTCCTTAAGATCAGGAACAAGTCAAGAATATCCAGTCTTATCACTTTTATTCAACATAGTTTCAGAAGTGCTAGTCACAGCAATCAGAAAACACAAATGAAATAAAAAGTATTCAAATATGTAAAGAAGAAGTAAAACTTTCAGATTATATGATACCATATATAGAAGATCCTAAAGACTCTGCCAAAGAAGCTGTTAGAACTAATACATGATTTCAGTAAGGTTGCAAGATAAAAAGTCAATATACAGAAATTTGTAGCATTTCTATACACTAATAATGAAGTATCAGAGAAATTAAGAAAACAATCCCATTTGTTATTGCACTAAACATAATAAAATACCTAGGAATTAAATTAATCAAGTAGATGAAACAACTGTGCTCTGAAAACTATAAAACTTTGATGAAGAAATTTAGAAAAAACAAAACAAAACAAAATACAAAGAAATGGAAAGATATTCCATGTTCATGGATTGGAAGAACAAATATTGTTAAAGTGTCCAAACTACCAAAAGCAATCTACAGATTTAATTTACAGATTTAAAAAACATTTTTTACAGAATTAGTACAAATAATCCTAAAATTTATATTTTATATATTCCATGCTCATGGACTGGAAGAACAAATATTGTTAAAATGTCCATACTACTAAAAACAATCTACAGGTTTAATTTACAGATTTAAAAAGCACTTTTCACAGAATTAGTACAAATAATCCTAAAATTTATATGGAACCACAATTGACCTGAAACAGCCAAAGGCATTTTCAAAAAGAACAAAACTGGAAGTTTCACAACCCCAGATTTTAAGATATACAACAAAATTGTAGGAATCAAAACATTATGGTACTGGTACAAAAAATAGACACATAGATCATAGAAGAGAATAGAGAGCACAGATATAAACCCATAATTATATGATCAATTACTATTTGATAAAGGAGGCAAAAGTATGCAATGGGAGAAAAGACAGTCTCTTTAACAAATGATGTTGGGAAAACAGTATCATTACAAGAAAAAGAATGAAAGTAGACCACTTACTTAAACTATTCACAATAATAATTTCAAAATGGATTAAGGACCTAAATGTGAGACTTGAAACCATAAAAATGCTATTAAGAGAGAACAGACAGTAATTTCTCTGATACCAGCCCTTGCAGCATTTTTCCAGATACGTCCCCTGAGGCAAGGAAAACAAAAGTGAAGATAAACTATTGGACAACATAAAAATAGAAAGCTTCTGCATAGGGAAGGAAACAACCAAATTTGTCATTTGCAAATATCTTCTCCTATTCCATAGGTTGCTTTTTATTTATTTTTATTTTTTATTTTTCTGGTTTTTTTTTAATTTAAATTCAGTTTGCCAAAGTATAGTACATCATTGGTTTTTGATAAAATGTTCAATGATTTATCAGTTCATTCACCTTTTTTTACCATAAATATGGCGGCTGAAACTAATATCTGTCTTTATATTAAATATAATTATATTCAAATTTTCTGAAGGAATTTGTAGATTCCATTTTGTGACGATTTTCTCTGGCCTTTTTTTTTTTTTTCCTTTGGTATTTGTAGTGATGTAAAGATCTTGATAACAAAGCACATAGAATTTGAATAAACCAGAATCCATAGATTGGCTAAAACAAAAGAATTAAAAGAAAATAAAACCTCAGCCCAGACAATTAAAATCCTGTCAATTTGTAATATGATGCTAATTAAATAATAGCAGAAAGACCACAAAATATTTCAAGGCTTATTTCCCTGTTCTCAATTAGAAATAGTGAAGGTCCTGCCTCCCTACTTTATATTTTTTTGGATTTTTTTTCCACTTTATTCCGATTCCATCATAAATTCATATCAAAATATCCAAATTCAGATAAGCTCACTTTCCAAAGTATTGAGATTTGCAGTTTAAATATCATGGAATTTTAATTATAAATGTGTTTTCCACCTGGTTTTGCTCTTTATTCATTTGTACTCTAGGAAAACAAACAAGGAAACAAACCTCTGGGTCTCGGCTATGTAGTTCTAAGAAAGGATACAACAAAAGTGGCAGATAGAGTTGAAAAAAAAAACAAAACAAAACAAAGCAAAACAACAAGCCAACACAACACTGGTATTCCATATATATATATATTTTGATGCTCTTTCTTTATTTAAATTTATATATATTATATATGCATATAAATGTATATATATTATTTTATTGCAAACTAATATTAACATTAAAACTGAAATGCAAAAATTAAAGATAGAAGTTGTCTACAATTCCATTTGATAATCAAATAAATGCTAACTTTTCACTCATATTTGGTTATTACCTATTGGCAGTGACTTCAATAAAATTTTATATTTCATATCTTTACCTAGCTATACAGGCTGTATAATTCTTCATCTGGGGATAATCTGTTAGGAAGAAAAACAAATCCTTAAGTTTTACTTTCTTGCCTTTTGCAACGACATGGTTGGAACTAGAGGGTATTATGCTAAGCAAAATAAGTCAATCAGAGAAAAACAATTATCATATGATCTCTCTGATATGAGGAATTTGAGAGGCGGGGCAGGGGGTCGTGGGGGATAGCGAGGGAAAATATGAAACAAGATAGGGTCGGGAGGGGGACAAACAAGAGACTCTTAATCTCAGGAAACAAACTGAGTGTTGCTGCGGGGTGGGGGGCAGAGATAGGGTAGCTGGGTTATGAACATTGGGAATTGTATGTGCTTTGGTAAGTGCTGTGAAATGTGTAAGCCTGATGATTCACAGACCTGTACCCCTGGGACAAATAATACATAATATGTTAATTAAAAAAAAAAAGAAATTGGGTGGATGTAGTTTCAAACCTTATCCCGCATACACTAGGTTTATCCCTATATACTTGGTTTGTTTTGTTGCTGTGTTGTTTTTGCACAGATTTTTTAAAAATATGTCTATCTTATACACTTTTCTCTGTAATTACCATGATTTATTTTCCCTGATATTATTTTTATTTTTATTATATATATATAATATTATGTATATTTATTTATTATAAAAATATTAATTATTTTTCCCTGAATTTACTTCTTTTATTGATCATTCAGAAATAATAAAACTAAAACTCTCTTCCTTGACTTGTGAATTTCTTGATTCTTTGGCCATTGACTGACTGGCTATCTTTTAGAAAGCAGAAGTTATGATCTTTCATAACATACAAAATTGTTACTGCAATTTTAATGATATGTCTCAATAGTCACTTTTGCATACACATGCATATCATTCAAGCTCCATGAGAAAAAAATTTTAATACTGAATTTTAATATGAACTAAGATAAACAAATCTACTTTTTAAAACAACAGTTGCAGTGATTTATTTAAAGCTAGATGACCTTTATTTTTTTTTCTTGGTGGTATATTTTATAACAAGGAACTAATCAATGAATATTTAAAACACTATTTTAGGTAGCTGTCAGATAAAGAACAAAGTAGATACAGGGAAGTATAATTAATTAATATCCTTCAGGCTCTATTATGCTTTATTTTTTATTTGATATGACAAAAACTTAGAACTATTTTGATTTCAAATAAAGAAAACTAACTTCAGCCTAAAGAGAAAGGCATAATTTATTAAGAGGATATGGAGGAATCTCATTAAAAGAGGAGGAGCACAATATGGCATCAGCAAGAACTAGAATCAAGAAACCAGATGCGCTTCATCCCTTCTCTTTGCCTTCTCTAGGTTTATCTTTTTTATGACTCAGTCACAGTCTTTGTTAAGTGAATTCATCTTTTCTTAGATCAACATGAAGAAAGCATGGTCACCAAAAACACTTAAAATGGTACTTTTGTAGTTTATTGGACTTTGATTAGCCTCTAATTCTTGGAGATTCATCTTCTGAATGGCCAGCAAACATTAAGCACTCTCTCATGGTCTATTTTCCAAACTTGATTTTGGAAGCTTTTAAAATGGCAGATCATTGAAAATTTTAGAGATATGGTTCAGAAATGTAGAACTAGAGCTATAATTTTACAAATGTCTGGCACACAATAGAGGAGGGAAAATCCGTAATTTGAACATCTTACATTGTAATTTTCTTTACAGGAGCCCAAAATAGTCACTTTAACATAATTTTTATGATTACTGCTTATCATTATTTTAATACATAACCCAACCTATTGATAACATATATACCAAATGTCAAAAGAGGTAACATTTTCACAATTTCATATGATTTAACCAATATATTGGGCACCATTATAATGTGTACATTATTATGTAGTACATAAATCAATATTAAAATGGCTAATATTTCCAGACATTGATAAATAATCAACTCATTAAACATAAGTTAATTGTGTATATACAATATGGAAGGCACTAACCTGGGAACTGAGGATACACTATTGAACAAAACAGACAAAACTCTGATAATATTGTCCCAAAATGTTAATATGCATAATCTCATTTGATCTAAACCTTCTTATATCTATTTTTACAAAAAAACTTGTTGGATTTTCACTTGTTAATATGCCCCTGCTCTTTTCTTGATCATTAAATATATTGTTCTGTTGGAGCAAAAGCATTAAAATTCTCAGAGTAAGTACATAAATATAACAGATGAGAAAGAGAATCAGTAGTCTTATGAGTTGATAGAACAGGCTTTTTTCATGAGGTAAGATAAAAAATTAAGGGCCATGGGCTCTCATACCAAATTTGTATCAAGTTATTCTAAAATTTGAAAAAAGTTATGTATCATATATATAAATATAAGATTTTGAGCATTCAGCTTGAAATGTCAGTGTTGTTTAAAATTTGTTTCTTCAGTGAAGCATGTTTCTACTGATAGCCTTTAGGGCTTTATTTTGGCAAAAGACAAATATGATGTATTATGTCAAATGAATGAAAGAGCAGACAGTGAATTTGCTCTCTTTGGCTAGGACATCCATTTTTTTCCTGACCTCAGACGTTGGTGCTCCTTGTTCTCCAGCCTTTGGACTCAGCAAGACCTAAACCTTTTTTCCCTGCCCCTTTTCCAGCCTTTGTAGTGCAAGTTAATTAAACCACTAGCTTTTTTGGTTCCCCAGTTTGCAGATAGCAGATTTTAGGATTTCTCAGCCTCCATAATTGCATGAGCCAATTTAAGTAATAAATCTTCTCTTCCGTGTATGTCTGTATATATTCTACTGTTTCTTTTTCTTTGGAGAACCTTGACAAATATAAAACTGTTCAATTCTACTATATCCTTATGGTTTTCTGCCTGCTGCATCCATCAATTTCTGATAGAAATGTGCTAAAATATCGAACTGTAATAGTAGATTTATATATTTCTTCTTGCAGTTTTATCAGTTCTTACCTAATGTATTTTGACACCACATTATTAGGTGTATTCACATTAAGAATTGTTATGTCTTCTTGAGGATTGGCATTTTATAAATATGTAACGCCACTCTTTAACACCTGAAAATTCCTTGCTCTGAAGTCAGCTTTGTCTGAAATTAACATTGCTACTTCAGCTTTCTTTAGATTAGCATTGGCATGTTATGTATTTCTCTATCTCTTTACTTTAAATCCTTCTGTGTCTTTATATTTAAAATGGATTTTTTTAGACAATATATTGTTGAGTTGTTGGGATTTTTGTTTGTTTGTTTTTAGCCTACTCTGTTAGTCTCTGTTTCTTAATAGGTCTATTTAGACCATTCCTTGAAAACAATTACTGGTACAACTGGATTTATATGTATTTTTTGTAACTATTTTCTATTCATTGAATTTGTTCATTTTTTTTTCTTTATCTTTCTCTCCTTTTCTGCAGTCTCTGGTTTTAAGTGAGTAGTCTATGATCTCATTTTCACTCTTTTTTTATTAACTGTAATTTTATTTTATTTCTTAGTGGTTGTCCTAGATTTTGCAGTATATATTCACAACTAACCTACATCCATTTTCCAATAACACTCAACTGCTTCACAGTACCTCAAACAGCATATCTCAGCTCTCCCCTGACATCCTTTATAACTGCTCTCATTTATTTCACTTATCTATAAGCTAAAATTACCTAATACATTATTAGCATTAAATAGAAAAATTTATCTATTAGATCAATTAAGAAAAATGGGAAGTTTTCATTTTCATTCAATACTCTTAAAAATCTAAAATTGTAGATGTTTCTCTACTATATTGATTTTTTAAATTATAATAACTTTTTCTTCCGGAAAAAATAACCCTTGACAATTGTTTAAAATTTTAGAAACACAAAGTGAAAAAATTACCCTAACCCTACCACCAAAATGATATTATTGTTAAATCAAGCATTTTTCCCTGACCCAGTAGTAAGCTGGCTTCCTTAAATTTTCAATGTTACAATGAAAGAGAGAAGGTATTCTAGATTATAGAATCTTAGAAACTACTTAAGAAGACTATAGCCTTCATGGTTGCAAGAAGATTTGCATTGTGCACCCAGTTTCAAAGAATGCACTGTAATAAAAGTTGATTTTTAAAAAATTATATTGGGGCACCTGGGTGGCTCAGTGGGTTAAAGCCTCTGCCTTTGGCTCAGGTCATGATCTCAGAGTCCTGGGATCAAGCCCCACATAGGGCTCTCTGTTCAGCGGGGTGCCTGCTTCCCACCCCCGCTGCCTGCCTCTCTGCCTACTTGTGATCTCAGTCTGTCAAATAAATAAATAAAATATTTTTAAAAAGATTAAAAAAGTTAAAAAGTTATATTAAGAACATGCTTCCCTAACCTAATATTAGAATAGGCAGATATCAATTACATTACTCCTAATAGTCAGCAAGGGAGAAAGATAAAAAGTTTTAAGTCGGCGTGCCTGAGTGGTTCAGTGGGTGAAAGCCTCTGCTTTCGGCTCAGGTCATGATCCCAGGGTCCTGGGATCGAGCCCCACTTCGGATTCTCTGCTCAGTGGGAAGCCTGCTTCCTCCTCTCTCTCTCTCTGCCTGTCTCTCTGACAACTTGTGATCTCTGTCTGTCAAATAAATAAATAAATAATCTTTTTAAAAAAAAAAAGTTTTAAGTCAAAAGCTAGTGCCAGTTGTAGCTATATAGATAAAAATATATCTAGGGTATAAAGAGATTCTTTATAATAAAACCACATTTCAAGTAAAGATAGGCAATTAAACAGAGACTTCCGTCTACATTGGACTTCTATGACAAAAAGAAGCCATAATCATCCCCTACATACTTGACAGTTTTTAAAATAAATTTGAATTTTCCTAGGGGTGAAATAATAAATATTTCTCTTGGTTTAAGCTATAAGGGTCAGTTATTCCTTAAATGGTAAAATTAAGGCCTTACCCTTTATCTTGTATTTATGAACAGCTCCATAGAACAAAAGAGAGTGAACCACTAGTTCATTGAGTATCCTGTTAAGTTGTTCCAATTATAATTTATTTTTTTCTTTTTTAGGAACTAATTTACATACATATATTTATTTTAAATATCAAAATAGTATAAATTATTTTTTATAAACCTAAAACTTTTGAACATAATTGACTATATTTAGACTATTGTGGTATTATTGATGGGAATGATCTATAATTAATTACCCAAATTTTATAATTTAATTATTTCTTATATTGGATTTCATTATGGCATTTAGTAAATATATAGTTATTTATATTTTTGTACTTTTAATTTAATTCAACTCTTAGAAGTGAAATTGTTGAAAAGAAGGGACACTATTTGAGTTGAGAATGTTTGCTGAAGTGGTTACCATGTACTTGGGTGAAAGAAGACTAAGCCTAGTGTGTGCCAAAGTAGGGAGTCCTAATGATCACACTTGGCTGAAATCCCAAAGACCTGTGTGTTTAATATAAGAGTAAAGCTAGAAATTCACCCTAGGTATCTGCATTCACACTAAAAAATGCATGTTTGGAACTTCAAAGC
Source organism: Lontra canadensis (assembly GCF_010015895.1). Taxonomy (NCBI): domain Eukaryota; kingdom Metazoa; phylum Chordata; class Mammalia; order Carnivora; family Mustelidae; genus Lontra; species Lontra canadensis. Next base: position 1,857,093 of record NW_022631045.1, on the reverse strand, counting down.
TCATCGGAGAGGGAAAACAAATTAATTTTGTCACCATAGAAGATGCCTTACATAGGTTTGCAGACAAAAATTACATATTTAGGTGGTCTAAATAATCAACAGCTTAATAGAATTAAATTCAGATTACTCTCTGGAATAACACTCCTTCATTCTGTGTCTTAAAATATCAATTGCTAAACGTAGAGTTCTAAGGGAAATAGGAAGCACAAAATATTCAAGAAAATGACAATGTACAATATACGAAACAGCACAAAGTTAGACTGAAAAAAATGCCATTAGAATTTTTAAGCCCATATTACAAAAGATGCCCTTTTTGTTTTTAAAGAAACATCTTTTATATTTTTAAATAAAAGTTGAAAATATGGTTGGTAATGATCTGTTATAATTTTTCATAACCATTGCCTTTAAAGCTTTGAGTTCTTAGTATTTTGATGTGTCTACTTTAAACTATGTATAATTGCACTCTCTTTGTCCTACATGAATATACTTATCTTCATAAGAATATTTTCTCTATTTGGGTTTATTTTAAACACATTTATTTATATTTATTTCCAACATCTTATTTTATTCTTATTTTTTCCTACTTTTTTAATGTGTACATTTCTCTTTTCTTAGTTTAGACTTAGTTTAGACTTTTTTCTTATTCTATAAACTTTCTCTAGTATTTGGGAACTTAAAATACTCATTATAGTTATTGTATATATGATATAAATGTTAATACCCATTCTGAACTCACTCTGATATTATATATCATTTTTATTGCCCACTTAAACTCTAGAAAGTTCTTAAAATATTTTAAGATTTATCATCCATTCCATTTAAATATTACTTCAGTCATGTATTTTAGACCTATTTTACATCATTGATTTCATCATGCTTTTTTAAAAATAAAAGTAATGTTATTTTAAATTTAAATACATTTTTTTTAATTTGTTGGTTCCCTTATTTTTTTCAATTACAGAACTACCATCTAGTATCATTTTCTTCTTTTTCTTCTAATACAACATTTTGAATTTCCATTATTGAAGGTTTATTGGGGGCCAACCCTGCTTTGATTTTGAAACTATATTTTTATTAACCTTAATTCTTAAAGATTATCATTAGGTATAATATTCTAGATAAATAGCATATTCTTACTTTTCCACAATTTCATTATATTACTTCACTAACTTCAATGTTACTCTTAAAATTGTGTATCAGTTTTATTTTTTTAATTTTTTTAAAGATTTATTTATTTATTTGTCAGAGAGAGAGAGAGATCATAAGTAGGCAGAGCGGCAGGCAGAGGCAGAGAGAGAAGCAGGCTCCCCACTGAGAAAGGAGCCCTATGAAGGACCTGAACCCAAAGCCCTGGGATCATGACCTGAGCCGAAGGGAGCCGCTTAACCAACTGAGCCACACAGACATCCTCATCAGTTTTATTTTTGTACATCTGAAGTTAATCTACCATTGATTTTTGCTATTTGTAAGGTCTTTTATTAATCTTAAAATGTTTTGAATCATTACCCTGGTGTGTCTAGGTCTAGATTCCTTTTTGTTAATATTACCTTGATTCACCAGGCTTGTGAATATGTAAGTTATTTTACTCCATTACTTGTGGAAAACTTTTGGCTTGTATATTTTCCAGTGATATCTGTTACTTAATAACTTTTTTGTTTTCCCATAACTTCTGTCATCCATGTATCTTAAGACTTTGTTAATGTTTTCCATTTTTTTAAAATCTCTCTGATGCATTCTGCATAATTTCTATGTATTTATCTTCTGATTTACTATTCTCTCCTGAAGTGTCAGTTTGTGGTTAAACTCACACACTGGATTTTGTTTTGTTTTGTTTTATATTTATTTATTTGAGGAGAGAGAGGGAGAGGGAAGGTAGGAGAGAGAGGGAGAGAGTCTCAAGCAGGCCTCTCACTGAGCATAGAGCCTGACACAGGGCAGACTTGATCTCACAACCCAGATATCATGACCTGAGCCAAAACCAAAAGTCAGATGCTGAACCAACTGAGCCACCCAGGCACCCTTCATAAACTGAACTTTACATTTCAATTATTTTATTTTGTTTCATTTTATTTTTATTTTATTTTATGTAATTTATAGAACTCTTTGGTTCATTAGTAAATTGCTTAATTTTATGTTCAAGCTCCTATTATTTCTGAGCTATTTTATTTATGTGTTTAATAATTCCTTTATCTGAAGTATTTACCAGGTCTTATTCTACCATTTATTTTGTGTATTTTGTAATCTGTATTTGTGTGCATATTTTAATGTGTGTGAGGTACATCCATGTATGTAAGAGAGAGAGAGTTACTCATTTTTTCTTGAGCTTTATTTACAGATAATTTGTGAGGTGAGGCCCGGGAAAATCTGTGCTTACTTCTGTTAGACCCTTCAAGATATTAAAGGTCTGGGAGCATGTTTAACAAAATCATAAGCTCAGTGTTTCTTGGAACATATTAAGTGGTATTTATTTCTAGTTCCCATTGCATTGATGGTGTATCCATATGGAGGAATCAGCTTAAAGTAGTTGATTTCTTATTAAATTGAATTACTTAGGTAGGCCTTGGGCCCTGTGAGATCATGAAAATCAGAAGCTACCATTCACCTGGCTTGGGAAACACCTTCAAGGTAAAAACAGTTGTACAGATGAATAAAGCAAGGCTCTAAGAGTTGAAAGCACTTAGAGTTTGAGCATAATAAACCATATGTTATTAATGCTGAAAAGAGAAACAGTAAACTATGAGGATTGTTGGGGCTAGCACTTATTTATAAAGGCAGAAGAATATATGTTTATAAAAGGAGTGTCATTGTCTTAATACTTATTTTTACAATTATTTTCTCAGTTTATATTAAATGTGCAAATTATTATTATTTTATTTTACAGCAAGTGGAGAGTAATAATGCAACGCTTCCACAAGCAGAACACAAAGGCAGTAGGCCTGAGCATGGAATACTTAAATTACTAGGAATTAGAAAACAATGGCATCTATCTCTATGAAGAAATAAGGAAGTAATTACCTCAGAGTAACAGATTTACTGCAAGCCATTTTTTTTGCTTATAGTAGAGGGATTGAAAACTAAATAAAACTTTTGATAGGTGTTTTGTGTTGTTAAAATAAATTATGTAGAATAAACTGAACATTTTAAAAGAATGTTAATACCTCAAAATCAGAAAGCATCACCAGATGGGTCATCAGTGATAAGAAAAACTTAATCATCATCAGAACCTGGGAAGTACATGGAAAAGTTCAAGACTAATGGAATCAGGGTAAATATAGTCTATAGGCCATATTTTAATAACAGTTTTTATAAATTTCTTTGTAGGGAAAAATTAGAAATTAATAGTATGTTTACATTTACTATTATACAGAAATTAACTCTAGTTTAAAGTATATTTAGATTGTTTTCAATAGTTTTGATTAAATCATTCTTGTATTCTTGACTTCATAAAATCTCTACATAAAGATTCTTCCACTTCAGTGATACTTAAATTTTTCAAAGTGATGAGCTTATTTAATAACATATTAAAATGTATATGTGCTTTGTACTAAATGTATGTATGTGTGCATGTATATTTAAATAGACTAATTTAAGAAACCTCACTCTGTGTATTCAGGCAAGATGATTTCCACCAAATAGTTGTAGTCAAAGCTATAACGAACACTACCTCTCCCTCACAGAATGTGGCCTCAGTGAGGATAATTTAAATCTGGGTGTTATATCTGCAATGCATCATTTAGCTAATGAATGACAGAGCTTTCATTAGAATTTATGTATTCTGTGGCCTGGTCCAGTAATCATTATACTGTATCACAATGTTTTATAAGATATAAAGATTTGTTTGATGGTAGGGTGCAATGCAGTGACACTCAGATAGTTGAAAGGCAGAATTCTTTGTTATTTATAGCCCCAAAGAGAGAAAGCTGCCAGGCAAGGTCACAGAGGGGATTGTACCAGGCAACAGAGTAATAGCAAGCTGGAGCTGTAGGCAGCAGTGTAGGGATTGAAAGCAGGGTGCGTGTTTGCTACTCGAATAATTATGTCCCAGTTTCTGGGATGTAGGTGGGCTATCCCTCAGTGTCTGGTACCTGGCTTGGGCTGATTAAGTTGTGTATAGATTGAAAACCTGATCAGAGACAGGTTGGTATAGCTTTAATTGGTCTCTCAAGAAAGGGAACTAACCAGCCACTAGCCAAGGCTTCAAAACTGGGTCAAACAGTATTTTTAAAAAACTGTATTATACACAATATATTTTTTAAACTTAATATAATAAGGTTCTTTATTTTGTTATATTTTCTCCTATTAATAAGAAGACATATTCAACATTTTAGCTCTCCTGTCATTCTTTACCTTTCTAACTGGAAGATATATATATATGTGTGTATATAAATATATATATATACATATATATAATATATATAATATATATAAATATATATTTTATATAGATATATATAGATATCGATATATCATATATATCGATATCTATCTATAGATATCGATATATATATATAGTGCTTTCAATATCAAACTCTAGTATAGATTCAGTAAGTTATATAATGAACACTGTTCAAGACATTTGTGAAAAAATATTTCAACTTTGACAGAAGACCCTGAAGCTACCTCACTGAACCTGATCTCTTGATGGGAGAATCATGAGTGACAGGCCATGCGCTTTGTTCATTGTTCATTGATATACTGGCTTGTCTCAGAGTATGATTTTGTTTGGTGTTTCTTTTCTAAAATTTCTTTACTATATCAGGTGTTTAAGTATGAAATTGTGTCTCATAGTTTAAAGTCTGTGAAAGTTCACCCGGTAAAAACCTGATTCACTCTCACAAAGCTATCTAAGAAGGATCTAAAATACTATTCTGATGCAAACTGAGTTTTGAGCTGCCTATGAATAAAAATAACTGGAACTTGCTGTTTGCCTACACCCCTAACTTCTATTTACATAACAAATAGACCCAACCAGTGGAAGAAACTGGATCAAATGGGAAATTAGCTAAAAAAATTCCATTTAATGAATTTAGATGTCCCTGCAATTCTAAAACTCTAAAATAAAAATATGATGGCTGAGTAGTATACCATTGGGAAAAATGAAGGGGGAGAAATTGGAGTGGGAGATGAACCATGAAAGACTATGGATTCAGGGAAACAAACAGAGAGTTTTAGAAGGGAGGGTGTTGGGAGGTGGGCTGGCCCAGTGGGTGGTGGGTATTAAGGAGGACACTAATTGCATGGAGCACTTGGTGTCATAGATCAAAAACTAATAATGTACTGTATGGTATGTGGTATACACATAACACAATAAAAATAAATTAATTTAAAAAAACAAATTAAAAATATGAATATTGGTTCTACTGCTTCTAAGCAGAATAATACATAACAGAAACAGCAGAACACAAGACTCCTTCTTCAAGATACTGTGTACAGATATAATTTGAGTTTTTCCTTCTTTTTAATAAACGTTCTAGATAAGGTCATTAAGAACAAAGGCTGCACAACGTGTTTTAGGTTAATTAAATAATTGAATGGGAGGATAGGCCATTCACAGGTGGGCAAAATCATTTCTAGACATTCTCTGAAGATACTCTATTTTCTTAATAGTGAATCCAGTTCAAAAACTGGACCTATTCAACATAAGACCTCTTGAGTGACCTCCCAAATGCTGACAAATGCCTAAGGAAATCATTCTCCTATCATCTGTATTCCTAACAAATCAGAATAATGCGCATTTTGATAAAGTTAACCACGAAGTACAAAAATCTTGATAGTTGTGATAAATGGACCATATACCAAGGGTTTCACCTGAAGCCTTTATATGTATGTTTATATTCAGTTGCAGGACAGACTACTGAAGGCAGAAGCAGAGTTCTGATTCCAGGGTCATTATGGACTTCACCTACTTGAGTTATTTGAACTATAGTTTCCTCACCTAAAAAATGAAAATACTAATAGATTTTCTATTTACCTGGAAAGGGTCCTACAACTTCATGAGATACTGTCATGAAATGACTTCTGAATATATTAAAAGATTTTATAAATGTGAATAATGATTAAAATGAATGAAGTGACTTTAGATTACCATTTATATTTGACTTGGATAATCTAAGAATTGATTTTTCTTTTATGCCCAAATCACTTTAAAATATAAATATATAGTCATATCACAAAATTACATATATAATAGATAGTTCAACATATCATTTGGTGATATCATTGAGAATAAAGAGATTCTCAAATGTGATTACAAGCCTGACCCTGTTTTAAATTCTGAATGTATTTTAACTTACTGAGTCCTCATAAGAATCCTATGAAGTAGGTATTCTGGAAAGAATGCAAGGATGATTTTTTTATTGGCATAACTGGCAAGGGACTCTTGATCGTGCTTTCTTGAATGATTCTTTGTATTACCTGTTGCAAATGCACAATACTCTTTTATATAAAACTACAAATTTTCATGCTCAATAAATAATAAAGAACTTTTAGATTATTTAGTGAATAATTTTTAAGGTTATTGACATTTTCTTTCAGTTATATATTTAGTTACCCATACATTATGTCTTGTGAATTTTACCCAGGCTACTAAATAGATTTCTTTCCATGAATTTAAGTTTTAAATATCATTTCTTATGTTATTTGAAAACCCACTTCTTCCATTTATATTTACTAGAAGAAGTTGATGCAAGTGTCCTCTGCTTTTTCAGAAGTTCTGGTTCCTATGAAAAGAAAATTAAAATTATGTATTATATGGAACACTGAAGCATAAATCTTCAGTCACTTTGCCTGAAAACCTAAGAGTTTGAACTCAATTATCTTAACATTTCCATGCTGCTGAAAAATTCTATGAGGTTGCAACTATACAGTTTCTTCAAGGGTACTAGATGATTTTCACAGGAGTCATCGCTTGCATATTCTCTGGAGCTGAAATCTTCCTTTGTGGAGCTTTCCAAAAGCACTGTCCAGTTTCATTTAAGAAATCAAGGGGATGAACATTCCAGTCACTTTTGTGACTATATTGTTACAAACTGAAACTGCACACAAACTTATTTTCTTTTCTCCTATCATGTATTAAAAATATACTTGCATTTTTTTCATGGTCATAAATAGGCAATTTACCCCAGTCACTTCTCATTATATTACACTGAACATACTTCACTCTAATATAACTTACTGCATCTGCGTAGCCATCTGGGTTTGAAATCATTTGCACAATGAAGGAAAAAAAAAATGAGAGGCAACCCATTTACTCTCTATAAGAAATAACTAAGTATGATCAGTAGACAAAATTTTAGTGAGGCACTTTGTCATGAGTAACACACATAATCCTTTTAAATATAACCTCCCAATCTAATATAACAGCATTTTCTATCAAAACTGGACCTAAAAATTGTATGTGTACCTAGTTATTGAGTGACTATTAATTATTTGGGGAACTTAGTTTTACGTGGAAGTTAATCATACAATTGGTCTTAAATAGTTCAAAACTTAGTTTAGAAAAGAATTTGTAGTGAGAAATTTCTTGTCCATTCTCTATATAGAAGTTATTTAATGTTTTTATTTTTATTCATTTACTTTATATATAGAGAGGAAGCACACATGTTGGTAGCGGGGTGGGGGACAGAAGGAGAGAAGAATCTCAAGCAGACTCCACACCCAACATGGAGCCCAATGAGGGGCTGGATCTCATGACCCTGAGATCATGACCTAAACCAAAATCAAGAGTAGGAAGATTAAACAACAAAGCCATCCAGGTGCCCCATTATGTAATATTTTTAAAATATAAGGCTGATCTTTTTCTTTCTCTTGTTTATACATTCCTTTGACAGTTTTACGGAACACATGATAAAATCAAAACCCTTTACCATGTCCTAAGAGATCCTAAGTGAGCTGGACCAGTAGTTTCCTCCTCTGATCTCCTTGCCATTCTTTGCCTTGATCAGTATACTTCAGTGACAGTGGCCTTGCTCTTCTTCATACCTAATAAATTTGTTCCCAACTCAGACCTTATTTGCTTGGTATTCATTCACTTTTAAGAAATGATTCTTTCAAGATGTGGGAAGTTGGATGGCTGACCTGAAGTCCATATTTTATATCCTTTTCACTCAGGTCCTTTCTAAAAATAGATAGTGGAGGGAAAGTAGTGATGGGTCACTCAGGGCTTGAGGAGGTGGCTGTTTATCAAAATTGCTGAGGAATTATCTCAATATTTTGTTAACTAGTCATACTGTTGGAGGAGTATCTGACCACAAGTTTGACCCATGATCTAGATGTGGGTACTTAAAGACTCCTCAGCCCCTTCCCATCCTTGGCATGTGTGTTCTGCTTGCCTTCCCTACTCCAGAAGCTGCCCCAAGGATAAAACCTTTAGATAGAAGTGTGGTGATGACACTGCTTCAGCCATGTGCATTGAACTTATTTAAGGCCTCTATATGAGCTTTAAAGATTCTGGTGGATAGGTGCGGAGAGAGATCTACATATCTGTGGCTACCTAAGTCAAGTCCCACAGCTAAGTTCCCTTGTTTATTAAACCTGCCACCTCCCAATGTGGAGTGGTCTGCCTCTTTCTTTTGTCTCTCCCTGTCCTCAGTGACTACATGGGCTGGTTTTAGTTTACCCGGGAGGCTCCCAAGTTTGCAACTGAGAAACTATAGAATACTATGTGCAGTCACTTGAATACAAAGATCTCAATAACTAGAATTATTGAATAACTAGATCATTGAAAGGATGAACTGAATTCCACCAATTGTTTTATACTCTATAGTCAGCATAATATTTACTATTTATTGAACACAAAATACACATATAGTAGTGCCCCTCCCCCCAATCTGTGGTTTCACTTTCCACATTTTTTGTTACCTGTGATCAACCACGATCCAGAAACAGATGACCCTCCTGCTAGGGTATCATTAGAGGGTCAGTAGTGCCAAATTTTATGTCCCAATGCCTACGTTCATTTTGTTTCCTCTCATCATGTAGGGATTTATCATCTTAAATAATCCCAACAAGAAGGGTGAGTACACACAATATGGTATTTTGTTCACATTCATATAACTTTTAGTATAATATTTTGTTATAACTCTTCTATTTTATTAGTTTTTATTATTAATCACTTACTGTGCCTAATTTATAAATTAGAGTTTACCATAGGTATGTGTGTACAGTATAGTAAAAAACTTAGTATAGTGTTCAGTACTATCTGCAGTTTCAGGCATCCACAGGGGTCTTGGAACTTATCCCACATGGATAAGGAGGGAATACTGACACCTACTTAATGTTCCAGATTACTCTTGCTTTTTATCTCTTAAGCAAATTAAAAGTGAACCTTCATTAGATATTGTTATAACCTAATACTTTAGATGAAACATAAAGAAATACAAATGATCATGGTTTATTTGATTCTTAAATTCCTTGCCATTGCCTACTTCCTTCTTAATATCCTTCCTACTTAATATCAATCAATATAGCTTAATATAGGGAAATAAAATAAAAACAACCAGTAACACTTAATAGTATCTACTTTGTTGTTTGTATCTATGTAGTGTCAGTTTCCCTTAACATTAATTTTTAAGAAAAAAGATACAGCTTTTGAAATTCTGTACATAGTTTACATATATAAGTATATTTATTCAGTTATCTCTGTTACTTCCCATTACACTTTTTTGCAAATATCCCTATTTCAAATATTCAATTTCAGCATTCTCTCTTTAGCTCCAAGTAAACCTGATGGCATCTCCCAAAAGAGATAAAAACCTATATATATGTATGAAAGAAAGTCTTCCATATGGAAAAAAAAGTTTTTATGTTGTATTTCCTAATTAAGAAAATCAAATCAGTTGAGAATAAAAAGAAACATTTAAAAATTAGGAGATTGGGGAGCCTGGGTGACTCAGTGGTTAAAGCCTCTGCCTTCGGCTCAGGTCATGATCTCAGGGTCCTGGGATTGAGCCTCACATCGGGCTCTCTGCTCAGCAGGGAGCCTGCCTCCTCCTCCTCTCTCTCTCTGCCTGCCTCTCTACCTACTTGTGATCTGTCTGTCAAATAAATAAAAATCTTTAAAATAAAAAAAAAATTAGGAGATGACTTTGTTCTCTTAAGTATCTGCTGTTTAGATACTCTACCCATAATATATGCACAAGCGTGTGTGTGTGTGCACGTATGCGTGTGTTATGCATGCATATCTGTTTTATATATATATATAAAACATTTAAATCAAAGTTATAATCTTAGGAAATTTTCTTTTTTTTTTACAAGATTTTATTTATTTATTTGACAGATATCACAAGTAGGCAGAGAGGCAGGCAGAGAGAAAGGGGGAAGCAGACTCCTCACTGAACAGAGAGCCCAATGTAGGGCTCAATCCCAGGACCCTGAGCCTTAGGAGAGGCTTAACCCACTGAGCCACCCAGGTGCCCCAAATTTAGGGAATTTTCTATAGCTTCTTTTACTACTCATACTAAGAGAAGTAAAAATTTAATCAACTATAAAAAATGTAATGACAAGTGTAAAATAAATCTGTATCTTTTTAAAATGAGTATCATAATAAATAAGCAATTTTGGTGATTTGACTTTTACACATTCTTACCTCAGCTCTTTAGATCACATTGTGTGAAATCTATTCATTTCTCTCAAGCTCCTGTAATGCTACTCTAGATCGCAGATACTTTCACCCTATCTCCGAACCAAGGCAGTGTTCTCACTGACCTCCCTGCTTTCAAACTCCCTTCTACTAATATACTGTCCACCATACTGTCATCCTGTTCTTTAACAACTCAGATTTGTTCTTGTTATTTGTTCTCCTGCTTAAAAACCTCCATTGTCTCCTTTTTCATTGCCACCAAAATTAACACCAACCTCCTTATCCTGCCTTCTGGTACCTTTCACAGCCTTGCCCACCATCTCTAGAGTAAACCATATAGTCTAACTGCACGAGAATCACAAGCTGCTCCCCAAAACAAGACAGGCACTTTTCTGGTTCCAAACATCATTCTTGCTATTTTTGGTCTTCTGTTGCTTCTTTTAAAATCTTTCTCTAATCCTGAAAAGACTTGCTTAGGAATAGCCTTTGAACTCAATAACCAATTTACTTGAAACAGAGCAAATGTACTGTAGAATATTGGAAAACAGGCATACAAAATATAGTGCTCTTTCAAACTGAATTCATTTTCAGTAGCCTACAAATTCCCCCATTTTCTCATTCATATTTTGTATTTTCATGTAACTCTTAATTGAATTTAAAAGTTTTTCTTCAAGGTATAATGATTAAAAAGATGTTAAGGGCCACAGAAGTAGAATAATGACATTAAGACCTTCCTAATATGAAAATCTTGTGCCTGTTCTAGATGGCAAAATGCCATATTTCATAGGCCTGTAAATTTCATAATTTTGAAGACTATATTCAAGTCCTAAGCAACTTGTACATTCACATTTCATTTTGATAAGTGAACTTTAGACATGATTGTATATTTTGCTTACATTGTCTTCTGTATGGTTACTAATTTTAATTTTTAAAAAGTTCTTTTATTCTGGGGTGCCTGGCTGACTCAGTCGATGGAGCATGCAACTTTTGATCTTGGGCTTATAAGTTTGAGCCCCACCTTGGATGTAAAACTTATTTTTTAAAAAATAAAATCATTAAAATGTCTTTTTTTTAATCATGTGAATATGTTCTTTTGTATTTTAGCAAATGTGATAGCTTGTACAATCAGTGACTTTATATTGAGCATTTATAGACATGTATTTGCAAATATCTACAAAGATCATTCTATTCATATACATATATGTAGGGTAAATAGTATTTGTTACATAAATAAAACTTGATTTGTGAATAATATAGTGAAGTGATTTTGCATTGAAGAAAAAAATAACATTATTATTTGGGTACATTTAGAGAATGCAAATTATTTTTCTATCACTCCCTTATGTCAAATAAAAAAACATACTGAAGTTACTGAAGTTTTTATTGTAAGCCTGAAAAATTGTCATATTTGATTCATTGTAAAAGGGTACAGATAAAATCTTTAAACACTAGGAATGTGTTTGTTTAAAGGGAAAAATGCAAAATATGTGCTGACAAATTCATGAAGTTTATCGATCTGAGTCACTGAAATTCAAAGCAAAGATTTGTGTTTCATAGAAATCCCTTGAATACAGTCGTGGTAACATTGCACAGGGAATGGTTCATTACATCTTACTGGACATTTTACTTTAGTCATTTTTTGTATTTACACTTTTAACATGTTTCATCTTAGAGGAGGTAAAAAGAATGTTCAAATATGTTCCCTATTAAGTGTATTAATTTAGAAAATTTGATTTGTAATGAAAAGATTCATGTTCATCTATAAAAAAAGTCATTGTGTCAACATTTGAAAATAATTTGTTTCAAAACTATTTTATACCTTTACAAAAAATCAATTAAAAGAATAGATTACCTCACTTGTTCAAATAAAACCTAAGTGATATATTGGTTATTGCTTCCCCTTAGGTATAGTTTTATACAGATTAGAAAGAGAATAGGGATGAGGCCTGCTTCTCCCTCTGCCTGCCACCCCCCCACCCCACTCTCTTTCTTTCTCTCAGATAAATAAATAAAATCTTTAAAAGGAAAAGAATTATAAATGGCGGTATATGGGAAGACATGATCAAACACAATGAGTTTCAATTTCTCACCTTTAGATTGGCAACAATTTGAGATAGGTGCAGTGAAGCAGGTATCAGTAATTACTCTGCAGGGAGCCTGGGTGATTGACTAAGTTAAGCATCTGACTTTGGCTCAGATCATGATCTCAGGGTCCTGGGTTGGAGCCCTGCATGAGCATTGGTCTCTCTGATCAGCAGCGAGTCTACTTCTCCCTTTCACTCTCCCTCTGTGTGCACCAGCTCCCCCCCGCCTCAAATAAATAAAATCTTAAAAAAAAAAAAAAAAAAGAAGAAGAAAGAAAGAGAACAGGGAGCTATTCAAATAAAATAAGAAAATCTGTCATCTACCTACTTATCTGTCTGTAATTCCATCCAAACATCTATCCATATATTATATGTTTAATATATCTTTTTTTACCATGGAAAATAAAACAAGTCCTGTTCAGAACATATAAGACTTAAATTCACCTTTCAAAATTCATCTTCAGTGGCTCTATTTCTTGAAAAGTGACTTACAATTTCTACCCTGGAAACGATGTACTTCTTTTGTATTCTCTTGGCTCTGTTATGTCTAAGGGTCATGTTCTGTTGGCTAAAATTTATGTAAAACAGAAATATGACCCCAAATATTCAACAAATGTATAACCATAACACTTTAAAATGCTAAGTGCTTTTTGTAGCGAACATAGTGAATGATTTTTTGCAAAGCTCAAACATAAATAAACACTAAAGAAAATACCTTCAAACACAAGTGGAGAAATGGCATTAATCAGCTATTAAAATACTTTTATCATTTTGTGCTAAGAAACTTATTCCAAGGTTAAAGGATATTTATGGGACGTGATAGTGTTAGGCAGTTTTTCTCTATAATCATGTCGATGATTGGTCAGTATTCTTTCAACAAAAGAAAATAAAACCTCCTTGTCAGGTCAACATCTCAACATAACAACTATTTGTTAAGTCACTAATTTGATATGCTTATTATTTTAGATAATGTTACTGGTTGATAAAATATCAGATGTTATTTTATTTGTTGCCCAAGCATATCTCATTAGGTCATACAAAGTTTGGTTCTAAGGTTCTCAGAATTTAAGATGTAGAGTTCAGAAATATCACTATGCCAAAAGATAATGATATGTTGATTTCGTAAGCAAAGGTGACTTTATTCACTTATTTTCAGAATAAATATTTCCAGCAGTATTAATGGATTTAGTTAAAGATATTTATACTCACAAATTCCTTTGACAGAGTACATTATAATTGACTAAATACATAAAAGGATCAGTAATTAGAAGTAGCCAAATAAATAAAATATTATCATTTTTCCTACATTGTTCCTCTACAATAGTTTGTGCTAGTAAAGAGAATTAATTTATCATTAGATCTATAGTTCTTCAAATTTAAATAAAGATGATCTATCAATATTAGTTCACACCTTTTAAAAAAATCTGAGAGTGACCTTGAAATCTTTACCAGCTAGGTCTATTTCACCTAGGTTGAATCACCAGAGAAAACAAGGTCAAAACAAAGTCATTGAAATCTCATACCCTAGTATGCTACTCTTTGGGATTGATGAATAGCTTCAATTTTCTCAGTTCCATGACAAAGAGAATTGGAGCAGTTCTGTGGAGATCCATAAGAAGCTGGCTATAGCCAGATGAAAAATGACATTTCTTGTACTGTTATTGGCAAGGTTAAAGCTTTTACAAATAAAAAGCTTAAGTTTTTCTCAGAATTCAGTTTAGAGTCTGAGTCGTATTGTCTAGGTGAATTGGCCATTTGGGGAAACTTTATGAAGTGTTAACTACATTTGGAGATATCTGAAAATAAACCCTAAATTACTTTACAGCGAAAAATATACTGCACTTTTCTGAGATTTAGTTTCCGTATTGACCTAGTAGAAGTACAAAAAAATGTTTTTCTCATGTAACAGGTAGTTGTGAAGATCATACTAGGCACCATGGCATGTATGAAAAAATTTAAATGGCAAAGAAATTGATGCGAATGTAAAATGATCCAATGGAAAAGAGAAAAAAAATAAGAAACCTAGGATTTGGCCTGACAGCTTACTTTACATAAGCAACCCATTTATTAGACTAAGATCCTATCCTATATATATACAGGCTTTAAATAAATTATTTGTAAGCTTCTTTCTAAAACAGTTGAATTAAAAGGAGTTTTGCTGTGGCCGTTTTAGAATCTTGCCAAAAAGAGGTTGGCTTTCTTCTCTGCTTTATGTAGTATCTAGCTAAGGAAAGTTTGAGGATACCAAGTCACAGATGCCAGTCAAGAAATACTATTCCTCACATTTTTCTCTACCCATGACATTTTGAACAACATTACAGCTCTTACCCATTTCTCCGCTAACGAGGTGAATTTCATCTCAAAGATATGAATAGTTCTGAAACCTAACTTTCTCAATGCTACACTAGTTCTATAGTTAAAAGGGTTGATTTTTTTAATCTCTTTAACATGTTTCTCATGGGCAGAAATATTGTGCCACAATGATAATACATCCAGTCAAAACTACTTTAACTTACCAGGCATTATGTATAGGCAATTTTACCCTGCAATTAAAGAATGAAGCAAAAAGTATGTCTGTTGGCTGAGAGAATACACATAGGAATGTTGCCGTCAGAACAAGCATCCTTTCCTCATGGAATGTTTAGAGCTGCCTTGTACCATATTTTTGAAACAATAATCTTAATTTATTTATTCAGAAAAATAAAAAACACTAATTTTTCTAATGTTAAAAATAGCTCTGACCAAAGTAAAGTTACTTTAGATTTCGGGCAGAGTGAGTGAAAGACATAATTCATTTGTGTGTATGTTGTTGTACACGAATTGTGAAGATTTTTGAGCGTTATTTTTAGGTTTCCAATTCCAAAATACTTTTTACTGAATAAAGAATCATTTCAACTACTTTTAAAACTTCAAAAAAATGTGCTGTGCCTTGTGTTTATTTTGGACACTACCAAACATCTTTAAAAACATTTAAATTAGGTTTCAGAGACTATATTTTCTTTCTGTTATTTAATATTCATAGCAAATTTAACCTTTTTAATTGACTTGCTTCTTATTTAACACAATTTTTAGCATATAATCGGGTTGATCATGCTATATAGAATACTCAAATAATAAATACTTGCTGTTATTTAAACATCAATCATAGCCTGTCATCTACTAACACTATTTTTTTAATGTTTAAAGGATTAGTGATTAAACTTGAGATGTTTTATTAAGTATATATAGACTGGTTTTCAAAAAATTGTGTGGCCTTTGATATCATTCCCTATAAATAAAATTTCAGATCAAACAGACATTCCAATAATGTAAAGCTTATGGACTATCCAGAATTAGGACTGGTGTTCAGTACTTCACACTTTAATTCGTATTCAGAAAGATTAACCTGAAGATTCATAAAAACATGTTTTTCCATGTTAATTCTGATTAGGTACACTGTCTTTAATTAGGTACATAGTATCACACTAACAAGTTGCTTCCTATCACTGAAATTACAAGGAAAACCTGGAGATGGAGTCAAAGATTATTTCTTAATATTAGATATTGAACAATTGAATAGAGGACCAGACACAGGAGATTGGAGTCAGTGATTACTTCTTAATATTAGATATTGAACAATTGAGAAGTGGACCAGACATAGAACATGGAAAATTCTATTAAAATGAAAATTAATTGTAGTATATTTTATTATTAATATGATTATAATGCAAATTATTTATTTAAAATGTAGCATATTTTGAGAGCTACATTTGTATTTAACCTCATAATGAATATTTACATTACATTACAGACTACAGCTTTTCTACCTGTGTTCCCCGTCATATAAAATAGATCTACAACAAAAGGTTGTGTATTGCTTGATTTAGATTATTAATTTACTTATCTATTCTTTAATGCTTTACCTAGAAGCATTTAATTTGCATTTTAACTTAAAATTCTCTAAATTATAATTTATAATCATATATATTACCTATGAATTAAAAATTGTAAGGAAAGAATTAATTGAATTTGGTGATGATTATTCTTTAACTATTGTTTTTCTTTAGTAATTTCATGGTACGAAATTTTTAGACTGCTTATATTTTAGAGACTATTGAAGAATTACTGTTGCTCTTATTAGTGAGGTTTTATTTTTCTTTTTAAATTAGATTGTAATTATGTTCTTGCCTCCAGATCCCTTTCTAGTGACCAGGAAAAATTCTTAACAGCTATTTACTATTCAGCAGGAATAAAGACTAAGTGTATTATGGGATACGATTAGGAGGATACTCTTAATGTTTTTTGGTCATCTTTTTATATATTTGTTTGCTTTTTCTAATGGATATTTAGATCTGATACTAATTCTTTAATTTCATAACTAATACGAGCACAATTTTTTTCTAAATTTCTTTTGCAAAAACTTAAATTCACTGTTTTTTTTTTTAAGATGAAAGATATTACCATGAAAACAAAGGTGCTTTGTAAAATGTTTAATCAAAAGTATTAGTGTTTGCTCTTTTCTAAGAGGCAGGTTTTGCTTCAGCATGATTTTCCTGTAGGATAACCAGAGTTTTAGAGTACCAGTTAGCACATCATGATTTTTAAAATGCTATTAATATCTAATACTTTAAATTTATCTCCCATTTGCAAACAAAATTGTTATATACAGAATGTAATACAAAATATGAGATCCAAATGAAAACTTTGTTAGCAAGATGTTATCATTCTGATAATCCTACCATCGGTAGCATAGGCTTTACCAAAGGGGTTTATAAAAAGTTTCAGTGACCCAGAGAGGGTTATGGGTGATGAACACAAAAGGCACTAATCAAATCCCTTCATTCATCTATGGTACCCAAGCAACTGTACCACTGAGGAGTGCTTTGTTATAATTATTCTACACCTACTGCTACCCATGGGCTTTTATAAACTGTTATTGACCTAGTTCATTGAAATATAACAAAGCTTATTCTGCAAAGTGGTCTTGTAGACAGATAAATGGAACTGTATATTTCATTTCAATATTTCTCATCATTTTCAAAAACATCTTATTACTTTTTTTATTATCACCAGAGACCTCTCATGTGTTGATGTGGCATAATTCTCTCCTTTTGTTTGTGTGTATTGAGGTAGAGTGGGTAGAAATGGGAGTGCTTTTTCCCGACTCAAAACTATTATATGTTACAACCATAGCCTCTTTCCTATAAACATATGCGATCAAGAAACTACTTTGTTACATAATCAATATTTAGACTGTGCCAGGAAACTCCCTTCACTCCTTATCCCACATTCAATAAAGGTAAATAAGTCTTTTCTCCTTCCCAGATGCAAAGGTCTTTTTTAACAGTAAGTGTACATGAGGGCATTTGTCATTCTTAGAAAAGGGACCCCTGTGAGTGACAAATACTAATGTGCTTAGGAGAGGAGGTCCCATAAAACCACAACTGTTTCTCCATCTGTAGAGCACCTGTCCTCTGTGCCAAAAAGGCACAGAGATGCAACATCATTTTGCAATGAAAGAAATCCAAAGCTATTAAACTAGAGGTCTGTGTCCAAATCATTTAGACGATGAAAACTTCTCTTCTGTTTCTTGAATATCACATTTTATTCATCTTACTCCTAGAAATTCCTGTGTTTAATTCCAAATACATTGCTTAATAGATGATCAAATTGGTAGTACAACATGCTAGGGTTACAAAATTTGATTCTCAGAATGCTTCTCTGCCTACATTCTGATCTTTTAAGACAAATTAGTATTTTTACTTCTCGGATGCTTGGAACTCATAGAATACATTAGTGAAGAACATAATAGAATCTTTTCAGATCTATACTTCTATAAAAATAAATATTTATGAGTTGAAAATGGTTTTACTATTTAAATAATGTGTTCATGAGATCAATTATTTTTAAACTCAAATATTGAAGTAAAACATAAAGAATTACTAAATTTAATATAACCTCAAATATCTAAAATGAAGGTGGGTTCAAGCACAAAACCATGTTAGATGAAACAAGAAAAGGCAGACTGGTTTTGAAGTAACTTTATAATAGTCAAGTCCAAACTTTCCGTTTTAAAATAAATGATAGCAAAGTATAAAAAGATTAAATAACTTGTCTTAAGTAATGCAGCTGGATCTAAACCACCAATACCAGAACCAGAACTAGGAAGTATTTTCAGCATCACTTCTAATAAAAAAAAAAAAAAATACTATACACTGTGAACTCCCAGGAAAAAATGAAAAATGGAGAATTATATCTAAAAATAACAACTGTTTGCAAATCGATATAACTGATCTGTGGTCCAGACGTATCTGCATTTTTTCTTGCTTTAGAGTTTAGAGATAGCATTCAGTATCAGGAAGTGACCCAGATGAACAAAAAGACTGTTTGGCAGACTTTCTATGCCTTACAACTACATCATTGATAAAGTACTTAATTCATAAAATGAAATAGGACCAGAAGTCACATCACCCTATTTTCACCACAATCTTCTTCGAAACAAAATCATTTCAGTTTTTTTTTTCCCTCTGTTGAGAAATATTTTTATGGATGATATTTTATAATATATGTGAGTAGAAAAGAAGGACCTCTATTATCAGAAGGTGATTCAGAAAAGATTGAAAATAGCAAGAATTCATCACAAATTAGCAAGTGGTGAGTATAGAAATGACTCTGAAGAGAGAAACACAAAAAAACTGGGATCAGAACAAGCAAAGGCAATTAGAATTCTTTATCTTCCCTTGCACTTGTAAATTCCTACCTTTTTTCCATGTCATGTTCCTTCTCTATGTCAAAATACAATGGTTTACTGTGCACACTCACCTCCATTCCCCTCCCTATCTTCTTCTTCTTCTACTTTTTTCTTTCTTTCTTTTTTTTTTTTTTTTTAATCTCCAGCTTTGGTAAATGTCTGTTTCTGTGTTAGCAAAATAAGGATTACAGGGTAAAAATGGAGGAAAAGGGCCAACTTTTTCCTGTTACTCCTCACCCTTGATATTTAGTTTCAGCTGTCTTCAAATCCTAGATACCAGTAAAATGAACCCAAGGATGGAAAAGGGAAGGAGAATATAATCATCCATGAGAATTTCCTAGGAAAGGGAAAATTGAGGTCAAAAGAGAGTAAACTCCATTATGTTCTGTATTTCTTTAACCCCGACTTCTACATAACACAGACTTAAAATATGAGCAGTACTAATTCTGTTTCTCTGGTTTCATGATGCTCATTTGTCTTGTCTAGTTCTTTTTTTAAATAAAATAAGGGGGATTCAGCATTACTAACAGGAAAATATGGGTGTGCAAGACTACCCTTAGTGGGTTAGTGGATGTCCAGGGCAATATGGAAGATAGGCACTTAAGTGAAGATCATGACCTACATAGCATTTTTCTGGTTTAGAGAGATGAGAGGGCACATAAGGAAAAAGCAATAACTATTTCTAATTGCAGCCACACACTTTAGACTGGCATCCTACAAAATTTGTGTATAAGTATGGCAAAAAGTTTTGGAGAAAGGTTGGTGTATTACAAATAGGATTAGCAGGATCCTTATTCAGTTCTGCTGTGGTTGAAAATTGTTTCCAGAAGAACAGAGGTACTCCAAAATACATCATAATCTATTTATTCCTTCTGATTTAATGGTTATTAACATTATTTACACTTTTTTCTAAAGAAGCAATGCCGAAACAAATATATTCCATACTTTTTTCCAGTGTATGTGTTAACATTTTGCTAAAATGTTATTCTTAAAAGGAATTTCTGGATTATTTGGTGTGAAAGTCTATGAATTTTCTACAAAATATCAAATTGCCTCTAAAAGTATTGTATCAATTCATACACCAATGGCCAGGGTAAGGGAATTCTTTCTCAAAAATTTACCTCTATTTAATAGCTGACATTTGCCTATCTATAGATAGAAACTAGAGTTATATAAATATATAAACAGTAGTAGTAACTGTAAATGGACTAAATATTCCAATTAAAATAAAATATTATCATTCTGGATAAGAAACAGAATCAAACATATATTTCTTATTAAAGACATGCTTAGATTATAAGAAGAAAGATTGAAATATAAAGAAATAAAGGTAGCAGGCAAACACAAATGAAACAAAAATATTGCATATGTATACTAATGAATAAGTATACTATATTTTATAAATATAAGTATTTTTACTATACTTGGATCAATTCATCTAGTCATCATTTACCTATTTTGTAAGTTTTATAAAAAGAGCAAAACATTTTACAAATTAGATTAATAATGCCTTTATTAATAATGACATTACTTTTATTTTAAGGATTTTATTTATTTGACAGAGAGAAAGAGAGAGCACAAGTAGCAGAGCAGCAGGCAGAGGGAGAGGGAGAAACAGGCTCTCCACAGAGCAGGGAGCATTTTGTAGGGCCTGGGATCATGACTTGAGGCGAAAGCAGCTGCCTACCTGACTGAGCCACAGAGGTGCCCCAATTTACATTACATTTTTAACAAATATGTTTACATATTATTTTTAAAGACTTTTTAAAGTGTTTTTTTTTTTTTTACTGCTTTCTAATAGTGATCTTTAGTATTGTGTATAGCTTTGCTTTCATCATGACATTTTTCATATTCCAAAGTAAAAATAATCATTTTTACAGTTGATAGTTGGGTGTGTTGATATATACAATAGAGTATATTTGCCATTTTTTCCTCTAATTGATGTGTTTTCCTGGATTTATTTTTTCTGAAAAGTCTATAATATTTATTATACTAAATGTGGAGAAAATTACTTTTTTCTCTGCATTTGAAGGTCTTCATTTCACTTGATACCTAAAAAACAATTTGCTTCTATAAAATTCTCTGAGAAAATAATCTTCATCATATTAAAAACAATTTTCAACTTCTAATTTCTACAGTTTCTGGGATAGCTCTCAGTCAAATTTGGTCCCTCTGCTCTCACTGGTAGTTTTGATGATTTTTGTTCTTTCTTTTTAATGTTTTATACATTTACAAAAATTTCACAAGTTCAGGTATTTGAAAGGACTCATAAGAATCCATAGAAAGTACAAACCTAAGGTCTTCGATTAAAGACAAACGGTAAGACACAGCAATAGAGTGCAGACCATCATCAGAGGTTTTAGAAACATCCAGATGCAAGCTTAATAGGGTACTTATTCACACATGGACACACTTCTCCAGTTTGAATCACCAAAATCTGTTCAATGAATCTTGGCTTCAGGAAAGCTCAGGGCAGAAGTTCCCAGTGGAGTCTTTTATGCCTCTCTGGTCAAGCCAGGCTGTCTAACCGATTATGCTGGGTGAAAATCATCAGTAAACAAACTGGCCCTGGAGGTTGCCAGGGGAGTTTCAGACTTTAAACAGCATTTCATAAACCCCACTGCTCTTACCTTGGCCGAGAGTCTAAGTCAGAAGTCCTGAGGTCCCCAGAGATAAAGATAGAGCATTCCCAGCCCAACCATAAAATAACTCTATCCCTCACAACTAGAATATTCTGGATATGCATTTATTTTTCTCTATCCAGCTCAGTTCTCAGAATATATTATTTATCTGAGGACTCACATCTTTATTCTTAAATTTTTTACTTTATATAACTAATTTTCAATGAACAATATATGAACATATGACAAAAAGTGCATATACTAGATATACTTAAGTAAATTAAAACACGGATGGTTATGTGGCCAGATATATCACCCCTTCGGTTGCTTTTGTGCTATATACTCTCTTCATCTCTAAGACTTGTTACTTTTTCGTTAGACATTTTTACTATCTCAAAGTCTCTTATTCTCTATTTTATGCTTTTTTTTTTTTTTTTAGCTCTCAGTGTTCCAACTTGAACATTTCCCAGCTTACTAGTGCTCTTTCTTCTCTGTTCCATATGTGGTTGAACTAATCTATTGAGTTTTTAATTTTAATTTTTGAATTTGTACTTCTATAATTTCCATTTGGTGTTTATTTCAATTCTCTGGTTAAATTCTGTAACTTCTTATCTTTTTCCTTAAATATATCAATCATAACTATTTTAGAACCCATGTCTGAAAATGCAAATAACCCCATATAATTTTTTGTGTTTGTCTGTATGTGTATCTTTTTTTTTAAATAATATTTTCTTTGTCCTCTTTCTTGGTATACTTGATAATATTTTATTGGATTCTGTACATTGTGTAAGAAACATCGAAGAGCCTCTGGATGAGGCTATCTTCTCCTAAACAAGATTCACTTTTTGCTCTGGAAAGTAGATATAGTGGAACAAATCAAAATAACCAATCAGATGGACTGACCCACTCCTGGGGTGTATTTTTAATAAGACCTTTTCTACATCTGGGTTGGTTGCCTCACTCCTGACATATAGCCCTTGACGGACTTCCAACTTGGAGCATAAATCATTTACCGGGAACATTTTTCACAAGTGAATACTGAACTACTATTTTGTTTTGTTTTGTGGCTTCTCAGAGCCCTAAGATGGCTGAACTTTGTTTTGCTTTATAAAAATTATTCTACTTCACTTCTTAGAGTCTTGCCCTGGGTAGTTAAAGAACTCAGAAAGCATTTAAAGGGAACAAACACCAAGTGGACATCTGCTTCCAGGGAGATCTTCTAGTAATGGGGGTCAAAGTTAGGTTCCCCAAACAACAGCAAAATAGGTAAATGAAAAACTGTTTTCATTGGACAACAGGCAGTACAGGACGATGATCCCTGAAAGAAGGGTAGTAATAAATGAAGTGAGCCTCACAACTGTCCCATCTTCCTACTTGCAGATTTTTCAATCTGCACACTGGGTCAGGGAGTATGTGGGAGGTTGTCAGGACTAAGAAAACACAAAAGACTGGTGAACTACCTCAACAGAGACAGATTCATTATTTAATTTTTCTGGGGAAATTAAAGAGGGTAGAATTATCAAGACAGAGTGCCAAGAGGGAGAAAGCTGAACAAGGAGAAGTTAGAGATGCCTGCAGAAGGTCCTTTCCTGTTCCAGCTCAGTGCTGATTAGCACATCTGTATGAAGAAACCACTGAGGCTAGGGAGGGAACTCCATGAAAGGAACAGAAGGAACAATCTCTAGAGGGCTGGAGTGGTTTATGTCTTCACCACCCAGAATGAATTTACTAAAGTACTTAAGCTTACAGAATGACCAGTGTGCATCTGAGTACAAAAGAGAAAAGAGTACCTTTCTTTCTGGTAGCTAATAGGGTGTTAGTAGTAAGCAGGAAAACTTTTTTTAAGCACAGCCTGAGAGATAAAAAGGTATTTTTAGGAAAATGAAAAGGAGAGCTGGAGGACATTTAGGTAAACAAGCAGAGGCAGGGATCTGGGATATTTTCAGAGAATTTTGTTCAATATGGCTGCATTCATAGGGTCACAATAGGAATGAGGTAAAAGAGAAACCTTGAGAAACAGTCAAGTTCCAGACCTTGGAAGATTGAATAAATTTTAAAGAAGGTTAACTTTATAGCCTATAGTTTAAATGGGGGGATACGGAAGTCCTTCACAGGAAAAAAAAACCTGACAAGGTATATTACAGAAAGGTTACTTGCGATCCTGTGGAAAATAATCGATTAGAAGTCTTTAGAAGTTAGTTAGATAGCTAGTGTAATATTCCTTTTAAAAAACAGTGGATGCTGGAACTAAGTGAGACTGAGTAAGAGATAAGTTACAGTGGTGATATCAGGGAAACTGGGTCACTGTTCAATATGATGTAGGAGAAAAGGGCTTTCTAGTTGGCTGACATGGAGGTAGTTTATGTAAATCATCATAGTGTTAATATTAAATGAGAAACAGATTTGGCATAGGAAATTAAGACCTTATTTTTGGATACATTGAGTTTGAGTTATGGGACATCCGGGTAAAAATATCACATAGACAGTTGGATTTACATATCTGGAAATCAGGACTAAAGTTTGTATTAGTGATATTCTTCCTCTAAATACATAACCATGTTTGATTAGAAAACTCTTCCAAATATTTGAACATGATTACAAATGTTGGTAAACCTATTTCAGACAAATATATAGTAATCACATATATAAAATAAAAATGTTTATTATATGGCAAAATTCTCTGGTGATAATATTATTAGCATGAATATGGTATAAAGTAATTGAAGGGACACATTTTCAAAAAAATTTTGTGTGGTATATTCTTGCATACCTCACCAATACACATTTCCATGAATTATGAATAAAGGCAATATTCAACAAACTGTACTTTATGTACTAATAGTTATAAAAATAGAAAATAAACTTTTTGAGTTATAGCAATTGACATTTAAAATTGGTTTCATGTAATCTACTAATTAAAAAGTAATTATACCCCCTCAAAAAAAAAAAGAACTATATAGCAAAGTGTAAATAGTTCATCTGTCTCCTGAAATAGACAAAGTGTTAAGGAACTGTCTTCTGCATCATTAATTGGGCAAATAAATAACAACCCTGCTTAGATTATAGCAACTGATGATATGCAAGAGAGCAGGGGCTAAAATAATTCCTGTAAATCAGCAGCAATGTGATATGAAATAAAGACAGATAACACATTCTCACAAGGAGAGTTTGATGTGACGCCACCTTTTGTAATCCAATTTAGATGGAATTCTTCATTAGATGACAAACAGCAATTATTGCTGTCTATAAATGTGTTTGAAAAGAAATAAAAGAACTTTGAGATATCCATACACCAACATTGTTAAATAACTAATGAAAAGAAATGAAATGAAAAATCCCTTCCTTTACCCATCTCCACCTTCTCATTCTTTTCACCAATAACGTTCAAAAGTCACATTCTCAGAGAAAGCTTCCCTGAAATCCTAATCTAAAATAAGTCTTAATCACAAGTATTTTTACCAGGATGTTTCCTACAGAGTGAAAATATTCCACTGTTTGTTTGCAACATCAATGGAAAATAATGACTGGGAAAAGGAAGCTTCCACACCAGAAAAGTGTGGAGTTATCTAAATTAATAATTTGCCTTTTTCCTAATAAAATAACTTTAACCAGATAAGGTGACTTGAAGGTAAATGACAAAATAGAGAGTAATAACTTTTTAATTTTACTTTTAAAATTTAATTAAATACTACATATAAGATAATTAACAGGAATATAACAATAATAATTTCATACGTGAATAATTCATATGTGAGGTTGGAGAACCCCAATGCAATATTTTCCCTCTTGTGGTAACTGATGACATTAAACTACTTGACCAATATTAGTAAGCAGTTATCATATTGCTAATGTTTATTGAGTACTTGCAATTTGGCAGAGACTGTCTTTAATATTATACATGGATTATTTCATTTAAACCTGAAACCAAACTTATGAGGTAGATACTACCATTAGTCCCATTTTCAAGATGAAAAAACTAAGAAAGAATGTAGCTACAAGCCCATAAGTGGCAGAGCTAGGATTTGAAAACAGTCATTTTCGCTCCAGAACCTATACTCTTAAATACTGACCTATCACAGTGCATTCCCTTTTGAGTGAGAGGCTGTGTGTCTGCAGTATACAAGGACACATTATAGTTTCTACACAAACCTCACTTCAGAAATTATGACTGCTTGCTTGTTTGTTAGTTTTCTGCATAATTTGAGTAAAAATGTAAAAACACACCTATTAACATACAAATAGTGTAAAGAAATGTTTTTATTGGATGTCAATGTCTGGCAGTCTTTTGGGGGCAATATAATTTTGGGGACATGTCCTCTCTGGAATGGTTACCTATTCACACTTAACTATAACCTGATAAAACCCTCCTGTCTTTTGCTGCCACAACTGAGTGAACTATAAGACTCTGAGATTGTTCAGATAGTTGAAGGAATCCACCTATATGCAGAGAGCATAAAGCAGCGGATATATTCAATTTCAGATCATAAAGCAAAGACAGAAATAGTTTGATCTTTCTACCTCAACAAACTGAAATCTCCAGTTTAATGTAATCAAAGAGAAGGAAGGAAGAGAGGGAGGGAAGAAGGAAGGAAGTGACTTGCTGAAAAAAAGGAAAGAGCATTCTCAATTTTCAGAGACCATGTAACTATTTTATCCTTAGTAACAAATAAAGTTTCTAAAATTTCCAGTATTATTAGAGGGTAATGTCCCTTATGAAAAAGAGGGAGCTACATGTACTTATAATGATGAAACAGAGATGTACTCTTAATCTTAAGAACCAGTTATTATCCATGTGAATATTTCAAAATATGTCCTTGTAGTCTTTTGTATGTGTATCTTTGCCTGAATTAATTGCTTAATGTGAACAATATGTAAGATTAGTTATCTTGTTCCTGTGTGAGGTATTTTTTCTAATTATGAGTATATCCATATGCATTATTGAAAACAGGAACAATGAATACGATTATAATGAAATGTATATTTAAATTAATTAACTGTTAAGTTCTATTTCTCATAGTTAAGCAACATTGATGTTTCCTATTAACGTTTGGGCTAGTTTGAGTTATGTATTTATTTTTGCATTTTTATTTTTTCATGATATATGACATATCAAACTACTATATTAAGTTTCATTAAAATCATAATTAATTGTAGTAGTTTTCTGTCACTACATAACAAATTACCACAAATTTAACAGCTTAAAACAGCACCCACTTATTAGCTCACAGTTTTATAGATTAGAAGTCTGAGCAGATTCAACTGTGCTGTTCGTTGAGAGTTTCACAAGACTGAAATCAAAGTGTTTGTCAGGTGAAGCTCTGATCTGGGGTCTTGTGTAAGAACCCACTTACGAAGTTATTCCAGTGTTGCACAGAATTTACTCTTTGCAGACATAGGAAAAGTACTTGTTTTCTTGCTGACTGTCTGGGTTTGTTCTCAGCTTTTAGAGAACATTCTTCTGTCTTTGCTCTTGCCCATCTCCATATTCAAAGCCAGTAATGGCACCACAGACCTTTCTCTTGCTTTGTATTTCCCCTGGACAACCAGCTAAAAACAAAACAAAACAAAACAAAAAACAAAAAAAAAAATACTTTGCTTTACAGGACTCCTGTGATTACATCAAGCCTACATAATCTCCCGTTTAATTAACTAGAGGCCATATGATTTATGATGTTAATAATAGGTGCAACACTCCTTTGCAAAGTAACCTAACATAATCATGGGTGCAATATCTTATCTTATTCACAGTCCTAGGGCTTAGGGCAGGAAATCTTGGGGGAGGTTTCATAATTCTGCCTACCACAATAATATCTGGGTACTTGACCATTCTACGAATGTATCACCATTTATTTAAGCTCTATCTTATTATTGAACATTTATTAACTATCCCAAATTTCAATATCATTAATAAGTATAATTAAAAACTGTGTAAATATCTGAAGAGTCTACTATTATTATTACTTTAGTATCAGTTGTAGAAAGGAAATTACCTGATCAAAAATTATAAGCATTAAAATATCATGATATGTATTACTAAATCACTCCCTTTATACTACAGTGAAAAAAATACTTTTTAGTTTTGTTGTTTCTGGTATACTCCAAGTTTTACCCATTACATTATGGACCATTTATGTAAAAAACAGGAAAAAATATTGTTCACTTAGTTAATAGTGAAAGTAAATGTACAGGAAGTAGTGTACACATTAGTAAGAGAAAGGACACTGAGAAGCACTGATAGGAATTGAAACCCAGTTCCTCCACAAATTAGTTCTGTGAGTTTAACTTCTGTATACCTTAGCTTGATAAGTTTCTTCAACTGTTAAAAGTGGATAATATTAACTAATCATTATGTTGTTGAGAAAAATAAATGTATGAAAAGTGAGTAAAATATAAGAAATAAATATATAAAGAATGAGTAAAGGGGTGCCTGGGTGGCTCATTGGGTTAAGCCTCTGCCTTTGGCTTGGGTCATGATCTCAGGGTCCTGGGATTGAGCCCTGGGTCAGGCTCTCTGCTCAGCAGGTGGCCTGCTTCCTCCTCTCTCTCTCTATGCCTGCCTCTCTGCCTACTTGTGATCTCTTGTCTGTCAAATAAATGAATAGAAATCTTAAAAAAAAATGAGTAAATATGAGTGAGCTAAGTCTAGTTTATACTTGATTTAATGGTCATTTATATTTATTCTCCTATGAATTATTTAATGTTCTTTTTTTAAAAAATGTTTATATTGAGTGAAAGTTGAGCCCTGGTAGTTGTATGAAAGTGATAAATCACTACATTTTATGCCTGAGCCTAATGTTACACTGTATGTTAACTAACTGGAATTTAAATTAAAAAAAAAAATGTGATGTTTAGGGCTAAAAAAAAAATGAGCTGATTTTTACTACATTTTGAGTTCTCATATATTTAAGTTAATATGAACTAATTATAAGTATAAACTCATTATTATGTAGTCACGTATTTTTTACAATGTCAAATATTTTATTTTAAACTAAAATATAAATATTTACTCATTACTTTCCCACATTTATAAAGAATATTAAAATTGTGCACAGAAATATTATGTATTTTAATCTGTTGATTCACTTGGGCCTTTTAGTTTTATAGTAATATAATTTTACCTAAAGATATATTTGTGCCTCTCCTTGTTATCTAAATGTTTTGTCTGTTTTGTTTTCTCCTTGTAGAATTCCCATTAATAATTGATTAAATTGCCTGAGTGTATTTTCTATTTCTCTAACTCCATTCTTCATTTTTAATATTTATGTTTTTTCTGAATAATGCAAGGATGTTTAAGTTAATTTTATTCCATTAATTTACTTTTCTGCAACATCTACTCTATTATTTACTGCTTTTATTGCTTTAAAAATATTTTGTTGTATTCATGACTTCTTTTTTGGATTTAGAATCTACTCATGATTTCTTTATTCTATGTTATAAATTTAACATCAATTTAAATCTCACTGGATAGACATTTTAGCCTTTTTGGAATCTATGATCTATTTTTTAAGAAAATCTATTTCATGGGATGACATTTTGGCAGTAATTAAATGCAGTTTATTCCTTTGAACTACAGTTTCTGTTAATGCTGGTATTTTCTCTGAATTCATCCTTAGAGAATGATGCTTAGGCTAGTTCAGGATTCAGAGACTCTTTTGTGTCCTTGCCTGAATCTTTTGATTCTGGATAAAATTCAAAGGGAAATTTTTTATTCCCTATGAATTTCCATGAATGTCTCAGAGATCCAGCAGCCCAAGCAGAAGACACCAGAGGTAATCCCAGTACTGAATATCACCTCAGAAAGGAAGAAATATTGTGCTGAGATGGAATCTAGGAATTTTCTAGCTAATAACTCCAGTCATGGTTTTCTAAGAAATATTGAGCCAACTTTTAACTTAATGGAAAACCCCCAGGATAGGCTTTCACATAATTTAGTGTTGCTGGGTGAAATACAGAACTTCCACTTCAACTTGAATTCAGATAAATGGCAAACATTTTTAGTATAAGTATGTCTCACATATATTTAGTACATTCTAAAAACTTTAAAGGCTGCTTATTGGAAATTCAATTAATTGGACTTCCGTTGTTTTTATTTTCTAAGTCTGGAGACTCTAGTGTGAAGGGCAGATAACATTTAGTTGCATGTTAGCTAACACATTTCATACAACACATTCTTTCTTTTCTTTTGTGCCAAGGTAAGAAATCTTACTGAAATTCTGTCCAAAGTCTCCCTTCTCATCCTTGGCTTACTATTGTTTTTCCAATACAGAGAGATTGTCAATGGGGTCTTATTTTGACACTCAATTATACACAGTTTTCCATAAGAACGTAATCAGTTTCTGATTTTTGAACACTATTCTTGCCTATATTGTAGTGAATATTCCTTATTTTGTAAATCACTGGTAATTTCAGTGGTGGTCTGGTGAATTAAGGAAAAATATATCTCAAACCCTTTCAATACCATTTTACAAACATACCCTTAAAGTTCTTCAGACTTTATCACTAACTCACCCAGGAAACTTACCACTTCCCCCTGACCAGCAAACCAGTTTGATTCATGTTTCCAAATGACTTTAACTGATGGATAATATTGAAATGTGCAGTTTTAAAAATTCTCTGAATATTAGGGTATCAATATATTTCTTTTAAAATACATGATATCTCTGTATATTATATATTTTACCATGTGGTGGGAATGCAGTTAAAAAGCACAGAGAACACATTGAAAATGTGTTTTCACCCCATAACAAAAGTGCTCCATTACAGGGATACACAGTTGAGCAAAAACCTAAAACAGCAAATATCAGCTAGCATGCACCATCTTTCTGTGGCACCTACAGTCAGGAGGCAGAGAGCAATTTATATGCAGCAGCTAGCCATGTGCAGCAGCCGCATAGCATTACAACCAAGCTACCAAATGAAATCAGGGGGAGCTTTTTCCCATGAAATTGGGGGCAAGAGGCTATGCTTTGCTAGGTGTGGCTATTTCTTTTCTGTATATATTTACTCATTTGCTTTACATTTGTTGTGTGCTGCAGCCAGAAGTTTGCTCACGTAAATGAGCGATGGGACTTGACACTCTCTCAGGTTGCTGCTACTTCTGAATTTCTCCCTTGGGAAATTTGTTAGGAGAGCCCGGGTATCTGGACTTAGTTAACAATGTCCTAGAAATGGAAAATAAAAAGCCACAGCCCTGGTTAAATCCAAAAAAAAAAAAAAAAAAAAAAAATGGAAATGGAAAAGGAAAAGGAAAAAGAAAAGGAATGAGAAAATAAAAGGAAAGGAAAGGAAAGAAGAAAAGAATGAAGAAAAGAAAGAGGAAGAAAAGAAAAGAGAAGAAAAGAAAACAAAAGAAAAGAAAAAAGAAAAGAGCCTATCTCTGTGAAGTAAGTCATTTAATATGTATAGAGACATAAAGAACTAAGGAAATAGGTCATTGTTTTGGAGAATGGAAAAGTCCCTTAATGTTATCCAGTCTCAGATATGTAGAAACAGCTACAATCTTTCTGAGCTGTCTACTTCTAATCCTAAAGTGAACTTAGAGCCAACACTTAAAATTTCTTTTCTATCGTTGGAAAACCAATTTTTATATATCCTCCAGTACTATCTTTTTTATAGGAGCCTAAAATCTTTGTTCTGTAGACAAATAATTTACTTATGTCATTATAATTGTCTTATGTTAAAGGTAGGAGAATTTGATGTTCCCAAGTTGTTGAATGAGTTAGAATAAAACATTAGAAACCATGGGTAATACAGAGCTGTGGTTAAAAACCTATGTCTTCATCACCAGAATTCAGACTCTTGTCATCACACATACACTGTCTACCCACATTTAAATAAAAGCTCCATAATCTCTTGTTACATAATTGAAAAATAGGAATATATAGTATTTTAACTGCCTCCATCTGTAAGTTTTAAAAATATGTACACTGAACCATGGTAACTGATCTTTGTAGTTTCCTTTTTGAAAATTTATTTTTATAGTCTCTCTTGTTTTCATTGCACCTTTTTTTCCTGCATCTGGAGATTAATTCCTAATCTAAATTCCTAACTCCTAATCTAAATTAAAATTTCAATGCCTTGAAAATTCCTAATCTAAATTAATATTTCTATGCCTTGAAAATAACATTTCTACCTCCACAAAAGATATATTCTCCACCTGTTCCTATTGACTCCATAGGAGGGCATTTAAAATACATATAACATACAGTGTTATATTAGTTTCAGATGCACAATATAGTGATTCAGCAATCCGTACAACACCGAGTGCTCATCACAAATGCACTCTTAATCCCATCACCTATTTTACCCATTCACCTACCTTACTGACCTCTGGTAACCATTACTTTCTTCTTTATCATTAAGAGTCTATTTCTTGGTTTCTCTCTCTCTCTCTCTTTTTCCTATGCTTCTTTGTTTTGCTTCTTAAATTCCACATATGAGTGAAATAATATGGTATTTATCTTTTTCTGACTGACTTATTCTTATTTTACTTAGCATAATAGTCTTTAACTCTATCCATGTCATCCAAATATATAATGAAATATGGAATACACACACACACACCACACACACACACACATATATTACTTCTTTACCCGTTCATCTATCAATGGCACATGGGTTGCTTCCATATCTAAGCTATTTCAATAATGCTACAGTATATATATAAGTGCATATATCTTTTTGAATTAGCAGTTTTGTATTCTTTAAATAAATTCCCAGGAGTGGAATTACTGGATCATATGGTAATTACATTTTTAATTTTTTTGAGGAACTTCCATACTGTTTTTCAAGGAGGCTGCACCAGTTTACATTCCCATCAACAGTTCATGAGGGTTCCTTTTTCTGCACATCCTTGCCAACATTTGTTGTTTCCTATGTTTTTGATTTTAGCCATTCTGACATGTGTGAGGTGGTATCTCACTAAGATTTTGATTTACATGTCCCTGATTACTAAGGTTGAGCATCTTTTCATGTGTCTGTTGGCCATCTGTATGTCTTCTTTGGCAAAATGTCTCTTCAAGTCTTCTGCCCATTTTTAATTGTTTTTTTTTTTGGGGGGGTGAGGGTGTTGGTGTTAAGTTATATATATTTTAGATGCTAAACCTTTATGAGATATGTCATTTGCAAATAGCTTCCTCCATTCAGTATGTTGCCTTTTAGTTTTGTTGATTGTTGCCTTTGTTGTGCAGAAGCTTTTTATTTTGATGTAGTCCCAATAGTTTATTTTTGCTTTTATTTCCCTTGCCTCAGGAGACTTATCTAGAAAGATCTTGCCTCAGCCAATGTCAGAGAAATCACTGCCTGTGCTCTCCTATGACTTGTGGTATTTAAAATGTGGGGTTTATAGTTTTCCAATGATTTGCTTAATCACCATGATGCTGCAGTATCACATGCTTTAAAGAAGAGACAATTTCTTGTATTTCGAAATCATAACCTTCCTTTCTCTAAGGTTCAAAAAAATAGTTCTGATATTTTAAAATTCTCAGAATGTCATAAGACAAATGTGTTACAAATTTTCATCCTTTCTAAGGATCATCTCAGAATAATTCACCTTCCCTCTTGCATGATAATTACTAAGATTGCTAAGCATCATAATCATGTTCAATTCGGATGAGAGAATGTGTGGTAATTGGGATCTCAGACTATGGGGAGAATCTTTGCCTTGATTTTGATTTGTAGCTGATAAAGTGAATAAAGAAAAAGTGACAAACTGGACTTTAAACAAGAGCTTATTCAGAAGAGATTTATAAAGTCACAGCTTATAAATTCCTAACACGATGGAAAGCTGAATAATACAACTACTTTGTTCACCTCTTATCTTAAATGTATTATTTTTTAGATAAAATAAATTATTTTAGTTCATGATTGTTTGAGGAAGAGATAAAGTTAGTGGTTGTCTACAACAAATTCTAGAGTTAAGAAATTCAAAAAAGAGAGCTGTGACTTTATAATTTTCCTTGATGTTCTCAGTTATCAATAGCCATGTCCACACTTACAGAATGCACCTGTCTTTCTTATTTCCCCTTTTCCAGGTATGCGCTACGACCTGGAAACATAATGCTGTTCATCTGCCCAGTGGATGGTACGGTAGGTAAATTTAGCCTTCTTGCTTTGCGCTTATTTTTTTGAATTGCTTCTCTTCCAAACATAACAAATGGCCATTTTGTCATTTTTGACTATTTGATAAAAACCCCAGAACCCTTCCAAAAGATTGACGGGGTGAAGAATACTGTCACCCACTATAACCACCTCTTTTTTGTTCCCTTAAGTCTTAGCTGTGATTTTATTATGCATTCAAACATTTTATTCAGTTATCTAAACTTCAGTTTGAAGCTCATATCCAGAAACTGAAATAAAACTTCCCACATTGCCTCCTGAGATAAAACGTTCAACTAAATTGGACTTGCTCACATCAGCAATTGTAGTATTGAGCTCATTATTGCCCTGTTAATTCAACAGAATCATTCACTCACTCTGGCTTTGTATTTATTCTTTCTTCTCAAAAGTAATTCAATTTCTCTCTCCTGAAACTATATTAAAATGTTTTTCTCATGATCAGTACAAATGGATCAAGCTAGCTCTGACTTTTCCTGGTGAGTTTAGCTCATCTCTTCTCTATGTACCAGCTGCATTCTGTAAAGAATGTTACCATGCTGTATGACACTTGTTCTGTTTGCTTTCTGATTGCCCACTAGACAGTCAATGTCTGGAGAGGGAGGCTTTGCTTTATTTACCTTTGCATCCATTGTGCCTTATGCTTAGCTTGTAAGAAGTACTAAGTAAGAGAGTCTGAATGAATAAAAAAAATGAAACAATGAAACAATGAGTGAATGAATGAATGAATGAATGAATGAATATTCTTATCCACCATCTCTCTTTTCTCATAGTTTATACATAGGCAAAATGGAAGATTTGGAAATAAGTGAAAAAGCCAAGACATTGATTTAATGTTCTAGTTGTGATAGACCATTTATTGACTTCCAGTTGAGTAGCCACTCTGCCATACTATTCTATTATAAATACTACCAACTTTTCATCGAGCAATGTTCTGGCTTTAAATTTGTAGTATTTTACTGAATATTCACACATAATGAACAAAATATTAGTACCCCATTATCAGATGAAACCTCTGAGGCTTGAAAAGGTGGAATAATTTACATAAAACAGTTCCCTAGTTAGTGGAAAACCTGTGATTTCAAACATAACCTTTCTGATTACAAGTTTTAGTCACTGTTTTATATTGCCACTCCAGAAGTGATTGTATCACTTTTAATGATCTTTTGTTCTTTTGCTTGTCATACTTTCTGCTTTTTATTCACAAATAATGCTGTCAAGGTAGCAAAAGTGACTAAAAACTTATATATGTGTGTGTATAAGTATAGATGTATTACGATAGGGTTTATTTTACCAACCACGTGATCATTATTACTTGTACTTCCTGGGTATATCATGATTTTTATATGCAAAATTTATTGAAAGTGGAATGTACTTTTATTTCTTTAAATAATCTGTCAACTATGAAAAACCAGTTTTGTATCAATTTTATGGCACGCTTGCTCAAGTGAGAAAGCTTCATGCTTATGCATTTCAGTGTATACGTTACTATTTATGCTGTCATTTTCGATGATATCAATAATTTTTATTACTAGTGAAGTAGCACACAAGTAGCTTTTGGATAATAATAGTATTTTCAGGCAATATTCCAATATACATCCATTAAAATTGAGCACTACTGGTACAATGTAACACATCACAATATCCTCACTGCTTTGGTTCTACAAACTAGTGTACATACATCTTTCATTTATTTGCCCTTGCCTTGCTGCTACTATCGCTCATAAGGAAAAGTTTCCAACTCAGTTCCCTTTCTATTTAAAAGCTTCTTTGTCGTGGATTATAGTAAATGATTTAGCTAGTTGGCTATATGCTTGGTGGAGCATCCTCAGGCTTATTTTCACAGCTAAGCAAGATTTTGTTAGATGGTCTTTGAATTCAAAGGGCTGCTTTTGGCAACTCCAGGAAGAATAGTGCTGATTATTTAGAAAATTGTAGCTTTATAAATGGCCACTCTCCAGTGGCAGGAAATTAATGGCAGATGAGTGGTAAATAGGTCCATTTCATTTTATTCACAACCTGCATGTATTCTAAGTAAACAATTATAGCCTGGAAGAAGAAAACAAGGGAGAGTTTTTAAGGTGATGGAAAGTTTATTGGGAAGATTGAAAAAAGAAGTCCCATGTACAAGTGTTTTCAAATTATTTTAAATAATCTAATTGTATTGTTTTCTTAGGGAAACAACATTGGAGGTAGGCTACTAGGCAGGCCTCAGAACGCAGGAAGCAAAAGCAAGAAATATGCATGTGTTTTGTTAAGCCACTGAAGTTTGGGGTTTATTTACTACTTTAGCATAATAAGAAAGTTTTTAAAAAGTTATTGGATGTTGATATTAATAATAAGATTGGGATTTCTTTTCCCAGCAACATTCTTATTGCTGAAATGGGACATTTTCCAAACATTTAGTCAATGAGACTTAGACTTAACCAGAATGAGCAAAAATTGGGGTAAAGTTATATCTTTTTATCATTTGCATTTTATTTTGTTTTATCTAAAAGGCCTTGAAGTGAATTGGGGGAAACCAGAGAGGGAGACAAACCATGAGACTCTGAACTCTGAGAAACAAACAAACTGAGGATTTTGGAGGGGTGGGGGTTAGGGGGTTGCTTGAGCCTGGTGGTGGGTATTAAGGAGGGCATGTATTGCATAGAGCACTGAATGCGGTGCATGAACAATGAATCTTGGAACACTGAAAAAAATTAAATTAAAAAAATAAATAAAAATAAAAAATAAAAGGCCTTGAATAAATTACTTCAGATTTGTTTGAGTTTTACATTGTTTCTAGGTTTATATCTAAACATTTTTGGTTCAGGTTGTTTAATCAATATATAGCTGTTCTATATAAAACAGACTGAAATCTCTGTCTTAACCGATCTCAGATATAGACTGTCCATGGTTGAGATGGCTTGCCAAAAGTCTCCATAAATGTGTAATGTTGATTTGACACAGACTTTACATCAATATAGAGACCTCAAAGGGAAATGCAAAACCACATCTAGAGCTATAGCTTTGAATACAGGTCAGCATAAAATCAATGTCTATTGTATTGTATTCTATGAATAAGTCTTTATTAAAAGGTTGAGTGAATTGTAATGAATTGGGACAATGAAATTAGTTATAAGGTCTTTGTAAAGTTATTACCTTAAGCCTTTAGGGTCTGAATCAATAGTCCTCTGCTCAATCATAACTGAAGTCAATGAAATGAATCCCCTAAGGAAGGCTACAGAATTGAGTGTAAGACATTAACTTTGGGACCATTTTAGCTGCTAACTAATGAGGTAATGTTTTAGAAAGAGAAGAATGATTTATAACAACTGCATGGAAATTTCTGAATCAGTTAGGTGACATTATACAGCCTCTGTTCCCTGGCTGGGGCATTGATTAAGTAAGATAACTTAAAGCTGTGGGTTGTCTTGTTGGAGGCACTTTCCAATATTATCTTAATTATCCCTTATTATGAATGTTGCTAAGCTAAGGCTAGAATGTGCCTGAGTTGTGAGGCTGGTGTTAAATAATCCATCACCACTATAATCAGGCAAAAGATAAGTTTCAATAGAGTAGGTAAGACAAGAACTTTCTTTTTCATTTTAAATTGAATAAAAACAAAATACTTCCCGAGTATGTACAGCACATATGAATGGTCCATTTATATATTCATTTCATGAATGTTGTTTACTGAGGCATAGTTTACATAATTTTTTCCTTGTGTACCTTTATTGCAAAAGATCTGAGTTTACTTTAAAATTAGTAAATATACTGTTGTGTTCTATAATAGAGCCTTAATTCCATTTAATTCACTATTCACATAAATTTTACTATAAACATCTGCACTACAAAAATTAATTCACTATAACATCAATTTTATTTAATTCATTAATGAATGGCTATTCAGACAAGAGGGATAATGGATTAGCTAGTGAAATTTCTCTGTCATTAACAAATGTATCATTCAAAACACATACTGTTTTGTTTCACTATTAAAACTAATGTTTATACAGTTAATCATTTTTCTTTTTTGAAAGACTAGCTTTTAGAATTTTTTTTTTTTCTAAAGTGCTTTCTATAGGACACAAGATACTATACAAATATCTATTTTTTAAGTCTTTCTTTACAAAAACAAACACTTTGGATCAGATGTTCTATCTTTTCTGTATTGTTTTTTGAGCTCTATGAACCTTGTAGTAAAATTTTATAGAACTTCCTGAGGTGATCTACTCCAAAACAAACTCATGATCATTTCAAATGAAACTTCTCTGCTTTTGAAAATCATTTTAATCATCATATGATTTTTTTCCTAACATTTGAAAATTGTAAAGTATTTTTAATATTATTTCAAAGTTTATTTTACTATTGCCTCTCAGTAGGTTTGCTTTCATAGACTTTATAAAGCTATCAGGCATTAATCCATATTGATATAAATTTGGGTATTCAGACTTTCTGATGGAGGCATAATACTCTATTGTATATAGGGTCCATATCTTCTTTATCCATTCATCTGTTGAAGGGCATCTTGGTTCTTTCCACAGTTTAGCAACTGTGGCCATTGCTGCTATGAACATTGGGTTACAGATGGTCCTCCTTTTCACTCATCAGTATCTTTGGGGTAAATAACCAGTATTGCAATTGCAGGGTTGTAGGGTAGCTCTATTTTTAATTTCTTAAGGAATCTCCACACTGTTTTCCAAAGTGGCTGCACCAACTTGCATTGGTGCAACAACAGTGTAAGAGGGTTCCTCTTTCTCCACATCCTCTCCAACACTTATTGTCTTGTTAATTTTGGCCATTCTAACTGGTGTAAAATGGTATCTCAATGTGGTTTTGATTTGAATCTCTCTGATGGCTAATGACAATGAACATTTTGTCATGTGTCTGTTAACAATTTGTATGTCTTCTTTGGAGAAATGTCTGTGTCTTCTGCCCATTTTTTGATGTGGTTATCTGTTTCATGTGTGTTGAGTTTCAGGAGTTCCTTATAGGTCTTGGATATCAGTATTTTGTCTGTAGTGTTATTTGCAAATACCTTCTCTCATTCCGTGGGTTGCCTCTTTGTTTTGTTGACTGTTTCCTTTGCTGTACAGAAGGCTTTGATCCTGATGAAGTCCCAAAAGCTCATTTTCACTTTTGTTTCCTTTGCCTTTGGAGACATGTCTTTAAAGAAGTTGCTGTGTCTGATGTCGAAGAGGTTACTTCCTATGTTCTTCTCTAGGATTTTGATAGATCCTTGCCCAACATTGAGGTTTTCATCCATTTCAAGTTTCATTCTTCTACACATAGTTGTCCAATTTTCCCAGCACCATTTATTGAAGAGACAGTCTTTTTTCCACTATATATTTTTTCTTGCTTTGTTGAAGATTATTTAACCATAGAGTTGAGGGTCCATATCTGGGCTCTCTACTCTGTTCCACTGGTCTATGTGTCTGTTTTTGTGCCAGTACCATGCTGTCTTGGTGATCACAATTTTGTAGTAAAGCTTGAAATCAGGCAACGTGATGCCCCCAGTTGTGTTTTTCTTTTTCAACATTTCCTTAGCAATTTGGGATCTCTTCTGGTTCCATATAAATTTTAGGATTGTTTGTTCT
Organism: Lontra canadensis; assembly: GCF_010015895.1. Taxonomy (NCBI): domain Eukaryota; kingdom Metazoa; phylum Chordata; class Mammalia; order Carnivora; family Mustelidae; genus Lontra; species Lontra canadensis. Next base: position 1,817,383 of record NW_022631045.1, on the reverse strand, counting down.
TGCTCTTTGAAAAATGCTGGTGGAATTTTGATCAGGATGGTATTGAAAGTACAGATTATTCTAGGCAGTATAGACATTTTAACAATGTTTATTCTTCAGATCCATTCTTCAGATGGAAGATGGAATGCTCTTCCATCTTTTTGGGTCTTCTTCAGTTTCTTTCATGAGTGTTCTATATTTCTTTGAGTACAGATCCTTTATCTCTTTGGTTAGGTTTATTCTCATGTATCTTATGGCTCTTGGTGCTATAGTAAAAGGAATCAGTTCTCTAATTTCCCCTTCTATATTTTCATTGTTAGTGTATAAGAAAGCAACAGATTTCTGTACATGGATTTTATATCCTGCCACGTTACTCAACTGCTGTATGAGTTCTAGTAGTCTGGGGGTGGAGTTTTCCATATAAAGTATCATGTCATCTGCGAAGAGAGAGAGTTTGACTTCTTCTTTGCTAATTTAAGTACATTTTATTTCTTTCTGTTGTCTGATTGATGTTGCTAGGACTTCTAGTACTATGCTGAAGAAGAGTGGCAAGAGTGGACATCCTTATCATGTTCCTGATATCAAAGGGAAGGCTGTCAGCTTTTTCCCATTGAGGATGATATTCGCTATGGGTTTTTCGTAGATAGATTTAGATTTTATGAAGTTGAGAAATGTTCCCTCTGTCCCTATACTTTGAATTGTTTTAATCAGGAACAGATGCTGTATCTTGTCAAATGCTTTTTCTGCATCAATTGAGAGGACCGTGTGGTTCTTCTCTCTTCTCTTATTGATTTGTTCTATCACATTGATTGATTTGTGAATGTTGAATCACCCTTGCATCCCAGGGATAAATCCCATCTGGTCATGGTAGATAATCTTTTAATGTACTGTTGGATCCTATTAGCTAGGATCTTGTTAAGAATCTTGGCATCCATATTTATCAGGGATATCGGTCTGAAATTCTCCTTTTTGGTGGGGTCTTTGCCTGGTTTGGGGACCAGAGTAATGCTGACTTCATAAAAAGAGTCTGGAAGTTTTCCTTCTGTTTCTATTTTTTGAAACAGCTTCAGGAGAATAGGTATTATTTCTTCTTTGAATGTTCGGTGGAATTCTCCAGAGAATCTGTCAGGTCCTGGGCTCTTGTTTTTTGGAAGGTTTTTGATCACTGCTTCAATCTTGTTACTAGATATTGGTCTATTCAGGTTGTCAATTTCTTCCTGATTCAGTTTTGGAAGTTTATAGGTTTCCAGGAATGCATTCATTTCAGTCTGGATGTTTCCTTAGGTTCCAAATGGGTCTTTTGTAGACAACAAATGGACAGGTCCTGTCATTTTATCCAATCTGCAACCCTGTGCCGTTTTATGGGAGCATTTACGCCATTCACATTGAGAATGATTGTTGAAAGATACATTTTTATTAACATGATGTTGCCTGTGAAGTCCTTGTTTCTATAGATTGTCTCTATAAATTTCTGTTCTATAACACTCTTGGGTTCTTCCTTGTTTTATAGAGCCCCCCCCCCCTTAATATTTCATGTCAGCTTGGTGGTCACATACTCTTTTAAACCTTGCCAGTCTTGGAAGATCTTTATCTATCCATTTTGAATGTCAACCTTGCTGGATAAATTATTCTTGGCTGCATGTTCTTCTCATTTAGTGCCCTGAATATGTCTTGCCTGCCCTTTCTGGCTTTCCAGGTTTCTGTGAACAGGTATGATGTTATTCTAATGGACCTTCCTTTGTAGGTAAGGAATCTCTTCCCCTAATGCTCTCAAGAGCTCTTGTCTAAAATTATGATTTGTCAGTCTTACAATCAAGTGCTTTGAGGTCCTTCTAGATTCGTTGATCTTAGGGGGTATTCTTTCTACCTCTAGGATACAAATGCTGATTCCATTCCCCAGATTGGTAAAATTTTCATGGAGAATTTGTTCAACTATATCTTCTAATCTTTCTTTCTCCTCTCCCTCAGGGACCCCAATAATTCTGACTTTGGAATGTTTCATGGCATCTTTTATTTCCCTAATTCTGTTTTCATGGCTTCTAAACTATTTCTTCCATGCCTCCTCCTGATCCTTTTTCTCTATCAGTTTGTCCTCTAGATCACTAATTCTATCATCTGCCTAGGTCACCCTACCTGTTAGAGTATTTAGATTAGATTGGATCTCATTGGTAGCATTTTTAACTTTTTCCCAGGGAGCTTTCACTTCTGCCCTAATGGATCCTATGTTGTCACTAATGGTTTTCTCCAACCTAGCCATTGCCTGGATAATTGTTAGCCTGAATTCCCTTTCTGACATACAGTTTATGTCCATATCCAATAGCTCTGATGGAGAGGACACAGTCTCTGAATTTTTCCTCTGTTGGGTCTTCCTCCTCCTAGTCATTTTGGTGAGAGGTGGTTGAGGGGATGTGTAGCTGAATATATCAATTGCGATCCATGCAAGGTCAACCATGGAATGCTTCTGAGCAATCGGATGTCCCCACCAAAAAGAAAAAAAAAGAAAAAAAAAAAAGGGAGAGAAAAAGAGAGAGACAGGGAAAAAAAAAAAAATAGAGAGGACCCAGCCAGAATGACCCCCAAAGGTAAGATTTATAAGGTATTCAAACAAAAACAGACAAACAAAAAGATGGACAGAAGTAAATGACAAGAAAAAAAGAACCCAGCCAAAATGAATCCCAAGAATAAGATTTATATAATACCAGAACAAAAACAAATACACAGAAACATAGACAGAGGAAAAAGATGAGAGGGTGGTTATAAATCATTGATGTAGGCGAAAAAGTTTATTTTGATTCTTCCTGGGTGTGTCTTGATATCTTTGTTAAAGGACTCAACTTTCCAGAGATAAAGGGAGATTAAAACTGGTTTATATATATCAGGGTAGTATTGATTAGGAAAAGAGGATTACCTTGAAGCTAATACCTATATGTATATTAAAAAAAATAGAAAAGAAAAAGAAAAATACAGGTATATATATGTATATACCTGTATTTATATATATACAGGTATATGAAAAAAGTTCAACTTAAAAGGTTATTATGGAATATGTTGTATTAAACCTCTAGTTGTAATATTAAATAGGTTAAAAACATTAAAAAGGATAAGAATAGTGAGAACGAATTAAAAATAAAAGTTTATCTATGAAATATACAGGTTTTAGGCCAATACTGGGAGCTTAATATATTGTTTTCCCCTGATATTGGGGTTTTATAGTTTTATGGGGACCCTGTGGTGGTTGTCCTCTCATTCTTTTGGCTGGCTTTCTGGGGGAGGGGACTGCTGCATTGTTTTTCAGTCAGTCTTGCTTGGGTTGAGTCCTCCTGCTCCCTATCAAGTGACTGGGCTCTGTGGAAACCGGTTTTTCAGGCTTTTGTTCTCTGGAGGTTTTTGTTCTTTGGTGCCTTTTTGTGGCTTTTTGATTTTTGGAGGTTTAGTGGAAAGCAAACTGCACCCAGACCTCCCTCTCAGAGAGAAGACTCAGTCTGCTCCCCTCTGGTTGGTCCAGAACACACAGACTCCTTCTCTATAAATTCCGCTAAGCTGTGCAAACTGCCACAGGCAGTGCCCATCCCCTGCCACCACCTCAAGGGGTGCTTGAAATGCCTGCTTGTCTCTGCACCCCCATGCTACTAAAACTATGAGTGATATAGGTCCAGGGAGCCCACTTCCAGTGGCTGCCTTTGCCAGGACTGCTGTCTGTGGTTCAGACCTTAGGGTTTTGCAGGTTGCTGCCTGCCGACAGATCCTGACAAGACATCTCACTGAGTTCCTTCAAGTCTGGGCTGGGAGTGTCCAGAGTCTTGGCCCATCCTAGAGACCGCCACCTAGCACCTGCACGGATCACTCTCAGGCGCTGATGGGGAGCGTGGTTCAGACCACGCTCCTCACCAGCGCAGCGGGAGTCACGCAGTGAGCATAGAGTGTAAAAGGTTGTGGTTCTAGATAGCTTCCCCCAGACTCCCTCATGCAGGGTTGGGAATGCTCCTGGCTGAGCAGCAGTGCAGGCCGAGCAACCCTAGGGCCTCTGGGACCGGGAACTGGAGGCTCCACTGCCATACTCTCTCTGGCACAGGTGGTTGCTGGAGGTGGCTGTCCTGGGTCTGTGGCTTAGACCTGTGCCTGTGACCACCCGATTCTACCAGTTGCTCCTTAAGATGTTTTGCTCTTTTTGAGTGCTTTTAACCAGACTCCCAAGTTAATGGTGGTCCCCAATCACAGGGCACAAATTTACTCTGAACTTCAAAAAAAAAGTCTCAGGATTATTATTAAGTAGAAAAATATTATTTTTTATGAAGTGGCTATACCAGCTCTTAAAAAGAAGTGGATAAATATATAGTATTATTATTAAAGAAGTGCCGATACCTCTATATATTATGATATAAGATATCATACGTGATATATGATGAAAATATAAAAATAAGAACATAGAATAATAATGGCAGTTACCACACATTTAGATAAAATAAGGGATAGTGAATGAATAAGTGGGAGTAGAATGCAACTGGTATGCTTTTTTATTGTCCCTACTCTCAGTACTTTATTTCATTTTCTTCATAATATAATCATCGATAACTTATATTTCTCATTTTATTGGTTGTTTTTACTATTTTGATGTTCCTATATTTGTTCTTTTTTTCCTTGTTATTTATACTTGGAATATTTTATACATTTTAGTATGACGTCTATTGGCAAAATATTATTCAGCTATTCTTATAGATTTTTTAATTATTTAAAATATGGCTTCATCTTGAGCAACAATAATATTGTCTATTAACCATTGAGAGGTAAATTAGGCAAAACTTTTCTGCATTTAAAGCTATACCTGACAGACAGGAGGTCCTAATAAATGTTTCTCAAATTATTAACTACATATTTTCCATGTCACAACCTAAGGAGGAGGTTTTGTCATTTGTCACTCAGTGCAGTCATTTTAGTGGTAGACTGTTTCTGACACGACAATGACTTGAAATGACAAAGCTATCTGATACTCTGATGTCAATCAGCATCATTATGGGATCTGCCTAGATCTGAAATTTATACAGCACTACTTCAAATAAGTTTTTTTTTTTTTTTTTTTTTTTTTTCATAATGTGTTGGAAACTAGTCTAGGATGACTGGAAGGGATCTTACTAACCAAAATGACTGCCACTCTGTTTGCAGGTTTTCCCTTAATATAATAGAGTAAATATCAAGTCCCTTTGTTGTGGTCATATTCTGAGTAGTAAAAAACACCACACCTCTGAGCACTGTGATTCCTTCATTTATGTTTCAATTGCTCACAAATATAATTTTAGGAAAGTTAAAAATTATGAAAAACTTAAAAGAAAAAGAAAATTCCACAGTTTAAAGACATTGTTAACATATTATAATTCACCTTATTATCCATGTGTATTTGTGTAATACAACTTATCTAGATCAGAAATGGGACTCAGTTAGGCTGACTTCTGAAAGTGGCTACAGTCCTCCAGGTACATGGGATAGACTGATTCTCTGTTGCTGGACACCTGTCAAAATTTTTTACTGTCACATAGAATTTGGGGACAATGAGGCTGCTGGTAGAGCCCAGAAACATTGATTTGGAACTGACTTGATTCCCAGATCTGTCAACAACTACAACTGTGACCTGGGGCAAATTAATTAAAATGTCTTAATTTCTGTTTCTTCAGAGGACAAAATGGTCCTAATAAAATCCTAACACATAGATTTGCCATGATTATACAAAAACATCAATATAAAATGGTCTGTAAATGTGAATTATTACTATTATTTTTATTCCATGGTTTGATTTTTTCCTTCAGAGGAAAAAAACAGTTTAACATGCAAAAGCTGCACAAAATAATCTTAACTCTTGTTCACTCTGATATGGTATGTTATTTTCAATTTGATACCTTTTTACTTCAATTAAAGTTTTCTAATGATAAGCAACAGAATGTATTCCACACATATTAATGTCTCATAACCCATGATTTGTAAAGCAGCATTCTGGGGGAAAAATGTGTTTTGTACTAGGAGATAAGATATGGGAAACTGTCTGAGAAATAACGCATCAAGTGGGAGAAGAGCAGTTAACTCCAGGTATTTTAGAGGTAAATGATAATTGCACTGGCAGTGACCACAGGTCATTGTAGTGAGTAGTTAGAAAAAGGTGGTTGGTTCCTGCAAAGATGACAACCCTTATGCATCAGGACCAGCATCAGCAAGGAAGGACATGAAGAGTAATGAACAAGGAAATTATACACCACTGTAAAAGCAGTTCTGATAATAAATGAAAATATGAGAATCTGTCCCTGATTTTTTAGGCACTGCTACAGAGCATAATAAAGGAGGAGGCTACTGTGCAAACTCTAGACTATTTGCCACTCAAGCTGCTGGAAGCTCATGCTATTGGAATTTAGACTATAAATTTAAAAAGCTATGTATGATTTATATTATATTGTAAGAATTTAATGTATTTAACATACTAGTGGAGAAGTTTGGTTGAACACAATGTGTGCACATGCACAAGTGCATCTGGACTTATTTTTTTTCTTTATTTTGCATTTACCAATAATTGTAGACAGTTCACATATAATCAGATATTATTCTATATTTTGATAACATATTCATGTAAATATACCATAATGTATTTACTCAAATACTATTGTTTATTTTTTATATGTTTTCTTTTAATAAAATTAAAGTGATGACATGCCCTTTTCTGGGGGTAAAATTTTGTGCAAAATAAAGATGGTTTTATTCTAAGAAGAATTTCCTAAAATAATTGCAGAATCAATTGAAAATAAGATTTTGATAATTTTTGAAGTGTCTTACCCCCAAAACTTTATGTCTTCATTTAAATAAGATTTTTTTTATTCATTCATATAATTAAGGCAAGTGTGAGCAGCAATGAGAGTAAATTCCACATATGTATTGGGCATTATATGCATATAAGAAAGTGAAAAGGAAGGAAGGGTGAGGAGGGAAGAAGGGGAAAAGGAGGGTGGGAGGAGAGCAGTAAGGTTTTGCCCCATGGATAATTCCAAAGTACATATATCTCTTGAGCCTTAGTTGCAATCTCAGTGCAGCTGTTGAGTATGACCAGTGGCCTGATTACATTGTCATTATATTAACTGATACTTGAGGTGCATGTGCTTACAACATCATGGGACTATTAGTTGTACCAGATTAAGAAGAAACATAAGGAGCACCTGAGTGGCTCAGTTGGTTGGGTGGCTGCCTTCGGCTCAGGTCATGATCCCTTCCCGCATCTGGCTGCCAGCTCTTTGGGGAGTCTGCTTCTCCCTCTGACCTTCTCTCTTCATGCTCTCTCTCACTCATTCTCTCTCAAATAAATAAATAAAATCTTAAAAAAAAAATAAAGAAACACAAAGTAAATCTCAATGGGACATAATTTTTCAACCAATTATTATTGAAATAATAATGAAGAAAAGATAACTGTTGATTCTATTAGTTAATTCTAAAATGAAAGTTACAACAGTTAATAATTTTTCTTAATTAAAAAGTGAGAAGAGATCTAAAGTTTCTTCTATCCTCTCTTATCCCAGTTCAGACCTAAAAAAGAAAGAAAAAAAAAAAGGAATAAAAAGCAAACATTGCATAGGGTTTGATGAATAATTTTGTCTTGGCAATTTAAGTTGAATGCATTACCTTGTATAGAGGTATCAGTTTGTAAGGAAGAACAATATACTTAGCAAAGATCGTCTAAAAATACTATTTAAGATAACTGCTCACATTTTAACACTGAAATATTTAATAGGACATTTGAAATAAACTTTCAACCCTGTATATTTTACTTTTATATAGCTATATTATTTTGCTTAATGTTCATTGGATGAAAATTGCCACTTACTGGCAATAGTAAGTTTCCAACTTCTTTTTTAGTTATATGGGGCCCCAAATGTATAGCTATGTTAATTCAGGTGGAATAACCTGATTATGATAGGAATCAGAATGGAAAAAAAATTGCTTTCAACTATTTTGTGTACCTATATATGGAAGGTAGGTCTGCTTTCTTCCTCACCACTACCTTCAGATAAAGCTCTCTATTTAAAAAGAGTTAAGAGGGGCGCCTGGGTGGCTCAGTGGGTTAAGCCTCTGCCTTTGGCTTGGGTCATAGTCTCAGGGTGCTGGGATTGAGCCCTGTGTCTGGCTGTCTGCTCAGTGGGGAGACTGCATCCTCCTCTCTCTCTGCCTGCCTCTCTGCCTACTTGTGATCTCTGTCTGTCAAATAAATAAGTAAAATCTTAAAAAAAAAAAAAAGAGTTAAGCATCTTGAGAAAAATATATTTTAATATTCACTAAAGTCAAATTAGTTCTAAGATAATATTTTATAATTTAGATTTAATTATTAGAAAAATAACCAACCATCAATATATGGATTATATGTCTTATATTCAAATCATCATCTCACCAGCAAGGAAGGAAAATGACTTGTTTTATTTTGATTATATCAGTTAATAAAGTCAAGATTATGAAAAAAGTTTACTGTAAATCTCACAGCACAAAACTTTGGAAAATTAATACATCATAAGCTACAAACAAGGCTGACATCTAAAACCATGAAGCTTCCTCAGGGAGTCACTGCTGAAAACCTTTCCCCCGATAGAGCCAATGTCCAAAACAGCTCCCCACAAAATTTCAAAAATGAGCAGTTTCAAATCTTGATATTAGTGGATTAGTACCAGGTTTGTGTCCAGTTTGCAACAACCTGCTGTTGCTCTAGTATTTTCAGTAATATAAAGTAGCCAATAACTTCTCAGATCTTTATCGGTTTATTTAGGTGAGTTATAGAGTGAAAGTCTCTTTCACTATTACTGTGAGCTGCTCAGTGAAGCTAGTCCTAATGAACTAGGAATGTAAAATCAAATACAAATTTTTTTACTGATTAAAAACAAAACAGAGGCACCAGAAAACAAAATGTAAGCTAATGAAACAATATTACAAATTTTGAATATGTAAAACCATGTCATCCAGAGACTAATGTCCCAGGAAAGAAACTTCCTATCTGTGGGGGCCGATAACAAATTTTTCTGGTCTCAGAATATTGCTGCATCTGGCCAGAAGTGTCACTTTTTTCTACAATCTGTAATTTGAAATTAATTACTTATTTTCTCTCTTTTTTAATTATTTATTTTTTATTTATTTATTTTTTATTATGTTATGTTAGTCTTTAAATTTATCATATGCTACTGTGGCTCTTTGCTGTGGTAAACAGGTCATTAAAATGCTTCAAATTACGGATCTAGCAGTTGCTTCATCTAAAATTTTTCTCAGACCTTATTTTTTTGGTGTATGATATGTATGTCATTCATTAAAAAGTGTAAGATACACATATGAAAGTTGTGAAATGTGGTCAAATGCACACTTGTGAATCACCATGACATCTGAGAACGAGGTATCTCCATGATCTTGTTTTTGTGTTTCTCTCTTATCTCATCAACCCGCCTCTTTTATAAATTTTGTCTTGAGCAGTTCTTTACTTCTATTTTGAAATTTTCAGTTTGATGTAATTTCAAACTTACAGAATATTTCACAGAAGCTTACAGGAATTCTCATATACTCCTGGACCAGATCCATCCGTTATTTGTATTTTCTCCCTTTTTGCTCTATGGGTCTATCTATCCATAGATATTTACACATGTGTGCATATCATTCTAAATAAATCATTTAAGAATAAGGTAGAGATATTATGTATGGCCTGTAACCATAAATGCTCAGTGTGTCTTATTTGAGAAGAAGGGCATTTTCTTACATCCTGAGCAGTTATCAAGATCACAAAACAATATTGAAATAATATTATTATTTAATTTGCAATCCATGTTCAAATAGCCATCACATATCCCAATAATGACTTTTATTGGGATTAATAATTACTATTAAAAGTAACTTATTCCCTCCAGTCATGGATTGAATTCAAGATCACTTTTTAGAAGGCACAGCATAAAAAGTATGGTCAGTAATATTATGAGAGCATTGTACACTTCAGGTGAGCACAGCATAATGTTTAAACTTGCTGAATCATTATGTCATACACATGCAACTAATGTACCATTGTGTGTCAACTACACTCAGATAAAAAAAATTTTCTTGAAGATCACTTTTTACATTTAGTTGTTTGGTTTGTCTTAATCTAGAACAGCCCATTAACCTTGCATTGTAAGTTTTTTGGAGTATAGGCCAGCTGTTTTGTATATCTCTCAATCTAAGTTTCATCTTGATAGAACCAGGTAACATACATTTTTATTAGGAATATCATGAAAAGGATGTGTGCTTCTCAGTGTATCACATTAAGAGTTATACAGTAGGAGTTTATTGCAGTGCTGCATTTTTAGTATTTAAGATTATGTGCATCAGTGTTTTTGCCTGTATAATTACTTTCATCCCCTTTTAGTTAATAAATATTTAGAAGGAAGGTATTTTGAGAATCTTAAATATTGTGTTTCACACTATAATTTCACAGCATCCATTGATGTTTTTATAACTTCATTGAACCTCCTATGGTCAGTGTTTAGTGTTTTACTACAAGGAGAAACATTCTTTTTTCTCCACTTATTTATTCCTTTATTTATTTATATAAGTGATCTTATATATTCTTACTTAATTCAGTGATAAATAACAAATATCATTATTTATTTTGATGCTCAAATTCTCCCAAAATTGGCAACTGAGAGTTACTTTAAACTAGCTCCTGTATTCTACTGTCATGTTACCATCATTCTTTGAGTTATTTATGGGCTCTCTAATCTGTTCCAATTATCTATATATCTAATTTTATGTCAGCACCATGCTATTTTGTTTACTGTATGTTTGCAGTATGTTTTGAAATCAGAGAGTATGACAGCTCCAGCTTTGTTCTTGCTCAAAGTTGCTTTGGCTGGTCAGGTGTTTGTTTGTTTTTTGGTTTCAAATGAATTTTAGAATTATTTTTTTCTATTTCTATAGAAAATGCCAATTGAATTTTGATAGAGATTGTACTGAATCTATAGATTGCTTTGGGGAATTATGGACATTTTAACAATATTAATTCTTCCAGTCTATGAACACAGGATATCTTTCCATTTATTTCTGTCTTTCTAAAATCTTTGTTAAATGTGTGTATTTTTCAATGTACAGGATTTCATCTCTGGCTAAATTAATTCCTAAATATTTTAGATTCTTTGATGCCATTGTGAATGGATTTTTTCCCTTATTTCTTCATGGATAGGTTAAAATATGGAAAAGTATAGAAATGTAATTGAATTTTTTTTGCCCATCCTACATCTTGCAACTTCATGAATTCACACATTAAGAGAGTGTGTGTTTGTGTGTGTGTGTGTGTGTAGTCTCTAGTATTTTCTATGTATCAGATCATCTCATCTGACAAAAGACAATAGTTTTAATTCTTTTTTTAATTTAAGTACCTTTTTTTTCCCTTAATTTGTCTGATATTTCTAGTACTTTATCAAATAGGACAGGCAAGAGTGGATATCTTGTCTTGTTCTGGATCTTAAAGGAAATTTTTCATTTTTTGCCATTGACTTAGTTATGGGTTTTTACTTTCTTATATGAGGTAAGTTCTGAAAGTGGAACCCTGGAGCAGGCCAGGACTCTCTGCCATGGTTCGGGAGCCCTTGGTTCAGGAGCCCTACCAAGCTCAGTCAAACTATAAATCCTGACAGGACCCTGTAACAAAACTGCAGCCCACCCCAGCCATAGCTGGAAAACAATCCTGCTGGCACAGTGACCTAAAAGGAGACACTTCCATCTGTATCCCTGGAGATCCTAAAAATGACCTATACTTTGTTCCAGCCCTCTAATGACCACAATATGTCAGGAATCCTGAGGGCTGAAAATCCCAGAAAATCCCAGAAGACACTCTCATGCCCAGAGATCCTCTAAGGGCTCTTATCCCATGCCAGACACTCTCGGACACAGCCTATAGCTGTACTGCAGGCCAAAGGACCTAGCAGGGAACACTTCTGTCTACATCCCCCCAAATTCTGAAAGAGCCCTGTATTCAGACCCAGCCCTTACCAGCCATAGTCCACAAGCAGCTCTGCTGTCACAGAGAAATGCTCACATCTGCACACTAGGAGATCTAAAAAGGGTGCTATACTTGGCTCCAGCCCTCTAACCAGTTTTAGGGAGCAGTCTAGTCATCTAAGGGATCTAGTAGAAGACGTGGGCATTTATACCTCCAGAACTAGGTCTGCAGATCTCAGTAGTGGCATTGGAACCTGAAATAGTATGAGGGCTTGGTTTAAGGCCCCTCTTAGCCACAGTACAGGGCAAGTCCTGTTCACCTAGAAACCTATACGGTGACCAGGAAGAAGCTTTCCCAGGGACCTGGCAGAAACCACAACATCTGCATACCTGGCAATAAGCCTGTTGGTTGGGGATTCAATGTGGACCCTAAATAGACCATTGTCCCAGTGCAACTCTATTGAACAAGGAACTGGAGACAGTTCCATTCTATCTGGGACCAGATAGAATATATACCTGCTCCAGCTTCTAGTAGCAAGTATGCCAATTGTAGACCATATTGCAGACCCAGGGCAGCACCAAAGCTGACTCTAACTCAGCATGACTATAATTCTGGAGAAAAAGAGAATGAAAAAGTGAAAAAGGGCTAAATGAATTATGGGACAACATCAAGTAAACAATTCATATCATAAATTTCCATTCATTTCATAAATTTCCAGATGGAGAAGAAAGAGAGAAAAGGTCCAAAAGTTTATTTAAGGTAATAATAGCTGAAAACTTCTTAAGTCTTGAGAGAAACATGCACATCCAGATACAGGACACTAAAAGGACGCTGAGCAAGATCAATACAATTAGAAATCAAAAACAAAGAACTTTTTAAACAGCAAGAGAACAAATACTTATCATATATAAGGAACTTCCATTCGGCTATTTTTTTTTTTTTTTTGTGAAAACATTTCAAGCACAGAGGGAATAGATAATGTACTAAAAGTGCTTTAAAAAAATTCCACCCTGATGGTGCCTGGTTGGCTCAATTGGTTAAGCACTCAACTCTTGATTTTGGTTCAGGTCATGATCTTAGGGTTGTGAGATCGAGCCCCATATCAGGCTCTGCACTCAGCTAATAGTCTGCTGAAGATTCTCTCTCCCTCTCCTTCAGCCCCTCCTGCTCAAACTCTCCCTCTCTCTCTTCCAAATAAATAAATAAATAAATAAATCTTAAAAAAATATATCACCCTGTCTTTCAGAAATGAAGGAGAGAGACATTCTCAGGTAAACAGGCCTAAGGGAGGTCATCATCATTAGACTTGCCTTATAAGAACTGTTAAAGGTACTTCTTGAAATTGAAAAGGAAGGACACTAGTAATAACAGGAAAACATATAAAAGCATAAATCTATAAGGTAAAGGTAAATATTTGGTCATTGCAGAATATGCTAATGCTGTAATGGTTTTGTGAAAGTTAAACAATAGTATTAATAATAACTAGGTAAAATGATTTGATAATAGATGCAATAGCATAAAATATGGGGGTTGGAAAAGTTAAAGTCTAGAATTTTTGTATGCAATCAAAGATAAGTTGTCAGAAGCTTAAAATAGACTGCTATGTTATAAAATATTTCATGAAAGCCTCATGGTAATTACAAGAAAAAAACCTATGATGGATATACAACAGCCAAGAGAAAAGAATTAAAACACACTGTATACTAAAAAAAACAAAATCACAAAGACAGCAACAGAGGATGAAGGGAAGAAAGAAACTTAGAAAACACAAATAAACAGGCTCACTTTGGCAGCACATATACAAAACAAAACAAAACAAAACAAAAAACCCACAAATAAACAATTAACAAAATGGCAATAGTATGTCTTTACCTATCAATAATGGAAAAAACAAAATTAAACAAAAAAACAAGATCAAACTAAATGCCATTTACAAGAGACTCACTTAAGCTTAAGGGACACATAGACAAAAAGTGAAGATATAGAGAGATATTCCACACAAATGAAAATAAAAAGAACAAGAATGGCTACACATATATTAAATAAAATAGACGTTTAGTCGAAACTGGTCACAAAAGACAAAGTCACCATATAGTAACAAAGTTCATCAAGAAGATATAACAATTGTAGGGGCACCTGAGTGGCTCAGTGGGTTAAGCCTCTGCCTTTGGCTCAGGTCATGAACTCAGCATCCTGGGATCCAGCCCTGCATCAGGCTCTCTGCTTAACAGGGAGCCTGCTTCCCCCTCTTTCTCTGCCTGCCTCTCTGCCTACTTGTGCACACTCTCTCTCTCTCTCTCTTTGTCAAATAAATAAATAAATAAAATATTTTAAAAAATAAAAAAGAGAAGATATAACTATTGTAAAAACATATGTAGTTAATTAACATTAGAACATCTAGATATCTAAAGCAAATAGTAACAGAAATGAGGGGAAAATTGGACAATACGGTAATAGTAGGGGACTTCAGTAACCCACTTTCAACATGAAATGTAACACCCGGACAAAATTAATAAGGAAACAACAGATCTGAATAACACTATGGACCAAATGGACCTAACAGACATATACAGAATATTTAATCTAACACCAGCAGAAAACACACTCTTCTCAAGCACACAGGGAACATTCTCCTGGAGAGATGAAATGTTGGACCACAAAACAAGCCTTAACAGATACAAGATTGAAAGAATATTTGTGTCTTTTCTAAATATAATGGTACAAAACTAGAAATCAATAACAGGAAGAAAATAGAAGTATCCAGAAATGCAATGAAATTAATATATTCCCCAACAACCAGTAGGTCAAAGAAGAAATAAAAGGGAAACTCAGAAGGAATCTTGAGACTACTGAAATTAAAACAACATTCCAAACCTTATAGGATGTAGTAAAATCAATTCTAAGAGGAAAATTTGTAGCAAAATTTATGTATACACTAATAAAAGAATATATCAGATAAGCAGCTTAAGTTTATATATAAAGGATTTAGAAAATTAGGAAAAAGTTCAAAGTTAACAGGAAAAATATAATAAAGATTAGAGCAGAAGTAAATAAAATAGGGACTAGAAACATAATAGAAGAAAAATCATTAAAGCTAAGATTTGGTTTTTAAAAGATAAATGTATAAGACAAAACTTTAGCTACATTAAACAAGGAACAAAAAACTCAAATAAGGAAAATTAGAAATGAAAAAGACAATAATTCACATCACAGATATACAAAGGAACATAAGAGGCCATAAATCAGATAACATGGAAGAAATGAGTAAATACTAGAAGCGCAAACCTACCAAGAAAAATAATTAAGAAATAGGAAATCTGAACAGATCACTAATGAGTTAGGAGACTGAAACAGTAACCAAAAAACCTCCCATTAACAACAAAAAAGCCCAGGACCAGATGATTTCACTGATGATTTCTACAATACAGTTAAGGAAAAATCAATGCCAAACCATCTCAAAATCTTTCAAAATATGAAGAGGAGGGAACACTCCACACTTGTTTTACAGGGCCAGCATTACCCTTATTCCAAAGCCAGATAAGGATGCTGCAAGAATAGAAAACTACACACCAGTATCCCTGGTGAATATAAGTGCAAAAATTATCAACAAAATATTAGTAAGCCTGCTTTTCAACAGAACATTAAAAGGATCATACATCAGTTGACTTGGTGGCGCAGTCCATTAAGCATATGTCTGCAGCTCAAGTTATGATCCCAGGGTCCTGAGATGGAGCCCCGCATTGGGCTCCCTGCTCAGTGGAGTGCCCGCTTCTCTCCCTCCTTCTGCCGGCCGCTCTCCTTGCTTGTGCTTTCTCTCTCTCTTGCTCTCAGTCTAATAAATAAATGATCTTAAAAAAAAAAAAAAGTACCATACATCATGATTAACTGGGAGTTATCCCTGGTTTGCAAAAATGGTTCAACATGTGTAAATCAATAAATGTGATATACCATATTAATAGAATAAAGTTTAAAAATTACAGGATCCCCTCAATAAATACCTTGAAGAATGTTAATGTTTGTTTTAACAAGCAGACTCCTTGACTGGTCTCAAATTCCAAACAGTTTCCTCTATACTAGGCAGCAGATGAAATCTCCAGTCCACACTGTTTCCAACTTCCCAGATCTCGCTTTCCACTGGACTTGCTGAAGTCTTCCCCACACATATACAGTTCAGAAACTAGCCAAACTTTGGGATGGAGTGTCAGATTTTGGGGTTTCCCCACTGCATAGCTGCCTCCTTTATAAGACTTCATCTCATTTTCCAGACACTATGGTGGTCTTGGAGTCTATCCTCTGACTCCTAAAGCTGGTGAAATTGAAATTTTCCTATTGTGTTCTACCAACATCATGTCTGCTTGTGGCTTGGGAAGTGCCTTCAGAAGGAAAATGAACCTTCATGAACACAAAGGATCACTCATTGCAATTCCCTTTTTTAATATTGTGTTTGCTTTCCCATTGTTCCCCTGCATTTATTCATTCTTCAATTGCTACTAAATGATTTTTAAAAAAATGTCTTTCCAGGGGGGCCTGCATGGCTGTCAGTTGAGCATTTGCCTTCGGGAAAGATCCTTTACCATTTCATCACTTGTTTTCCCTAATTTTTAATTTAACAATATATATTTTTAAAGTGGAGTTGTTAGAGTGTATAATAACGCAAAGTATAAGTCGCCCAAACTAAGCTCAGCTTTTTGGTGTCCTACTGACCATGAATCCTATACTTCAGCAGCCCAGAAGTTCCCAGGGTCTAGAAATTTGTCCTGAATTTTTACAAAATGCCAATAGCATGGAAGTTATGATTATGGACCTAGTTAAAGTTAATACACAGCTTTCTTTTCTAACTAGATGCCATTTACAAGAATAGTTAATACACAGCTTTCTTTTCTACTACTATTCAGAAATAAGGACACCTTTGAGATGCTATTTCCTTAAACTTCACAAATCTGTCATTAAAGGAAATAGAAGCTGGGGTGCCTGGATAGCTTAGTCAGTTAAGCCTCCAACTGTTGGTTTGACTCAGGTCCTGATCTCATGGGTCTTGAAATTAAGCCCCCCACCCAGCTCCCCACTCAGTGGGGAATCTGCCTGAAGATTCTCTCCGTCTGCCGCTCTACCTCTCCACCCTCAGCCCTCACTTACTCACTCTCTATACCTCTCTCAAATAAATAAATAAATAAAAGGAAATAGAAGCTAATGACTAAACTCAATTATTTACCATTTATCAAGGATAAATAAGAATTATGTGATTTTTTAAAGTTTAGAAATGTGTTGATGTGTAAAGACAAGGAAGATGACAGCTAAAGACAAGTGCCCTGCGTTGCTGCAAATGGCTACTAGTTCAGTAACGATTCTTCTCTTTTACACTTCTTTATATCCAATCCCAAATGAGCAGGGGAACATAATGTGATATGCAAGAGAGAGATCAGTGAGGGAAAATTCTCAGCCATACCAAGAGTGAACTTCAGAATTCTCAGATCTTTCAAACACAGACTGCTCTCTAGAATTTAACAACTAACTCTGGGCTGCTTAAGAACAGGAGGCAAACTGCTCCAAAGAATGGAAACTGAAGAACAGACGTAAAAACCATCTATTTTGTGATATAGTTGGAAACGTACACAGATGGGAATGTTTGTGTTTAATACTTCTATTCTCTAGAATTAAATAAGCCACATTCATCTTGAGAAGTAGTTTATTAAAGGATCTCTTTTGCTTTTAGAGACATGGCTGTTTTGTTTTGACCGATGGACTTAGAAGTCGGCTGATTAAAGTACTTCTCTATTTCCTACAATTAAAAATCACAAAACATACTTCTCACACTAAGGTGCTTAACTCCTATTTTTTTCCCCTGCATACAGTTTAGGATTAGCATAGTATTTTCAAAGGAATATCATATTAAAATTACTATATTTTAAATGAGTCTTAATTTTAATGTTGGAAATCATTGGAAATTCTAATTGTAAAATATCAACAGAATAAGATCATACTGACTTACTCTGCCTCTCCTCCACCTGGTATATTTCCAACTCCATCTCTTACTGTGGCATTTATTTCTGATTGAAATCACCTATGCATTGGTATAAACACATACAGATTTCTTTGGTTGTTTATAGTTGTCTTATTATAAGCTGACGTTTATAGTCCAAAGCATTAGAGATAAAGATGTTTTCTATAAAATACAAAAAAGCCCATACAATTGACATGAGAAATCCCAAAGTTTTGTTTGTTTTTTTTCTGTTAGAATATTTGTTTTCTGTGATAGAATCATAAAATGTACTAAGAGATACAAACATGTGCATTCCTACATATTCATAAATATGTGTACACATATACACACACTTAGAAGAGTATAAGACATCTTTAAGTGAGTAAAAAATATTAAAGTACATCTCCATGGTAATATTATCCCTTGCTTACAATAAAATATACCTATATCCCCTGACAACCACGACTTCCCTCAAATAAGACCCTATAAACTTCCCATTATGTATGTAAAATAGAAAATATGAAAAAAATCCTTGAATTAAAGTTTAAAAATTTTAAAACTCAGAATTTACTTCTAAACACTGCTTTGATGTTACCCTAATTAATAGATCATTTTCTTGTATCACTATGAATTGTAGAAAGACCAGGATAAACTGGTGTGAATAAGAGGTGAGCACACATATTTCTTTATGTCCTCTTCAGAATCAATGTAAATTATAGTAAAACAATTAAAAATTAAAATTAAAATTAAAATGTAACTAAGTTTTTAGGTATATAAGCTAAAATATAGGAGAAGGAACATAGCAAATAAAAGTGTTCAACAATTTCCTGGAAGGTAGGAAGGCTGTGGAGATCTGTTTAATGGAGGCTTCTGTGGAACAAATACAAGATTGTCCAGTTAAAAATGAGAGCCAATCTGACAAGCATAAATCCACACACCTTCAAGCTCAGGGCCAGAAGGTATGAGAGAGGACAGGAGCTCAAAGAAAGACCAAAGGGGCTAATTAATTGCCTGTTCCATGCACACAAGTGAGTTTTTGACTCCTAATTTAAAGGTAACTGATACTATTTAAATAATAAATAAATTAATAAATAAATTAGGAGTACAAAATAGGCAAGAGATGTGCATTGTGACAGAAATGAATCTTCATTCTTTTGAGAAGGGAATAAGTGGGAATATCTTAGTTTGAGACATAAAAAGAGTAGAATAACATACCATTTGAAGATAGGAAAAGTACTTGTAATAAATATTAGTTAACAAGGGCAGTTATCATTTACTGAATGCTTATTAACTGCCAAGCATAATTTTAACCACTTTATATGAATTGATTTCTTATAATGCTTTCAGATGAGAAAAGCATCCAGGAGAGATCAAGTAACTTAAGACCCCCAGAGCAACTGGAAGAATTAAAGTGGGTAACTAGGAAAGCTTACTCCAGAACACTTGCACTTAACTAACAGAGTCACAAGACTTAACTCTGTCCCAGTAATGGGAGATTTAGATGAATATGGTAATATTCTATAAGCAGCAATTTCCTTGCTTTTATTTAAAGCCTCCATATACCTGGATAATGTCCTGCATACATACTATCACTCTTCCGTATAATAACTCTTGCCTAAACTGCCTCATTTATAAAATTGGTGTAGTAACTATTGCATACGATTATTGGAAAATTATGTGGATTAATATATGCTTAAGTAATGTGTGGCACAGGGATATTGATGGTGTCATTTTTTATCACAATTAATATTACTACTAGCGAATTCTTTCATCTATTGTTAAATCTGTTCCAGTGCTATAGGAAACATCTGCAGTATTTAACTCATTCTGATATAATGCCTATCTCCTTTTAGCCTCATATTAAGTATAACTTTTTTTTCATGTGCTGTCAAAAAACCTAACTTTCATGCAAGATGTGAATCAACTATTCCCTGTAAGTCCCTAGGCCTTCATATTTTTGTTGTTTACTCTCCATTTCCTTGCATACTTGGAATATATGACACAATGTGCTCAAATGCTCAGGCCTACTGTATGGTAAAAAGCCAGTCTCTCACAGAGTTAAATAAAAATGTACAAAACAGACCCAGGCCTTAAAACCCAAAATAAATTGAAAATCATCACACTTAAACAAAAGAAGGACTTACGATATTAAGCCATATAAGAGTAGTCATAAAGGAAGCAATAAGGAAGAGGACTCAAAGTAGATATGGAAAAGCAAACTAGCCTCAGCCTAGAACTTGAAATTCAGGAAGCCGTTTGGGTGATTTATCTGGCTCTTGAGGTAGATGACATGGGTACATCAAAGGAGATCTAGATTTGGTGGCAGAACAGATGCTTTTGAAATAATAATTTCTGTCATATAATTGAATCAATATAAGTACATGCACATACCTGTATTCCCAACTATACTGTTTCTATTTCAAGGACAAAACTGTGTTTTAATGACTTTTCTATTCTTCTACTAAGATAGTATAGAATATTTTAAAATGGAAGTATCTTGAAGGATTTAAATATACAATTGGAAGGATGGGGGTGATGGGTGGGTTTCAATTCTGAAAGTACACAATTACTTTTGGGAAAATAAGGGACAAATTGCATAGAATTATTGACCAACCTAAAAAGTTGTGATCTCAAAAATTTCTCTACATATTTATCTTCTTAAACAATTTTATTGGTATCATCTACTCCAAAAGAACAGTAATATATTTATGTGGGTCAGCTTTTATATTAGTCATCCAGAAATCATGTTTAGAAATGGTCTCATTTGTGCTATGCTAGAAAAAATTAATAATATTTGTCCTTTAGAGTCATTTTGTAACAATATGTAAATCTTTTTCAATCATTTTGTACAAATCTAATCATTAGCATTTGTGCTGTTTATGATAATAGAGGACAACTGTAATAATTATTTTTTATCTAGGATTCCAGTGATGCTGATGATGGTAGCAACAACAATTATGATTGGTAACATTGATCATTGACTATGGGCAAGGGAATAATCTATTTTATTTTCAACCACCAGATGGGGTATTCTTATTACTTCTATTTTATATAGTAGATTACTGACTTTCAGTGATTAGGTAATTATCCCAGTATCATAATGGAATGTATGTTCTTAAGGTGCAGAAGATTTTTTTTAAATTCACTGTTGCATCATAAATGCCTAGCATAGTGTCTGAACATGGTAGACTCATAACAGAATTTATTGATTGAACAAACACAAAACATGGCACTATTGCTACTGAATGTTATTTTGTTTGTTTTACTTTAATTTTGCTCTTAACTCATGTGATATACTGCTTCTCGTTACCATAAAAGACTAGCTTAACCCATGTGTGGATTTGTTTATGTTTATTTGGAAGTATATTTCTGGGATTGGTATGCCTTGAAAATCCACCCATAGGTAGAAAATTGTGTCTCTTTTCATCCATCCTTTGAATGATTCTGTCTGTCATCCTCTTTTATAGAAAGCAATTATGATAGTCTTTTAAGGTGGCTTTCTATGTTATTGTCTACCATTACTAAGTACTCAATGTTGAAAATTCATCCCATTTCTGATATTAGTTCTCTAAATATTCAAAACATAGATGAATTCACAGATGAATTCTTATTTGTTGGTTATAGAACCAGCAACACCTGTACTCATCTGAATGAGTTAATCTTTGTCAAGGGCTTTGGAATTCCAGGTCTTTATGAAAACATAAACCTAACTAATTCTAATGACTTCTAGAAAGACCATGCACAACAGTTTTACCAATGCTTTGCAATCAATTAATTGGTCATTAAGATGATCTTATAAAGAATAACCTGAATGATGTAAGTTGAGAATAAAACATCTAAATTTCTGAGGTTAACCAAATGTAGTACATGAAAACTTCCATCATGTACTCCAAACAAGGTACAGCTCCATGATTCCTCATTTGCAGCATTTCACAGTATGTATTTTCCACTTTACTTTTACTTTCCTCCTTTTCTTTCTTTCTTTCTTTCTTTCTTTCTTTCTTTCTTTCTTTCTTTCTAACAGTTCGGTACTATCCAACTTTGTAAACTAACAATTCTCCTTAGGTTTTTCATTTCTGGTGCCAAAACAACAAAACTTCTATTCAAAGTGAAGCATCAAAACTCCATGACTTTTGCACTAGATCTCAATTTCACAAGGCACTGAGCAAAAGCACAGTAGGATAGAGTTTTTGCATGCACTGTCATTCTTGTAGTTTCAGCTGTGGTGGTCAGCAGGACTGTAACATTAAAAATGCAAGTTTCATTAATGATGGTCCACAAGGAAGAGGGATGAAAGGTTACTTTGAATTGTCTTTGAAGACCATAGATAGTGAAATAGCCTTTGATACCAGAAATCAGCACTAGTCTACTCAAATTAAGGACATCTGTCCTCCAAAACAGGAGAGAACAAAAAATAGATATTGATGAGTAGCTCAAGCAGGGCAGAAAGATGAAAAAATAGTTATTGCTGAGGTGTTTAGATAGCTATGGGAAAGAGTGAATAAAAGTGGACAACCCTTCCTTTGGAAAAACATGAAACAGTGGGTATTCTTTACTTGTCAAATGTGAAAGGATTGAAAAAATTGTTAAATGTGCCTTCTGGCTAGTTTGCTGGCAAATACAAGCTGTTCTCCCCAGATATCCACAGTTATGTGTTTCTTTTACTAAACTCACTGAAGTATTTGCCACTTAACAATTTCTTTATTCAATTTGGCTGGAGGGATGTTCATTAAAAAGAGTCAGGTGACATGAAACAGAGAAATCAGATAGATAACAATCCCATATTCTAACACATATAAGCACTTTAGTTGGGATTGACCAGTTTGGTTTCCAAATATTCCTTGACATAACCAGAGACATTTAATGAAAAGTTAAATTTAATAAACCTTTACATTTTAGCTTCCCTGAGAACACACTGTATTAATATCATCTTGAGGGAAGAATATTTTAATATTGCATTTATAATAGTTAACACACAGTGTACACTATGGTTATTTTGTATATAGTAACACATTTAGTCTTCACCATAACTCAGGGAGGTAGATACTCTTTAATCATCATTTTGGAGAAGAGGGTGTGAACCAAATTGGTCAAGTATTTTTTTCCCAAAATGAAGAGTAAGAGGATAACTGGAATTTTAAATCAGGATGCCTTGATCAAAAATCTATGCTCTTTCCCAACACATATGCTCATTTTCTCTTCAGTGGATTTCTACAATCAGGTACAGCCTCACAAAACCTAGTCCTAAAACAAAACAAAACAAAAAAACAGAGTCTTAGTAATTCTCTTACTTGCTCTAATTTTAATTGTACACACACACACACACACACACATACGGACGAAATAGTGTCATGTATTTGTTCATATACCTGAGGACAGTTTAAGGTTCTACTCTAAGTCCAAACTAATCGTAATATCAATAACATTTAAATGACATGTGTGCCCTGATTAAACACCAATAATCATACTAATTTTTAAAATACATATACTTACACAGGTATCTTTTAGATATTGCTGCACAGTATTTTAGTGCTCTCTTCAATGGGAAAATGCTATCATAACATGAAAAATATGTTGTAAAGGGTGCCCCCATGCAGAATGCAGTCCTGAAATAGTGTCACTATAGTGTAACACAAAGACAGTGATGACTATAATGTATTGACTATGCATTATATACATTCACCAATATATTTTCATGCATATTAGTGTTAACTGAAATAGAAAATCAAGTAATTTTGCACAAAGGTGAGATTCATACATTTAAACACCCTAAAATCGAATTATCAAATATGGTGAGGAGGGACCACAGTGGAAGTCAGAACACATGCAGGGAGCTGTGGAAGTCAGAACACATGCAGGAGGCATGTGGCAGTAGACATGGTAGATTGGTTAGATACACGTGATTAGGAAAAGAGAAGCATAGGGGTGCCTGGCTGACTCAGTCAGTAGAGCATGTGACTTTTGGTCTCAGGGGTGTGAGGTCAGGACGCACTTTGGGAACAGAGATTACTTAAAAATAAAATCTTAGAAAAAAAAAACATTTAAAATAATAAAAGCTGTTTTCTTGAGTGGAGAAGGAAGTTACAAATATGAAAAATGAGAAAACTAGAATTAATCCTATGGTGTTACATTGGATATATCAGGGTGAAGACATGATTTCCAAGAAATAGTTAGATAGATTAGATGATTAGATTAGATACTTAATTTTGTGTGTATATGACTGTATGTACATTCCTATGTATATTCTCTAAATCTATTCATTGAGAAGGGCTATTAGTACTGACTCCTCATTCACCAGGAACATAACCAGAACATGTTCTTGACTTCTAAATAAAGGCATCCCTCATTTTGTTGCACTCTGCTTTATTGTACTTTGCAGATACCATTTTTTTTTCCCAAATTGAGGGTTTGTGGCCAAGCAAGTCTATTGGTGTCAATTTTCCAGTGGAATTTTCTCACTTTGTATTTCTGTGCCACATTTTGGTAACTCTCACAAGATTTCAAACTTTCTCATTATTACTGTATTTGAATTGCTGCAATCTCATAATGAAACTTTAATGAATGAGGAGTTGCTTCTTATGGATTGGAAAAAGAAGTGGTTTTTTGAAATGGAATCTGCTCTTGGTGACAATGCTGTGAAGATTGTTGAAATGACAACAAAGAATTTAGAATATTATATAAACTTAGTTGATAAAGCTGCAGTAGGATTTGAGAGGATTGACCCCCGTTTTGAAAGAAGTTCTATTGTGGGTAAAATGCCATCAAACAGTATCACACACTACAGAGAAATCATTCAGGAAAGGATGACTCAATTGATATGGCAAATTTCATTGTTTTATTTTAAGAAATTGCCACAACTACCCCAGCCTTTAGCAACCACCACCCTGATCTCTCAGCAGCTGTCAACATTGAAGGAGGACCCTCCACCAGCAAAAATATCACAGATTCCTGAAAGCTCAGATGATAACATTTGTTAGCAATAAATCATTTTTAAATTAAGATGTGTATGTTGGGTTTCTAAGACATAATGCTATTGCACCCCTAATAGACTATACTATACTGTAAATATAACTTTTATAAGCAAAAGTTTGGGAGACCAAAAAATTCATTTGACTTGCTTTATTGCAATACTTGCTTTATTGTGGTGGTATTGAACCAAACCTACAATGTATCTGAGATATGCATGTATTATTTCCCTCTAAAAGAAGCCAAGACTTCTTATAGAAACGGTTGATTCTAATCGTGGCTCATGCTAAGTACAAAAATGATCTAAAACATCATGTTGTCCATGAAAATAAAGTAGTCAAAGAATTATTGGGACCTGTCAAAAGAACATAGAAACCAACTTGGAAGAGTTTCTTTCACTGACAAATCCGGGAATAATTTTAATATCAAACTAAATAATGATATTAAAAGATCCCAATACATTTAATAAAATAGAAAACCATGGGTTTTATACAGATATCAACAGATGAATAAGTAAGATGAAAGTATGACTAGGAATGGAAAATGTATAAGGTATGAAAGTAACCTCTCCCTGAATACATATTAATTTAAAAGTGGAAAATATCAATGACATGATAGAGAAGCCTGACAAACACCACCACAAGCAAGTGATTAAGGTGAACACCATCAGTAACTGGACAAATTGAAATCATATGATACTTGATCAGGTGCAATAAAAAGAACACATTGTTATTTCTGTGATATTCTTATCGAAGATGGAAGGCCTGAATAAGATCACAAGGAAACATTTGCTAATCCTGGGGTGAAGGCTGTTCTATAAGAATATTAGCCTCTAATCTTCAAAAGTGTCAAATTCACTAAGACAAAGAAAGACTGAAGACTGTTCCATCTTGAAGGAGATTATAGACACAAGAGAATTATTTACTGTTATTGTGTATGATTCTGAACAAGATTATTTTCCTCTAAGAAACATTAGAATACCACTTGGCAAAACTTTAATGTAGCCTGAGGGTTAGTTGGTAGTAATGTATTAGTAACTAATTCACTGATATTGAAAGTTGCATTGAAGAATATTCTTGTTTATAGTAAAAGTACTAACAACAGGGGCTTGAAATGGCATCAAGTCTACAACTTCCTGTTAAATGGTTCAAGAAAAAAAAAAGTTGCTTGTGTTTTCTTCACTTCTCTGTAATTTTGTGTTAAAAAGATAGATTTGCAATCAATATGAATTTTTTTGTTTTATTTTCTAGAAATTACCACAGTGGTAGCTTTTATTAACCATGATCCTACAAATGTACAAATAATAACATTTAAAAGACATTGACAAGCAGATTAGTTCTACTGAAGTTACCAAATACCTTTCAAGAGGGTTACTTGGAGGCTTTGTATTTCTAGAATTACATGATACCTTCTAGATATACTATTCTGTCTTACACATATAGGGCATCATTTAGTGTGGCTTTCTCTAATAAATATTCCCTGACCTAGCACTGGTTAGGTGAGACATATAGCTAGGTAAATCCACACTATTTTGTAATTTGCCTAACATGTTTATGAAATTTTAAAATAATTACTTTTCAATTGTGTCCCTAAATAAAATGTTAGTTTCATGAGTTTGGAGTATTGAATGATTGATGGACAATATTTCAGTGGATGTTTTATTATGTATATTTCAAAATATATGTATAGTTATTAAAAATAAAGGTAAATGGCTAGTATAGGAGTAAAGAAGTCTACACTCACTTCTTGCTCCCCCATTTTTTATTCTTCCCAAGAAGAGGAGAGATTATCAAATTTGTCAGATTGCAAGACATGTGTTTTGTTATTTTGGTGTGGTTTCTTTTTCAGAATTTTAAATATATTCCAAATAGTTTTTATCAAGGCAATTAAACAGTTATATTCTGCTGAATGAATAGCAGTGGTTTGGGGCGCCTGGATGGCTCGGTGGGTTAAAGCCTCTGCCTTTGGTTCAGGTCATGATCCCAGGGTCCTGGAATTGAGCCCCACATTGGGCTCTCTGCTCAGTGGGGAGCCTGCTTCCTCTCTCTCTGCCTGCCTCTCTGACTACCTGTGAAATAAATAATATTGATATTATTTGTCTGTCAAATAAATAAAATCTATATAAAAAGAGCTGTATAAAGTTTCTATATTTGTTTTTCTCCATTTTAAAAAATAATATATTTATTCTACTTTTTCCTTGATCTATCAATTAATTTCCTGCTCTCATTGTAAGATATTATCACACCTTATGTTACACAGATATAGACACCCTTCAATTTTAATGATACTGTTTTCAGTTCCTCCATTTTTTACCATTATAAGTGTAAACAATATTACTGTACTTATATTTATTGTTCCAAGAACTCTAGATATCACCTCCTGTCCAATATAAGTAATGAAATATAAATGACCTTTGAACAATGCAGGGATCAGAGCGCCAATCTCCTTCACATTTGAAAGTCCATGCATACATAACTTATGACTTCCCCAAAACTTTACTAATAGCCTACTGTTGATCAGAGGTGTTTCTGATAACATCAACAATTGATTAACACATAGTTTGCATATTATATGTGTTACATATTGTCTTCTTATAATAAAATAAGATGGAGAAAAGAATGTTAACAAGAAAATAATAAGGAAGAGAAAATACATTAATAGTAATGTACTATAAAAAGTCTGCTTATCAGTGGACCCACATAGTTGAAAGCCACATTGTTCAAGGTCAGCCATATTTGCATGCCTACACTTCTCAGCATAGCTCTACATCCTATAATCTCCCAACTGCTATTATTTGTACTTCTACATATATATGTTTGATAATTTTCTTTCTGTACATATAAATGAAGTCCCCTTTGTTTTGTGTGTTGTGAAAGTCAGAAACTCAACTTTCTACAAAGGCAATGTAGTAAACATACAGAACTGATTCAGGACAGAAATAAGAAAAAATTAACTATGAGAAATAAAACTCAACTTTTTGTTTCATCATCATTATTATTATTGACATACTATTATATATAAAAGTTGTATAATTTTTCTTCTATAATTTAAAAATACTAAATCTGTGGTATATGTGATATTGAATGTTGCATTCTACATTTCATTTTAGAAATAAATACATCTAAAGATAGCATATACTATTTTTACTATTTTCCTTTTTACTTGATTCCAGATACCTGGCACCTTTCCTTCTATACCAAGAAATATCCATGTCATTCTTATACTTTGGGTCCTATTGTGTAGTAAGAAGTCTGCTTTGAATCGTTTAACATGGAAAAATATTGAATTATATTCAGTTTTAGTAGAATACAGCTGTTCACCATTGTAAGTGCTTTCAAAGATGGATATAATCTTCTCACAATGGTTTTTATATTTATGGTAACATGTCCCAAGGTATTTGTAATGTTCTAATATACCAGCATTAACATATTTAACTTTCAGTATCACATTTTATTGTAGTTCAATAACTTCCACTTGAAGCTGTTCATTCACACTATCAATATTCATTGAGAGAGGTGAATTGAACAATGTTCATTCATTTTCATAAAGTAGCAAATCAGAGAACATTTTCTAAAATCCAATCTTTAATTCCATAGTTTATAAGAATGTAGTACAGAATGTTACTTTCATTTCTGAAAACTTATATCTGCATTGGAAATTGGGTCAGATTATTTCTTATCAAATGAATTTCCCAAAGACACCATTTTATTAAGAAGGAGCAAATTAAATTATATACTTTTGCATATATGCTTGGAAGTAACTACCAGGAAATGTTCAAAATGTTCAGATAGATTTAATGTTAAAAAAAAAAAAAACCAAAAAGCTAATTTTGGATGCCACCTTATCTGTTAACAAAACTATGTGCTTTCATTAGATGACAGGGACAACTTTATTTCTTTCAGTAGTCCAAAAATGTCTTCACCATCATTTCAAACCACCATCCTCTTTGTAATAATCAACCATGTTGTGTATTTAACCATACCTAGAAAACTGTTAATATTTCTAGGACATTTTAAAGGTCTGTAACACCATGTTCATTATTAAATTCAAAGACTTTTCATTGAAATTTTAATTTTCTGTCATTAAAGAATTACTTGTACACAGTGCAATTAATGTATTTAAACCTGAATTCTTGAAAAAAAAAAAAATGCTGCCACACTATATTTAAGTATTTTTCACTAATATTACATTATTTTCCACAGCTGGAATACCATAGCTGCACTGTCTGGTAACATAGTCACTAACCACATGTAGCTATTTAAATTTAAATTAATGTGAGTTAAATGAACATTTCAGTTCCTCAGTCACCCTAGCCACATTTCAAAATGTTCAATAGCTACATGTGGTTAGTAGCAACCCTACTGGAGAGCACAGACATAGAATATTTCCATTATCTCAGAAAGTTGTATTGTAAAGTGCTGATTCATAAAAGAGGATGGCAACTGTTTTCTGTAGAGGGCAAGTTACTAAATATTTTAGGCTTTGTGGGCTAGAGGTTCTCTGATAGAATTACTAAATTCTACTGCTGGAGTGGGAAAATAGCCACAGGCAATAGATAAAGAAGTGTGGCTGTGTTCAGATAAAACTTTATTTACAAAAATAGATTTAGCTAGATTTGACCTGTGGGCTATTTTTTCTTACTCTTGATCTATATTAACATTTATTTTGGCCAATATACATAAGGATTTAGGTACTTTTCCAAATACATATGATTCGTATCATAAAATTGATTATTTTGAACATAATGTCCAACAGGTTTTTACTGCATAAAATTGTTAATAATTAAATATTGTAATCGTTGTATTTTTTATATCTGTGTAGTCACCATCTGCAATAGGATATGCTTCAATTTCATTTTCTCTTTTCCACAGAATTTCAGTCAGAAGTTTTTATCCATATTTTCCAAGGACAATGATTAGAGAATTTGTAGTTAAATTTACATGAACAAATTTGTGAATGTATTTAAGACAACTGGCTTTTACTACACTCAAAAGACACTCTTATATACTCTCCATCTGCTAAAAAGTTTTTATTTAATATGTGGAAGCCAAGAAAATTAAGGCCATCCCACCTCAGGTTTAGCATTAGTACAGCCATCTTAGCTTCGGCAGCCATTTCAGGCCCCTGTGACCAAGGGCTGAACTTTCCCCTACTTTTCTTTAGTTCCAGGAGCCCCCACCCTGCTTTAGTTACTGGAATACCTAACCCTGTAAACACTTCTAGGAAAAACCTCTATACCCGACCCTGCCTTTAGTTCCAAGAAAGTACCTAACAACCCAGCAACAGCTAATCAGCTTACTGCAGGAAGGTCCAAAATTTCACCCCACCCCCCACCAAACCTCTTGTAATGACGCATAAATACCCCTGCCTTAACTAAGCTCAGGGTCCAAGTCCCTACTCCCCTGTGTTGGGTATACTTGGGCCCAAGCTTAAGCTTGTCAAATAAACCCCTGTGTAATTGCATCAGTGTTGGCTCCTTGGTGGTCTGTCGGACACTAAAACTTGTCCATTACATTGGAGATTCCACTGAGATCTGGGAGATCTCCCAGGACCCCAACCCGGAGGGTCTTTTGCACTCATTTTTATCTATTTGTGCGCATACTTTGGGAGCTCCAATCTGCATTTTTACCCGTAGGAATTCCAACTTGTATCTGGGTCGACATTGGCTCAAGCGGACGTGTGGCAGGCCACCGACCGGGGGTCTTGGGAGACGTCCCTTGCCCCTGCAAGGGGTTCAAGTCCCCCGCCATTTCAGGGGGTTAGAGTCCCTCAAGCGGTCACCAGGGGGTTTGAGTCCCCACCGTTTTAGGGGGATGGAGTCCCCCTAAGCAGTCACCAGGGGGTTCGTGGTCCCCTAAGGCAGTTAGGGAGTTCGAGTCCCCCTAGGCAGTCAGTCTTCTTGTTTTTGTTATCAGTTGTGCTGTTTGTTAAATGTATGGGAATTTTGTCTGTTGTGCTGTTTGTTAAGTTTATGGGGATTTTTGGAAGAGACATCCCTTGCCTCTTTGGAAGAGACGTCCCTTACCCCCGCCTGGAGGACAAGATCCTCATCTGTGAGGAGAGTTGGCTGCCATTGCGGTCAGATTCTCCCTTAACTTCCTTTCAGTTTTGTCTTCCCAGCTGCGCTGGATCGTTTGTCTGTGTGTGTTCTTGTTAATTGTCATTGGTGTCTTTGTCTTGGTATGGACTGAGGCTGTGTGAGTGTGTTCTTGTTAATTGTCATTGGTTGTCTTTGTCTTGTCTTTTTGTTGCCTGTTGTGTTGCTCGTCCCTAGGGGACCGAGAAAATCCCCACTGGCGAGTGTCTCTAGGGGGCTGAGAATGGTAATAAGACCCAGAAACTTGATGCCCTCTCTCTGTTCCTGTTCTTATATAAAGTTGTCTCTCTTTGGCATGGGAAGGCCACCTAAGTCACCAGGACAGCTGCCAATCTTAAGACACCTGTGTGAAGTTTCCTCCTGACTGATCTAATGTGATCCCCTCCACATCTCTAGTCTAGCCACTTCTGGCTGAGGGATCTCCATTGGGAGCTGGCCAAAACAAGTACCCAATTGAATTGAAAAACAACTGGGGACCGTTTCCTGGGGAAGTTGGCTGTAAGAACCACATGTGTTGGAATGTCACATAGACCATGATGGATTTCAGTCTTTACTGTTTCTTGTCAGTGTCTTCTACTACCTACTTAAAGCTATACCTTCATTGCTCATACCTAGGCCTTTATTGCTCTACACTAGGACCCCGACCTAAGGGCCTTTTGCAGAATAAGCCTTCTAGTAAACCCAGGTTGCTGGGCCATCCCTTGAAAAGGGGACTCTGACTTTATCTCTCTATGTTCCTCCTAATAGATGTGGGGCTTCTCCCTTACTCATTTCTTGTGTTAATGACTATAACTGGAGCCAACTGTGGTTGGTATAACTCGAGACAGAGACTTTAAGGAATATTCCCAGCAGCTGCTGAAACAACTTTGTTTCGGGGACATTCCTTGCCCTCTTTGGCCCAACAGAGACTGTCTAGCCCCTCCCCCTTGCTGGCAGGAAAGCATGGCGTCTGCTCCTCTCTTGAAGCTGATGAGCCCTGGGACTGGGAATCTTTTCTCTGCGTTCTGGTGGCACTTTGTTCTGTTTTTCACTGTCAGGAAACAAGAAGAGCACCCCCGGACCTAACACCCCCCACTCCAGATCTTCCCACCCGTGTCTCAGGTAAACATTCAAAGTGGAGTGGGCCCAGGTGGAACGTAAATCAGTATTTGAACTAAGTTAAGTTTGTTGGTTTAATTAAGATATACATGTCTTTTAAGTTATTAGCAATAAACATGAAACTTCAGTCAAAGTTTACTGAAGGTCAAATAAGCTCGTGTTATTTATTAAAATTTGTTAGCAAAGAGATGACTAAACTGATAGTTAATTGTCTGTCTCAAAGTTTTAATGGGTAATTGTTAAAGTAGCTTTCAAAGTCTTTGGTAACCTGAAACTTTAAACCAAATGGATAAAATGCTAGAGCGCTTGTTGCTGGAACTAGGTTTGTGATTTTAAATCTGTTGGTAAACATGTTTTGTGCTTAACTGATTGGTAAATTTTCCATCTAAAGAATTCTGTTGTAACAGTTCACAATTGGTTTATATTTAGTCTTCAGTAGAGGTTAAGGTATTTCCAAGAGTACAAAATTCTGCTAGGTGTAACTAAGACTGATGGAAATAAGGGAAACAGCTCTGTATGTAGGAAAGTAGGAGTTATGTAAAAAAAAAAAAAGAGAGAGAGAGAGAGAGAGAGAGAGAGACAAGAAAGACCAGATGCCTGATCCTATTTGAATAAGCTGTATGGCTCCACCGCTTTGGCTATGGAGTCTGAGTGGGCTGCACCCTGAGTCTCGCGGGGCGTCATATGGCATAGTAGTCCATAACTACTCCACGGAGTAGCCTGGTCCGGGGTTTATACGGACAGACCTTAGCTAAGATGCTCCTAAGTTCCTGCGAGGGACGCAAGCAGGACAGCATCTGAAAGAGCCCCCTCCTTTTTGTCTGCCACATCATTCACAATGGGAGGGAAACCCAGAAAACCCACTCTCTTAAGATTGCATACTTAAAAATAAAAAGGAAAGACACTGGTATATATAAAAAAAAAAAAAAGCTGGTTTTCTCTCTGTTTAAAAGGGCAAAGTTTCCTTAGGTTAATTGATCTGTTAAAAAAATGTAAATGGTTTTCTCTTTGCCTGCCCAAAATTGTAAATGAGATCTCTTTGACTCATAAGACTTTTCCTTGATACGGGTAAGTTACTCAGAGAGTACTGCTAAACCAATGATAAACCTTGGGTTACATTTGGGTAAATGCTGTAACTACTCTAGAGGTTCTATACATTTCCTAAAGTTTTAATGTTTTGATCAGGGTCATCACTTGATATTTAACTGTAACTATTCTGAGTTTTTGTCATTTGTAATTGTTTTAATTCTCTTGTAAGATGAATTCCACCCTAAAGGAAATTCATGTGGGAGACTTTCAGGACAAATACAGGTCTTTGATATGTTAAAATCCTGGAACTGAAATGGGTAAGAATTTCCAGAAGTTAAAGCTGCATTCGGACTAAACCAGAATTAGCAACATGGGACTAAATGAGCTAAAAAATTGCAATGTTGTGTCTCTTAATGTTTTGTCTTATTTTAAACATGACTGGTTCTGTAATGTTTGCTCTTCCAGACTAGGGAAACTTTTTCTTAAGTTATCTGTAACTTACAGAAATGTAAAAATATTTATTTGCAAACAAATCAAAGCATTCAACTTTTCTCTCTATCTGAACCCTCTGAAGCTCCTAAGGTCTCAGTAAATATTCTTTCTTCTATGGCAATCAGTCATTTGCATAAGTTCAATAAGAATCTGTTCTCCTTGTAACAGGACACTATTGGAAAAATTGGTTATTTTTCCAAGACTTGACTGGAATGTCATATATGAGAAAGACATACATAGACTCAGATATGACCAGACAGCTTAAAGGAACTAAGGTTGACTTTATAAAACCTGGAGCCATAAAGCCCTTTGGAACTATTGGCCTGATACCTTGCTTACAGAGTTCCCAGCAGCCTCATCGGGTGAGTAAAGAATGTCACTTCCTGGCAGGAGCAGGTATCTCAGGATACTTTGGGCACTTCAGGAAGAGGTGTTCGCCCAAATCGACAGGTATTGCAGGCATGTCTGATAGCAACTACGTGGCTTGGCTTCTGGCCCAGAGAGGCTACCAAAAGTTCAATCTAGAGATTCCTTATAAGAAGTTCCAGCAAAGCAGATTCTAAAAGATCTATATGATCACTTACTGTTCTTGCTGAGCTTATATAAATAATTAGGCCAAGTTTGTTAAAACTGGACTTGTTTTTCAAATGAATTAGTCCTGATTTGGCTATCTCTGGAAATGAGGGTTATTTTAGAGAGAAAAATTATACTTTAATAACACACCTTTATGGGTGTTAAATTCTAAATTTGATTGTTTTTAAATGTTTGTTTGCCTAAGCTAGACAACTTGAGGTAAACTTCAGAGAAGTTGCACGATAGCTTGTTTAGACGATCTTGCTTTTGCCAGTCAGTCAGCCCCAAATATAAGGAGGAAAATTCAGAAAATTAAAGGATTTGAAGGAAAGAATCTGAGTGGAAATAGCCGCTGAGGGCTGAGTCATGCTTGCGAGGGACAAGAGGTATCTTTCAGACTCTGAAGGAAAAGTATATCAGGTATCAGCAATGAAAGCACAGCTTTGTCAGAGCCACACCACTCATTTAGGCTTTGATCTCCAAGAGGGAGTTTCTTGAGATGATGGGCTACTGTAGGCTGTGGATATCCCAGTTCATAGATATGGCCTGACCTCCCTATGAACTGACTAAGGCAAGACATCTTACTGAGGTATGACCTAAGCTGCGGGCCCTCTACAAGACTGGGCCACCCCTGGACCCCCATCAATACTGGCCGGGTGACTGGGTGTACATCCGGAGATACAAACAACAGACATTTCAACCACGCTGGAAGGGACCCTACATCATGATCCTGACCACTCCCACTGCTCTCAAGGTCGACAGGATTACTCCCTGGGTCCACTACATCCACATCCGGCCAGCTGACCCACACGCTGTACTCAAGGACTTTGTTCCAGAATGGAAAAGCCAACCAGACAAGGACAATCCCCTAAAGCTAAGGCTGTGCTGTTCTCACTTACCCCACTAATGTTGCTTATCCTATTTCCTCTTCATGCCAGAGCCAATCCCCACCAACCACTGGACCTTTTTGTTGAAACCAGCCTGGACCCATGATTGGGTCCTTCCTTAGGTTCCTCTTAGAGGGGGAAATGTGGAGGCCAAGAAAATTAAGACCATCCCACCTCAGGTTTAGCATTAATACAGCCATCTTAGCTTCAGCAGCCATCTCAGGCCCCTGTGACCAAGGGCTGAACTTTCCCCTACTTTACTTTAGTTCCAGGAACCCCCACTCTGCTTTAGTAACAGGAATACCTAACCCTGTAAACACTTACAGGAAAAACCACTATACCGACCCTGCCTTTAGTTCTAAGAAAGTACCTAACCCTGTACACAGCCCGGCAACAGCTAATCAGCTTACTGCAGGAAGGTCCAAAATTTCACCCCCCCACCAAACCTCTTGTAATGACCCATAAATATTCCTGCCTTAACTAAGCTCAGGGTCCAAGTCCCTACTCCACTGTGTCAGGTATACTTGGGCCCAAGCTTAAGCTTGTCAAATAAACCCTCCTGTGATTGCATTGGTGTTGGCTCCTTGGTGATCTCTCTGACACAAAAACTTGGCCATTACAAATATACTATTGAATTATCTTATAGTAGCCCATACCTTATTTTTATAATTTTAATTCTCTGTCAGGGCATTCAATTTTGTACATGTCTATTTCTGTACCTGAGTTATATTTTTTCCCATGGTGACACAAACTGTAGTCAGTTGGTGCCTATATCCCTTTAAAAATTAAACATGAAAAATTTGCCACTTTCCTTCCAAGAATGTGATGTCTCCCATTTTTCTTGAAACATATTGCTCTAATGAAATTTCTTTTGTAATAATAGCATGGTTTCAATGGTAGCCTCCCAAAGGTAAACCTCATATTTTCACACCAGAATTTCTGAATGTGATTTTATTTGGGAAAAACACTCTTTCCCAAATTTAGTACAGGACCTAGATTCAATGGCAGATGTACTTAGAAGAGAAAGAGGTCTGGGGAAATTTGGGACTTAATACACTGGAGGGAAAACACTGTGAAGAGAAAAGCAGAGATTGGAGTTCCTAAGGCAAGGAACTCCTGGAGCCATCAGAAGCTGGAAATGGCAAGAAAGAATTCTCCCTAGAGCCTTTGGAGGGAGGTTGGTTCTGTCAACACTTTGATTTTAGACTTCTAACCTCCATAACTGTGAGACAAAAAAATTTCCATTGTTTTAAGCCACCAGGTTTATTATAATTTGTACAGCAGCCCTAGAACACTAATACATTTGTGTGAAATTAATTTTATACTATTTTATTGAAAACATAAAACTAGATCCAATATTAATAAAATTTTTCATTTTGTTATGGGGCAGGTAGTGTGGGTATTATGGAAAATAAGGGAAGGCAAATTTCATCTAAAAACAGCAACTTTTTTAATGATAGTATTTTTGCCATATAGAAATAGGAATCCATACTGTCTGAATTTTTTGAGAGAGTTTGGAAACAATATATTTTATATGAAATGCCCTAATAATTATACCTTTAAATGACACTAATGATGAAAATCCTTATTTTCAGCTACATTTTGACTTAGACAACTAGTTTATAGCCTCAGATATATTATGTGACTTCAAAATTTGAGAATAAAAAGATGCTGTATAGTATTATAAGGGAGGCAAGATATCACTCTGCCTTCTTAGAGGTTTGGCTGAGCCTGAGAATTAAATTGACATAGATCAATAGGAGAAAGACATACAAATTTATTTAATTCAGATTTTATACAAGATAGGAACCCTCATAAGGACATGAAGACCTGAAGAAGTGGCAGACTAAATGTTTTTTATGCTAGACTGAACAAAGAGGCAATTGTGGAAAAGTAACTAAACTACATGGAAGACTAAAGGAAGATAAGAATTATTTTAACAAAGCCAGTTTCAACTTCTGGTCTTGGATGATAAGAATGTTATTTTTCTTCTGGTATAAGGACAACTAAATGGGGTTTTCTCTTGGCTTTTAAGGTAGAAAGGGGAGAGTCAGAGCATTCCTCTTGTAATTGCTGTTTCTTTAAGTGCCTTTATATCAAAATAATTTTTATTCTAAAGTGACATATTTAGGGTACATATTCTAGTTTCTTTTACTATTACTATCAGCTACCTATTTTCACTTGAAAGCCAAGTAATGCACTATAATTAATTCATTTTCTTATTCCATTTTGTTTCTTGTTTATTTTCCCAATATTTACCCAAAGACCTATCCAGATCTCTGCAATTGTTCTTGTGTTTCTAAATCTTTATTCAGAAAACTCCACCTTGTTACTCCCATCCTTTACTGATTATTTTTGGGGCTACTAAACAAGTAGTTACATTACTTTCTTTGATTGACATTTTCTAGTTTCCTTGTCCTCCCTCTTTCAGGCTTATTTCCTTATTTTATTTTATTCCTTATTTATTTTATGAAAACAAGTCCAAAGTAACTTGTTGAGAATAATATTGCTCCAGTCAGTGTTTCTAGCACACAGCTCATTAGAAAAGTGAGATCAGGCTGAGTTTAACTCCTTTATCAGAAAATCTTTATTGTTCTTGTTATTATATAAGTGATGATATATTTTCTGGACTTGGGGAAACATTTCCTTATCCTTGCTTTCTTTCAATTTCAAAATGGTATATCTTGAAGTGGTTTTTCTTTCCCCTCCTAATACATGTGATAAGTGAAACTTTTAATCTGGTATTGAAGAATTTTATGCTTATTTTGTAAATTATCTTCTAATTTATTACCATGCATGAATTAGTCCTCTATGTTTATAATTTTTCTCTTGTGTTTTGTCTTCTTTGTATTATTTCCTCATTTTGAGATATTTTAATTTAATTTTCTTTCATATTTACATTGATTTTTATATTTTCAAAATTCTGTTACTAGTCTCTGAATATTTCTTTTTTATGTAACTTTCTACTTTTACATTATTGATGAAGCATTCTGTTAGAGTTGTTTCTTGTTTATTATTAAATTGGCTCCATTCCATGAATTTTGTTTTCTTGGGAGTCATATGTTGCATTTTTCTTCTTTTTTTTTTCTTTGTTTATCTAGATTTACATGTTCTGATTCAAATATATGAGGAGCATAACTTATTTATTTATATGAGCTACTTAGCCAATTAGGAGCCTAAGTCATGTGATTAGGTGTTTCAACTGGGAGGCTTTGCTCCTTTGGTGAAAAAGCAGAGAATCAACAGTTAAACTTTGGAAAGCCTAAATGCTTAAATACAAGGTCTTTGTCCTAGGACACTGGCTGCTGACTTTTTTTTTAGCTAATTTTTTTTATAACTTTCAGAATATAACCCTCTCTTACCAACTCATCTTTAGTGAGGTGATTGTTAGGGTACCCCTCAATTAGACAGAGAACACTCTCGATAATGCAAGTCACACAATGAGGTTTATTTCCAGCTAGCTGGGGTCCAAGTATCTGCCTGGCACAGTGGGTTTCAACAAGGACCCCGAGCACTCAAAGCCACGGGTTTATATAGCATTTTCAAGGCACTTTTTCATAGCTACATACATATCTTGTGCCCCACTTTGACAGTTTAACTTTGCTTAACCTTTTGCCACCCCAGTGTCACCCTGGCGCCATCCTGGCAGGTAAGTGAGATTTAGTTTAGAAGAAATTTAACTTTATTTACATTTCCTTCTGCCTCAGCCTCCTTGTTTTATGGTGGGGAGGGCAACCTTAGGCGACCTTAGGTACTGAGACATTTGTCTCTGGAAATTGGGCCATTGAAAAGATGGCCTTTTTGTTGTAAATCACCAGGACATTTGCAAACCAAGGGAGACCCCTTGCAGGATTATGATCTCTGCAAGTTAACTATTTGTTTTTCTTTAACATTTGGTCCCTCTGGTGCCACCAGCTAACTGCTCTGGTGGTATATAATTAAGTTGTTTTTTCAGGTTTTAGCTAGTTCCTCTTATCTCAAGTCTCCTACGCAGTGTTGGCCTGTTAGGAACACTCAGTAATATGGCTTCCCGGCCTTCAGGATGGCCATTCTTATGCTAACCCACTCTTACAGTGCAAGGTGCCAGCTTTTGCTTTGCCAAGATGGCTGTACTTATGTCAGGGCTAGACTTGAGGTGGGTACAGCTTTGTTTTTCTTGGCCTCCATACCTGGAGCTGGTTCCCGGGACTTGTTTTTAAGTTCCCTGGGGGAAGCAGAGCAGGGATGGTTTAAGGGTTAAACAACAAAGTTATTGTTTAATCTCAATGGAAGCCTCTGACTAAAATAAAAATATAAAATAGGTCCTTAAAGTGATAAATGATAGAAGTAAGTATATTTCATATGGAAATGCGTGTATGGGGGATGTCAGTGAATCTTCTTTTATTCTTCCCATTTCACACACTTACAGTTTAGTTTCTAAGATATGAGCTGATCTGGTACTCTATAGGCCGACACGTTCCATATGGGCCCTCATCCCTCTGACCTATAGTGTAGGCAACGTCTTTCCTTTCCTGCTTCATTAGTCACTGTCAACAGTTGATGAAATCTGTTATTTACTGATATCACTACTTCTAAATTCCTTCAGTCTGTGTATTCTTTTGCTAAGGACCTTTAAGAGAATGAGAAAAAGTATAAATGTTCAGTCTTTCAATCTTACAGGACAACACCAGTATCTTCTAATCTCTTCTCTAGATTTATATTAGTAAACTCAGAAAACATGAATAATATCAATCATAAATCTGTATCACTAATAACATAATTGATCAAATCCCATTATGTTGTATCTAAGAAACTTTCACTGTATGGACTTTTAGAGTAGTTTGGATTACTTAACCATATTTAAAAAAAAAAAACTGCACTGAGCATGAATTCCAAGTTCCAGCTAACAACATAAAGGAAAATAGTGGGAAATAAGCTTCCAAACATGCAAAATATACTTAACCATATTTATCTTGTTGGAATGCTACGAAAATTAACTGATACAATGTGTATGGTAACTTATCTGGTATGTTATTTAGCAAAACATAGTGTTAACCTAAAGCTACCATTACTAATCTTCCAACTGTAAAATATCTGTACACTGAAGGATTTCAAGTAGAAATTGAATAGTTCTTTGTAAGGTTTATTTCAGAGGTAGAACCTATGCTAGAGGTAGGGATGAACCAAACTCCTGTGATCCCTTCTATTTCATGATGCTCTACTTTTATAGAAACTGTTCTGTGATGTGTCACAATGCAGATCTTTATTGCAAACTCTGGCACTGATTGTGTAGCTTATCAGAAGAGAGAAGACATATTTTTAGAGAGGGCTTTGGAAATCTAAACTCTCAGGACATTTTGTTGTGTATTCATATGTGCTGAGGAGTAGGAGAAATGCTTGTTGCAAAAGCCTTAGTAATGTACAAAAAAATGATTTGCATTTTTCCAAGTAGATTCTTTTATGTTAAAGGCTTTAGAACAGTGGGCAACAGAACCATTTACAGCAACAAGAATAAACTTTAATTTAACCAGAACATTTGATTAACTACCATTTCAGTTTCATCCAACATGCTGGATAATCAAGTTATAACAGTACTTTGATATAAGCGGTATGTAAGGTTTTGCCATGGAGTGTTTTTCAAAGTCCTAATTTAACATTTTTAAATATTTATAACAATTCTCACATATCAATGAATATCAAGGCATAAAAGTGCTTGCTTTAACTGTGAATATAAAAAAGAAAGAAAAAGATGTGAGATGGAATGAAGGGCAAAAGTTCTTTCAATATTATTGACTGTTGTAGAGGTAGAAGTTTTGAAACTTATAATCATACACCACACCATAAGCCTTTGAATTCATACCATGCCTGGACCATTTTCTTCCTGAATGCCATTAAATGAATCTCTTTGAGCCTTAGTTCTATTATGTAAAAATGTGGCTAAACAGGTCTACTCTCTAGAATTGTTAAATATTTCATGAATATAAATTACCTTGGCAGAGGCTATTAAATGGTTTCTAAATTATCATCATTGTAAGACATTATTATAAAAAATATTTTCTTTTTTCATTTAACTACTAGTTAGTGATCCTTGACTTATGCCAAGTATAAAGCTAGGTGCTAGGGATTCCACTGTAAATGGGAAAGGCATGTTCTGGCTAAAATGGAGCTGACATTATATTTGGCCTCAAGCAGTACAGAAAATCAAATAAAAATTTACGCTTTTTGATATGCTAAGAAGTAAGTATGCCGGGGTGCCTGGGTGGCTCAGTGCTTAAAGCCTCTGCCTTCAGCTCAGATCATGATACCAGGATCCTGGGATTGAGCCCCACATAGGGCTCTCTGCTTGGTGGGGAGCCTGCTTTCCACTATCTCTCTGTCTGCCTCTCTGCCTGCTTGTGATCTCTGTCAAATAAATAAATAAAATCTTTAAAAAAAAAAGAAAGAAAGAAGTATGCCATTGCCTAGGAAGAACACTGCTGAACCTGTTTTTGAATATTTCCTCAGAGAAGGATTCTCAGGGAGGATATATTTACTCCCAGATTTTTAAAATGAAGAATTAGCCAGATAAAGAGTAAAGGACAAAAGGTTGTATTCATATGAAAAGAAAGTTCAAGTTCACTGAGATCCTCCCCCACTCCCAAAAGTTTCTCTTCTAGGAACTGGTGGGAAAATAGTGTACTGAAGCAAAAACAGTAAGAGGAGCACAAGATGAAGTTGAATATGAGCACACAGACGAGATCAAGGAAGAGCTTGCAAAGTTTCGTAAAGAATTTTTATTTTTTTTTCAAGTTCAGTGAGAATCTATTTAAACATGAAGATCACATAATCTTTTTTTATGTTTAAAATATTCTTCAGCTGCTCAGTGAAGAGAGGAAAGAAGAAGAAAAAAGAACTATCATAAAGTGATATTAATGATTCAGGATTAAAGGTAATGTAGTTTGCATTAGTGAAAGGATAGCTAAGATGGAGAAGAGTGAATACATTTGAAATAATTTTGGTGTAGAAGAAGTGAGGTTTTAATGTTTAAGCTTATAATCACATATCACACTATGTGCCTCATGATGAATCAGGTAAATTAGAGAGTTCATGAGTCACCCAAGAGTTGTGGGTTTTGCTACTAAGTGACTGGTAATATCATTTACTCTAATAGGGAATGCTGGATGAGGAATAGATTAGAAAAAGAAAAATTAAAATTTCTAGCATGGGCTACAGGTACCTAGAAAGCACCAATGTGGAGTTGTCAAGTAGGCAGATAGTGAGTTTAGATAATCCAGAAATGGTCTGGGATAGAATTATTCATTTAAAACCATTAATATTAAACCTTAAATATCTCACAATTTAATCTATCAATTATATCTCACTAGAGCTGAAAAAATTAGAAAAAAATCATTAGCACATAATTTTTATAATCATAGATACAAATAATGTTACTAAGGGATGAAAGATCTAGAAATATATAGTACCCAGGATATATCCTAAAACCTTGAAAAAGATAGAAGAGCAAGAATTCAACAAAGGACACTAAAATGTTGAAGTCTGTGAGTTAGGAAGTTGAACGGGATATTGTCTTAGAAGCCAGGAGGGAGAACAATATTTCAACAGTAGTCACTAAATCTAAAGAAGCTTGTTAGTTGAAAAGAGTGGAGTGGAATAGTGTGCCTCATTCAATCATTCCGCAGAGAATAATGAACTTAAAATCTACTTTGTGGTAAGGATTCTTCAGTCACCAGAGAAACAGTAGTGAAGTAATATAACAGTGGGCAAACATTTCTGCAATTATGGAGATTATATTCTGGAGAAGGGAGGCAGATTAGAAATAAGAAAAATATGGAGTATGTAAAACATATGGCATGTTAGATACTGTTAAGTTCTAAGAAGAAAAATAAAGGGGAGGTGTTAAGAATTCTTGGAAAGATTTTGCCAAATTTGGGTAGTTTTGACCTTTACATTTGGAAATGTGAGGACAATTTGTAACTCGAAAGAGAGTAGAGAGAAATGCTCATGATGAAAGTCTGTTGCAGAACATTGAAGACTAACAGGAAGAAGAAAACTCAGACACTTAAGAGTAGAAAATTCTTCCAGGAACGCTTGTTGTGAATAGGAAATGACATGGGGCTATATGTGGAAGGAAATGTGGGGTCAAGGAGGGTTTATTGATTTATGTATTTGATATATTTATTTACTTCTAAGGAGGGATATCATGTTTGCATGCCGAGATGTATGTTCTAGCAATGACTAACAATTTATGAAAATACACAAAGAAACAACAGAATATATAAAGGAAATTATGGGACAAACTGACCTAATCCTTTTTAACAGCTAAGAATGGGGGAAAAAAAAGATGAGTGAGA
The DNA here is from genome assembly GCF_010015895.1 of Lontra canadensis. Lineage (NCBI taxonomy): Eukaryota > Metazoa > Chordata > Mammalia > Carnivora > Mustelidae > Lontra > Lontra canadensis. The sequence goes on along the minus strand of NW_022631045.1, from coordinate 1,773,990 downwards.
ATATATTAGTTTATAATAAGATAGCAAATCGATGTGGTATTATAATCATTTGAGGGTGGTGATTAAAAAAAAGAAGAAGAAGAAGTTTTAAGTGTTTGCCAAAGGATAGTTCAGTTCAGTAAAGATTAGAATTGTCAGTTGTATTCAGTGGAAGAAGAAGAATCAAAGATGCTGAGATTATTTTTGAATGAGTGATTACAAAAATGAATTTTGAAACTAAGCAAAAAAGGAAAAAACTAAGCAAAAAAAAAAACAATGAAACTAAGCAAAAAAATATATTATGTACAAGAGAGAGCCAATGAATAAAATATCTTAATGAGGTCTAATATTTAAGGCAGGGGTATTCACAGGGCACTAAAGTGGAAGTGTACATCAGCGGGAGAGGTTTTTGAAAGTAAGGTTCAGTAAAGAACTCAAAAGAAAGGGAATAGTAAATTCTTTTGAAAGCAAGTGTTCTGGAAATTGTTTTAAAATATGCATTTAGGTCAATTTTTGTGCTGAACTTTCCATTTTTTCCTAACCCGCTAATTTTCACTCCCACAACTTAAGTAAGGAAGCATTTCGCATCAATTGGCTGGGGGCAAGGTGTCAGAGTGGAAAATAAAGTAGTCTTCAAGGTTTCCTGACTTTCATTATTAAAAGTTAAAGACCTAAGATTGAATATTTGTTGGGGAGTTTAGAAAGAGAAAAGTCAAGGATAAAGGTAGATATTCTGTATGAAAGACTAAGAGTGATTTCTTCAGACAGATCAGGATTTTGTGCTAGTAAAGTAACAGGATGCGAGGTGATGAGTTAAGGTACATGGGAACACAAGAAAGATACAATACCTATAGTTTTAGAATGTATGGAAGGAGCACCATCTACAAAGCAACAAAGAGAACCACATTGGCATGTATGGACAGAGGTGCATATGCTTTCCACATTGTTGACATGAAATAATGTTCCTGGAGCATGATACTGCACACAGGAGGGTGAAGTTGGGACTGAAAAATAGAAATTTAAAGGAGAAACTTATCAGTCCTACATAGAATAAGGACTCAGATATCAAATTAGATTGACTCAGGAAAAAAAAAAAAAAGAAAGAAATCTAACTTTTTTTGCATACTTTATTTTATGGATTAATATTCAAAACCTCTTCATAAACGCAGTTTCCCCTCTTCCTCGTCCAGCTCTACTGGAAGCCAGGTAATCTGAATATAGGGTGCTCTTCATCTCGGAGCTCATTCTTCCACCTGCATGTAGAAATTTATGGAGGAAGTCATGGGAAACCAAGTAAATGTTACCTTCCCCTGTTCAGAAGGCCATTTAGAAAAAAAAAAAAAAAAAAAAAAAAGGTCATTTCACTGTTGGTAGTAGGAGCAAATGCAATCATTAGAACACAACTAAAAAATTAAAAAAAAAAAAAGAGTTTTAAGGAAGTCGTTTTGTTCTCTAGGGCAAGTGAAACTATAAAAGATACTATTTTGCTCTCTCAAAACTTGGACAAAGAATGTGAACACAAAATGCCCTCAAAAATCAAAACCAAAAATTATGCAAAAGAGACTTAACTCCTCAGAACACAGAGGAATCATTATAGCTATTGTAGGAAAGAATCCATTTCAGAGGGAGAAGGACAAACTTAGAAATGCCCCCACAATGGAGTACAAGATTGTCAAGAAAGTTTTAATGTGTAAATGTAATCTGATTCTTAGTCTAGACAAATCTTAAGTGGGGCTCCAGTACAGGAACCAGTCATTCTTGATAGTATGCTGAACTTTGGGTCTTTCAGTATTCAAGCAGAAGTTAGAAGTTAGATTTAAGCATCCTTCTGCAAGTTAGGACAAGGTGAATTTTAAGGTCCCAATAAACACTGAACATTTATATAAAATATAGAAATTCATACAAAATATAATGATGGAATGGAGGGCAGTTTTCCCAGTGTGGATGGAAAGGAACACTTGTTTATGCATATATTTCATTATCATTGGTCTTGTTAAAACCTCTTAGAACTGAGAATTTTTGGCATTTCTAAATTTGCAAAAAAGATATAGAATATAGTATATTAAATGTTATTTGAAATAGGATGTAACTATGAAACATTATATGAAATAATAATGAAATTTGTGTGAAAAAATTTATAAAGGGAGTTAATAAAGATTAAGTGAATGCATATTTCATTTTGTTACATTATTAGAAAATTAGATACACTTTTTTTATCTGGTTAGTGAAGAGCTGTCAATATATTCCATTTCATAACTCCTCTTAACATGTATACTACACATCCATCAATGAAAGGAAGATATTACACAAAGGCATGACTATCAGAAGGCAGGAATCATGGGGACCATTTTAGATACTAGATATCACATACTCATAAATTTAAAAGCTGTTTAGTAATTATGTTAGCTAAATAAGAAAGAACATGATATTACTGAGGCCATTGAATAAAAGCGTTGAGATTAATAGGAAGAATTGATATTGCATTTGAATTTTGCTAGTTGCTGTGTTATATACTTAAGTGTATTATCTTACTTAATTCTCAAAGTAATCCCATTAATTCAATAACATTAATTAAATGATTAATTAAATAACAATAATTCAATAACATTAATTCAATAACTTAACATAATAAGAGAGAGATATACCCCAAAACAGTTGGTGGATTGGACCACTCTACCCCTTTTTTATAATATAAATATATACCATACTCCTTGACTTGGCACTTTTCAAAGCCTCCCAATAGAGAGTTGAATTATATTTCCACACCCACTGATTTGGGGCTGTTTTATGATTTCTTTTAAGTCATAATTTAAACTTCTTTTAAATCATAAACATGATTTCTTTAACCAGCAGTATATGGAAGGAGCAATAGTGTGCCAATTCTGAGCAGAGGTGTTAAGCAGCATCACATATTTTTTTCTTGATCTTCTTGATCCTCTTGAACTGCAATACTCAGCCTGAGTTCCAGAAAGAAAGTTATATTAAGTGGACCTGCATGGAATATTGGTGCTAGAACAGCTGAACCCTACTAAGCAGAGCAGAGCCATATCCACAGTCAACCTGTAAACCAAGAATTGTGTTTGTGAGCCACTGAGATTTGGGGGTCATTTATTGCAGAAGAAAACGTTGATGGATACAGTAGTAGACAACCCAACCAGTTACAGAACTAGTGAGTAAAAATTTGACCTCTGGCTGTTTGACCTCAGAGCCACTGCTTGAAAATGCAGTGAGTTTTTGTTTCTAGTATCAGTAAAAATGAAATCTGGACCTCGTTTATTTAAACAGTTTCCACTTATTTGTTCAGGACTCATATGCCTATCGAGTAACCTAAAATGTGCCCAGCTCTGTGCAATTCTAACAAAAATAATATAGAAGTAAATAAATTATTATCCCTGCACTCAACAAGTAAAAACAAGTAAAACAAAAAACAGTGCTGAATTATTCCCTTTTTACTGTATTAACTTCTTTCTTATAAGTTTTTATTTAAAGTTGTTAGTTAATATACAGTGTAATATTAGTTTCAGGTGTAGAATTTAGTGATTAACTCTTAAATCTAGATTACAGTAATATCTGGAAGTATTACCCCAATTTACTCGGAGTTAAGTCCACAGAGAAAAGTGAAGGCTAATTAGAAATGGTTTGTTGCTTAATTTTTAAAAAATAAAATTTAAGTTTACGTGGATTTGAGGGTTAACGAATAGCAGACCAAGTGTCCTAAGTAAGAATACATAACATTATTTTATTACGTAATGGTGTCATGAATGTATTGAGCTTTATATACTTTATTTCATCTATATACTCATTTTTTAAACTAACATCTTTTTTTAATGTTTTTTTAATTTAAATTCAATTAGCCAACCTACTGTATCTCACTAGTTTCCGATGCCATCTTCAACAATCCATCAATTGTGCGTAACACTCCGTGCTCATCACACCACACGCCCTCCTTATTGCACATCACCCAGCCACTCCATCCCCCACCATCCTCCCCTGAAGCAACCCTATTAGTTTCCAATTGCTAAGAGTCTCTCATGGTTTTTCTCCCTCTCTGATGACTTTCCATTTAGTTTTCTCTCCCTTCCACAATGATCCTCTGTGTTTTTTCTTATATTCCACATATGAGTGAAACCATATAATTGTCTTTCTCTGACTGACTTATTTCACCCCACATAATACCCTCCAGTTCCATCCATGTCAATGTAAATGGCAAGTATTCATCCTTTCTGATGGCTGGGTAATATATACATTCACTTTATTTAATAAATGAGAAATGTGAGGTTTAAAATTGGTAAGTAATGTAAACCGAAGTTAATCAGTGGCATAACCTAGAATCTTACTTAAGTCAGTCTCATCTGAAAGCTTCTGTGCTTATCCACTCTTCAGGGATGCACCCTTTTAATAAACAGTCAAGGAACACTAACTTCTCCTTAACCACATAGATGTGTCCCCAAAGGCCCCAAGGAAATTTAGTGAAGTAGGAAAGCCTGGTACTTCTGTATGGAACTCATCAAAAACTAGAATACCTTCTCTTTTCCATTATGTAAGACAATCAACATTTCTTTCAACAGGTAATACCTGGTAATGTAACCAGAGCCAATAGCTAACAGATTATAGAGGGAGTAAAGCTCTAGAATACTGTCCAGAATTTATGTATCGCTTGATAAGTGTTAAATTTACTTATAGTAATAATTGGAAAAAACTGTATAAAATCCTTCCTTATGAATATATGAATCTATAGGATAGAATAAATATTTCAAATTTCCCAAATTCAAATATTAATGCTGGTGATTGATGTGATGAGTTGCTTAAGAGAGCTAATAAATTGCGGTAAATTTTGTCTAAATCAGAATGACATGTCGTTAAAATAAATATTATGTGATGATTTGCATTCCTATTTATTTTTTCCTTAGTTATCAGGATTTAATTAAAAAAAAAAGCTGTAATAAGGGGTGCCTGGGTGGCTCAGTGGGTTAAGCCTCTGCCTTCAGCTCAAGTCATGGTCTCAGGGTCCTGGGATCAAGCCCCACATTGGGCTCTCTGTTCAGTGGGGAGCCTGCTTCCCCCTCTCTCTCTGCCTCTCTACCTACTTGTGATCTCACAGTCCTAAAACCTAAAATCTATATTCTTGATTTAAATTTAATCAGTGACTTTTACAATTTGTTTGTTCCATAAGGCATAACATTATAGAGGATTCCTTAGTATTCCCCTAATGGTTTATGATTTAGAGAAAACCATTTTTTTGTTTTTGCAAAGATACCATGCATAATTATTTAAGATAGCTCTGTGAATTCCCTGACAACTGTTAAATCTTTACATTTTATATGGAAAATAGAGATACAAGTTTTTTCTTAGATTTCAAATGAAATTTCTTATCCTTCAATGGCTTTCTTATCTGAACTTTCTTCTGGCTATTATGCTTTGCCCTTACATTTATCTCTATTTAATTTATTCCTTCAAAGAAGCCCTCTTTAAAGGGATTCCTTTTCTTCTCTTATAATTTTAGGTAGCTTCAATTTTTTATAACACTAGAAATTGCCTTTCTTAATTTATTCAGTGATTCAGAATTTTTTTATAGTAAGTGTATTGGTAATATCTAATCCTTTCTAGATAATTAATTCTTTTAATTTATTCTACATATGAATGTAGTGGAATCTGTTGCCTTTAAACAAATGTATTCGTTCATCAAGTATTTTAATTAGTATCTATTATATGACAAGTGTTCATCTAAACAGTGGTAGATATATTTTTAAAATAAACTTCTAGATATATCTGTATGTTTCTTACACTCTGACTACATCTTCTTTTATCTCTATTTGACAGAAATTTTGTGATATCTTCTACATGAAGATAAGAAAGATAATTCACTCCTTTAATTAGATTGTTCAACATTTAAAAATTATTGATTAGTTTAGAATGGTATCTTTAGTTTTACAACTTATTATAGAAGTCAAATTACTTCTTTGACGCCTTATATGATGAAAATAATCTACATCAGATGTTTGCAAATATTTTTTGTAAAGGGGCAGTTAGTAGATATTTTAGACTTTGTGGTCCATATGGTCTCTGTTACAACTACTAAATTCTGTCCTTGTGGCACAAATATGGCCATAGACAATACTTAAATTAATGAACGCGGCTGTGTTCCACTAAAATTTTATTTATAAAAACAGGCAAGAGGCCAGATTTTTCCCTGGGGCCATATTTTGCTAACTGCTGATATATATTAATTAGTTCTCTATGGTAATCTATTTTATAAAACATATACATTACTTGCATAGTCAACAAAACCACTAAGCTATTTAACTAGATAAAAAATTATGATAATTTTTCTACTAACTATTCTGCTGAGTTTCCAGGCTGCTCTTGATTCTTGGTGCAGTGGTTTATAAGAAGAACCTGGAGATAAACAGTATGGATTCAAGTCCCAGCACTATAGCTTTATCAAGAATATCATGTGAGGCTTGTGTTTGTATGTTTTAAACCACAATTATCTTCATCTACCCAATGATGACAATAAAAATATGTATCACATAGTATTTTAAGTAGTAGGAAGTGCTAAAATCAGAATTCAGGAAATAATAGGCACTTTATTAACATAAACTATTGTCTTTGTAGAGATATTAGCTTCTCTAGCTTCCTTAGGGAATAAGGACCTTAACGTGTTATTTACAAGAGTGCAGAGACATTAAAGAGTATGAGAAAAATCTTTCTGAAAGTGAAGAATTGAAATGATGCCAGGATTTTTTCTGATATGAATGATTTGAAAACTGAAGAATGTTTAGGAGGAAGAGTCTTCAAGATACCAACTTCCAAACACCTATTTTATATTCTAAAGGAGCAAGATATTAGTGCATTTTTCCTCATAAATTCTGATTATTATGTTTTTTCCCTATCTAATCTTTGTTAAAAACATGTTTGCATTAAAAGAAAACATCAAAGGTCACATTACTGAAATATCATTTCACAATAACCAGTGATTGCATAGAATTAAAATCACTAGTGAGCTGAAATTACAAACAGTGGCTAGGAAATGAATGTGTATTTGAATAATCTCTAAATGTCCTCAGTGAACAGGTTGGATGATTTTATATTCATAGAAGTGTGATGAAGATTTAGATTATTTTTCTTTTTAAAATTATTTTACTTCAGTAACTTTCATACCACTGGAGTAGAAAACAGTCATCAAAATATCATTGACACTCATGCCATTAAATATACTGGAAAAAAGTTTCTGTCAAAGCAATATGTGTGCAATGTGTTGGTGCTTTTCCTTATGGTGAGTAGAACACAAAACCCTGATGATGTGTTCTGTTAGTAAAGTGAAGCTGCCAACAGCAGATCAATATTGGGGATGGCTATCACTGCTGAAGTATTCACTAATGGCTATTCTAGGTCCCAGGGCAGTTGAAGAAAAGCAAATTGTATCTTAATAAGAATTACAGGTCAGTAGTGACAGGGAAATACTGAACATAATGTGGAGAGTTTCAAAGTAATTTTTATCATGGATTGATGCATTCTTAGAGTCTAACAAATCTTGTTTAATGTCCAGTATGTCACCACATGACAAGGTAAAAACTGATTATAATAATTTAATTGTTTTAAAATTTGATTTGGCAATGAGGTGTCTGCAATGTACAACTCCAGGGAATGCCATCACACTGGAATGCATGCAAACTCCATCCACTATAAAACTAAGGCTTAATTTTCCATACCTTGATATGCCCTCTCCAGCTATCTAATAGTGTTCTTAGAGGCGTACAATACAGAAGCCCTGTTTGACTGCAATATTAAGGATCTCAATTATATGCTGCTTAATGTGATCTGAATCCAATTTCATAAAAACCAAGTACAAACTGGTAAAGCACCTTTACAATTATCAGAGGCAAAAATTCCTTCCATCTTTTTGTTTTGCCTTCCCTAACATATATCATCGACCCTATGGTCCATGGTGGGTCCTCAAGCTCCAGATATCTTGACCACATTCCAGAAAGCAGGAAGAAAAAGTTGGAGAAGAAGCTTTTGTTTTTCTTTTTAACATTTTCTAGGTATTGCATACAGTACTTCTACTTAAATCCCATTGGCAAAAACTTAATCACAGGGCCACAGAGGATGTAGGGGAAACTGGGAAATGTTCTCATTATTCTGGCTGACCATCCAGAATGTGCCTGTATAAATACTTTAGGTATTAGTAAATTTTAAGACACTATTACAATATTAAAATACGCTTCACACATAGTATACAGTAAAAATTATGGCAGATATTTATTTTATTGGAATCATTACATTTTAAGTCATAGTTGTATTTATTTTCTATTACTTCTATAACAAATTTTCACAAATTGAGTGGGTCAACACAACACAAAATTTCTATGGATCTGATTCCTAGATTTATGGTCTCTTCATTTTCAAAGCTGCAATGGCAGGCTGAATCTTATCATTTTCACCTTCACTTCTGCCTCCCTCTTAAGCTTTCAAGGACTCTTGTGATTACATTCAGTCTACAGGGATAATTCAGGAGAAAGTTCTTTTTTAAAGATCTTCATCATATCAGATAAGCAATCTTAATCCATATGCAAATTTAATTCCACTTTCCATGTAAAGTAACATTCACAGGTTCAGGGATTAAAACATGGACATCAATGGGGGATGTCATTTAGTTTATTGCAGTTATACAAAATAATTCTCAATTTTCACATTTTAAAAGTTTAATATATTTTGGTCTCAATATATTGCTAGGATACTAAGGAACTTTAAGAAGGAAACCTGGCCATATTATTGAAGTAAGTGGTAGAGATAAAACCACCTCACACTGATCTAGTCCCAGATTTCATCACAGTTATTATGTTCTATCTCAGTAATTTGGACAGAAGGATTGGGAAAACTGTCATGGGGAAATAGAAATTTGTCCTGTCACCACTCTAGGACTTGTCACACTTAGACTACATACAGATTAGATTACCACTTTTTTAAAAAATGAAGACAAAATATTTGTTTGTTCATCTTTCCTGTGTAGCAGAATCTGACTGCCAAAAAAATCACTTAAGGTAAGTGTTTTAGTCAGATTTTCCAGTAAAAAAGAATCAGTGTTTGGAGGAGTAAAGAATTAACTTACATAGTCTTGTACATTTGCAAGTCTGAAATTATCAGGGCAGACTATCAAGAGTTGACACTGCAGCTTTGAGTCCAAAGGGGTTCTATGGGTATTATAACCTAACCAATTTGATACGCAGTATTAATTAGCACAGTAAAGGATACTAAGGGATAAAAGATGAGTATATTCATCATAGCACAGAATGATGAAGGCATCAGAAGTAGATCCAACATGTCTCTCATGGTGTAAAGAATATTGAAAGTATAAAATCTGTTACTAAGAATTTTTTATTTCATGATCGATAGCTGCCAGGGGTAAATAGTTCTTACCAAAAATCCATTTATTCATTCAGTCATCTAACAGATTATTAAATTGCCTTCCATAAACTAGGTATATTCCCTAAGTTGTACACATAAATTAAAAATGAGAAAAATGCCTGCTTGCAGGGAGCTTACCTTCTAGTAATGCTGTGAGACAGTTCATTTCTTGGTTTATCCACCCTAGAGCAAACACCTCCAGGATTCAGACCTATTCACATTCATCTCAGCAGTTCCTCTCAGTCACACTCTAGGGTACTACTTTAACAGGATCTAAATCTCCACATTCTAAAGACAGCTCAAGCAATTAACATCTCCTAAAGGGAATCTAAATGCAAACAGCTTTTGCAAAGCAATATCCCTGAAGGGGACTCTAAGCACCTAACCCCTAAGGAACAACTTATGCAAGTAAGTATCAGTTGAAGCAGTTTACCCTTAATAAATATTTATTCAAACTAATGCCCTGGAGCACATTCTACAGTCTAGTTACCATCCTATGCACTCACACTCACACACTCACATGCATATATACACATAAATGAATATCGTAAATTCTCATCAGATAAGATGGAAAGAACAGGATGCTAAAAGAAGTAAAAGCTTAGAATTTGAACTACTGGCCTGTTAAGAACATGAATAACAAGATCGTCCTCCAAACTTATTTAGATGGGTAAGTGTAGTTTATTAAACACAAACACACACACACACACACACACACACTTTTTTCACCTCAGCGCATTAAGTAACACACACCACACAGAGTATACTCCTTTCCAAAGTATATATTTGGCTTGATTGGCGAGTGCTCAATGCTTCAATTCATTGGAAGTATAGATAAAAACTAGATAAAAACATTAATTCACCAAAAGTATTTTATGAGATTTAACATCCAAACTATGAATTGGTAATGTGATGTGATTATGCAGATAAGTGTGGGAAATTAAAATTGGTGGTCACTATCCTTTAGCTATTTTTTTTCAAAATTGAAATGGAAGATAGAAGATTGAAGATACACACAAATTCAAAGGGTGAAATTAAGCACAGATAGAACTTCTACAAAAAATGTTTTCAATTTAGTATCTGAGTAAAGGATTGGAATAAATCCTGAGAGTTCCAACATTTGGTATACATGAAAGAACACCATAATGAACAAAAATTGACCTGTGGAAAACCAAAACCATTAGCTTTAACTTGGAAACATACATTAGACTAATATTAGAAATATTAATATGTTAGAAATATAAAAGACTAAAATGAAATTATATTAGAAATCACTGCTACAGTGTTTAAGTGTTTTTAAGTACTTATTTAAATTATTAATTTTCACAAGGCATTCTATCAATTTGAAAGATAATAGCACTGGATTGTTATCTTTTGAATGCTTAACCAGAAAAACCAAAGAGTTTTCATATCTTTATTAATTTTAGCTTTGGATGTTAGTAATTCATATCCCCAATTAAGAACACTTGCAGAAAATCAAAGATATGAGGTTATACACTTTGGTACTATTAGAAACCAAGATTATTCTCCAAAATCTGCACTTCACACAACACCAAAATTTATAGAACATAATGGTATACAGTCTCTTAACTATAGAGAACAGGACTTGAACTAAATAATGAATATGGGAATCCTTCTGTTTATAGGGCCCTTGAGCAGATACAATAAAAAACAAATTCCTGTGAGTTGGTTCTTATTTTAAAAAAATTTTAAAGGAGATTTAAATATTATTCTCATGATTTCTAGAATCTCTTTACTCCCTGGGTCCCAATTTTGTGCATGCCATCATCACAGCAATTCCCGCCTTATTCTAGTAACTTTTGTGGGGGGGGGGTGGCTTATAAAATTTTGCTGTTCCACTTTCTTCCTGTAACTAATTTTTTTTCCTCTATGACTTCCAAAAGCACAATACCTGAGGTAATTGATACTGATCAGAAATGACTAAAAGGTCAGATATCACTCTAACTAAATACCTGTTTCTTTTTTAGTATATACTAGTTTAAGGGAGACATTTGGAAGATGATACTCCTAATTTTTGGATTAAGCTAGGAGAATGTGACCAGAGGTAAAGTAGAAAGGATTTTTCATTTCCTCCAAACGATAGAAACACAAGTAACTTTTTCACCTGTATACTGAACATATTTGTAGTTATCACATTTAGAATCAATTCTTGGGGCTTATGGTTGGCTCAGTTGGTTAAGCACCCAACTTGTGGTTTCAGCTTAAGTCATGATCTCAAGGTGGTGAGATCAAATCTCCACTGGGCTCTGTACTCAATGTGGAGTCTGCTTGAAAGTCTCTCCTTCTCTCTCTGCTCCTCCCCCTGGCCTTTCTCTCTCTCTGAAATAAAATCTTTAAAAAAGAGAGAAAATCAATTCTTCTTGTCATGTTTGGCTGCTGAGGGAGAGGGCAGGACTTAAAAATAGTAAATTTCTGAAAGTGTTTAAAAGTTGGCCTTTTTCAAATAGCAAATTCTTGAGTTCTATCTAGTCTATTAGCTTTTAAGCCAGTTTTCCCTACTTTTAGTCCCCTGCCATTTTAACATTATTCAATCTATATTTATTCTCTGAACACTATTCAGTCTATATATATTCTCTGCACTTTACATATAATTGTTTATGTGCTCCTGTATGTATGTTTCTGCATAGTCATGTATATGTGTTTTTATGCATGTATATGTGTGTGCAAATAACTATACATATATGCATGTGCAATATATTACATATGATTATGTATATACATGTGCATGTGTGTATATATACACACATATTCCTTATTCAGAATTTCTTAGATGCTTATAATAATAAAAGTGTAGCACTTTTAAAAACAGATTTAATTTATTTGAGAGAGAGAGAGAGAGAACAGGAGTGGGAGAGAGGCAGAGGGAGAGGGAAGCAGATCCTCCACTCAGCAGGAAGTCAAACGTGGGGCTCAATCCCAGGACGCTGGGATCATGCTCTGAGCCAAAGGCAGACGCTTAACCAACTGAGCCACTCAGGAGTCCCAAAACTGTAGCACATTTATAATATGAAAGGCTATCATATACTTCTCTAGACTTCCTGTGTTGTTCTAAGAATAACTTTCCACTAGTTAATATAGCCAATTTTGTTTTAGTTTATTGGAAGCAGTCATGTGTTAGTGAAAAACTTGTTAGGATGAGGACTTCCATCAGTCTATTACAATTTTCCTTAATTTGGCAGCCTCATTTAGGTAATCTGGCCAGTGGCCTAGAATATAATTTTATCATCATACTCATATGATATGTAGTTCAAAATTTCCAATAACTTAATTCTCTACTAGACTATATTTTACAGTTGTATAGTATATACTTCAATTCATTTATTTTCTTTGTAGATTTCTACCATTTACTCTAACCACCTTTCTCAATTGGCTTATAATATCTGCTACTAAAGTCAGTTTTTGATTAAGGAAAACTGACATTCTAATTTATTAAATAAAATTTTATTTGTCCTCTTCCCACTCTGTTCTCCCTAAAACATGTGGGCTTTTTATCAATCAGATGATGCATCAACTTTCTACTTGGTTATAAGATGAATAAGACTTTCAAGTGTGCTTCACATGATCCTTTCAAGAAGTTTCACTAAACACCTAGAAGATCATGCCTTCTCAGCTCTAATTCTTAAAGTATAGATATTGTGTAATGTCGATTGTGATTGATTTAAAAACAAAAACAAACAAAAAAAAACAGAAAATCCAGACACTTCCAATTTACTTTTTAAAGAACTCTTAAAAGGAGAATGAAATAAGATAAATTATGTGCATTTTTTTAACTAGTATTTCTCATGTGTGAAAGATCTATAATTCACAAACGTCACAATTTTAAGTGAGTTATATGCAGGTGCATTCCATGATTGAAGTAAGGCAGAAAGCTCTCTGCATTGTAAAAGGATTTATTTTTGTCCTCTACACTTTAACTCTGTTTCAATTCATTTTCAACTATATTTTCCTGGAGTTATTTACTTATTGATTTGGGCTGAATGTTTTGTTGGCAGGATGAACTGTATGAGGAAAGAGAATTCATATACTACCAGAATTTGGCACAATATTTTTCTATTTTGTATTGCTAACAGAATATATAACATTGGATCACAACTCAACTCTTGGTAGAATTAAAATAATAAGACTAGAGCTCTAGTCATAAACCAATGACATATAAACCATCCCATTACATAAGTTTGTTTATTTTAAAGAACAAAGCATTACAACCCAGCCATTCTTCCCACCCTCTGGTGCTTTATGAGAACTTCTAAACTCATTTTTTTGTTTGTTTGTAACTTTCTAGATGTAATCAGTTCTGTGCTTTTGACAGTTAGCTTGTATTCTTTTTAACATCATTGATTAGAGCTCTTTCTCATCATTTATTCCTGTTTCATTCTATTCTCTGAATTTTCTATTTGAGACCCAAGCTTTTGATTTGTGGATTTCAATATTTTCATGTTGTGCCTTTAAGAATATAGCTGACAAAGCAGATGGAGGGATATTGGACATCTAGGAGGACAGATGTATTCAGTAGAATGCCCAGGATGACCACAAGCAACTAATTAGATCTCCTGTGGGGAATGTTATGCCCTTGAAATACTTTTGTATCCTTGTTGTTTTAAAATCTTTAGAATAAAACTCTGACCCTTATTGTGAGAGCTAATTTTAAATATATATTCTCTACCTTTGAGCGTGCATTTTGCAGAATGGGAGATGAATTGATAGGTCAGATTGAGAAGGATTTAATATCATGGCTAAGAGTGAACTTTTAATTTATCTTAGTTTATCCTCATTTAATCAATTCAGGTCTATACGACAGCATAAAGCATTAACTTTTTGAAGGCTGAATGTGTCATCTTGTAACATATGTTAAATCACGTTGATTGCTAAGGTTTGCAGGATTTAAAAATGTGTCTACTCTTTTTATGCAAGATTTGTGTTGCCTCTCTATGTTACATGACTCTCAAAGCAAATTAAATATAAAAATAAAAACATTTATATTCTATTGCTGTATGTGAATTTAAATTTTGTCCTCTATATCATTGTGTGGAAAAGAAAAAGAAAAATACACAGTGAGAAACTAGGCATGGGGCAAGGTAGAAGCCATGCTCTCTGATGATTCTTTGGTTCCAATGTGAAGAGAGCTGTATCTGTCTTGTACATCACTGGTTTATTCTTCCCTGGTTTTCCAGTCAGATAAATTGCTTCATTGTCTTTGTAATGGAATAAAATATGGAATGAGGTCAGGAGTTTTCCCGCTATTGGATTTCTATGCACACATAAGGAAATATCAAGAGTAAGCAATTAAGTTTTCCCCTAAAAAAAAGAAAGTCTTCCAGTTTCTAAAAGGAATTTCAGTGTAGGTATTGGGATAATCAGGTCTGACATTGAGAGAAGCATGAACTAGAGCTAAGTAGAAAACAACAGTGAAGACAAAATCACATATGAAGATAGCATAGAATGATGCTAAGTTTAGGAAAATGGAAGGCGTTGGTAACCATAGATAGAACTGTTTAGATGGTTTCAAATTCAGAGTTTCTGCTTGCACATGCAGTACTCGAAGATAAGGTTTCCATAGACAATTGTTGTCCCTTATTCCTTATCCCTCAGCATTCATATTTAAAGAATTATCCACTATAGAAAAGTGTATGATGTGAATGATTGTGCTATGCTAAAGGATGCTTAATAACAATTTAAAATACAATTAAATAATGAATTTTTGTACCACCACAAAATCTAAATGAGAATTAAAGTAAGATGTTAGAAGGCTCCAGGTATTAACATCTTTATCCAGGGGGACAAGAATACAAAATTTATTACTGTCTCTGGAAGAGGGGAACATTCATCCCATCTTTCTGTCTTTTTTTTTTACCAGGCTAGTAGGGAAATAAATCCCCTTATTTGACCCCCTTGGACTGCCTGATTTTCTGGCAACATACATCATAAAAATAGAAAGGACCAGAAACTGAGTAGTGAGGAAAAAAGGATAAACTAATACATAAATATAGCAATTATGTTCTACAGAATGCTCAATTCTGCACAAATGTATTAATCTTGAGAAAAAGTTAACTGTTTTCATTTCAGCCACTATAATAGGTAGTATACAGGGAGACTAAACCTTTGAGAGCTGCTTCTTAGGATAGTTGTAATAATTAAACCAGCAGATATTAATCAAATAATGTTATTATTAATTTTATAATTTTAATTATTATGACTATATGATTACAGAATCTTCAATAAAAATTTATTTCTATTTTGAAGAGAACTATTTAGTTAATAAGTATGTGGGTAGCCTGAAATAAATTAAAATCTGAGTAAAATTTAGCTCCTCTGGTATCAAGTTCATTTATTGAGGGGCAGATATCAAAAGATTAAATTATATCATTTATTTTATTTCCCTTTTTAACAAAACCAAGCCCAATAAATAATGAAGATAGATTTTATTCTGTTTTGTGTTTTGCCTTCCTTTAACTTGTGTTCAAGTGAACATATTTTTAAATTTATTTTAAAGAATTACCATATTTAAAACAAAATTTTTTAAACCATTTTAATATATTGATTTGGTGCTTAGAACCATTCACCATTTCCTTGAGGCTTTGGGAACAAAGTCCAAGTTTCTTGGGATAGCAGTGTTTATCATCATCTGGCTCTAGTATCTCTCTCTATATTTCTATTTCCTCAAATTCCCAGCTCTAGGACAGCATACATACCTTCAAACACAAACATGACATGTCCTACTCATACTGAAATTAGTGCATTTCTCTAAATTTCTAAATAAATTATTTTCTATTTTTCTGATTTTGTGCATTGAGTTCATGTTCTCAGGATCTCACATTTTCACTCTTGAATCCTGAGACTTTTCCATATATAACAAAACAATAGTTATAATAAAGCAACAAAAACCATAAAAATATAACTTGAAATCATTTCTATTTGAAGGAATCTAGAATTTTGATGGCTTTTTGGGTGATATAAACCTATCCCAGAAGTCAAAGTTGGCTAGAATCTGAAAAGAACCATGGTATCTGATCTAAAGTCTTTTCTGTAGGCATGATAAATTTTAACTCAATAAAGATTGATTGCTGCTGATTTTTCAATACATATGTACAGAAAGAAGGATATTATATAGGATAATTTGGAAGTGTGTCAGGATTTGATAATCTGCTCATCAAAATGTAATTTCTTCTCTCAAATAGAATGCTCTATGTAAGACCTTTCTCCCCAACCCCTAGTTTGGACTTCCATGGACTTAATGCAAAACTTTAATTTGCTTTTGTGGGTTTTTTTTCAATTAAAGGTAAAGAAATTTGTTTTGATCACATACGATTCAGCAAGTATGACTTAAATGGTTACAAATTTGAAGATTAACTTTTTTACATTTATTTTATTTTGTTATGAATTTTGGATTATAGATAAATGTTATTCTTCTAATGCTAGAGAATAAACCTTAGAAATCACAGTGTTTTAAGATACTAAAGACACACATCCTTGAATAGTATTATATAGTATAGGGCAGGCTTATTAGCAGTATAGCTCAGAAAATGTTTTCTTTGTATTTCACCTAATAGCTATGATGATTGTTCGGTATATTTCAAGACTAACATGATAATCAGATTTCTATATTTGCTGCAGGTAAATGACAGTGTGACTAAGTCCAGCTTTTAGATCAACCTTAAAAAATTTTATGCATGCAAAAACATGATGAGAGTACTGATAAATAAAATTTTAATTCTACAAAACTTAACACTTCTTCACCTCCTATGATGACAGTAACCATCATGATAAGAATTTTAGTCATTCCTGTCAATAGTTTTACTTAGTATAATGACTCTAAAACTAGCTTACGTTTCCCCCCCCACACACACACTGGTCTAATGCTCAAAAAAGAAAGAAAGAAAGAAAGGAAGGAAGAAAGAAAGAAAGAAAGAAAGAAAGAAAGAAAGAAAGAAAGAAAGAAAGAAAGATTACATGCTTTGGTGATAAGTATGTGTGTTTTATTTAAAGGATATTTTCTGATATAATTATTTGGAAATACCCTGATTGTTATATAAGTGCTAGAGCAACATGATACTACTCATGAATTCTGTTTCACTTAAATGAAGTGTTTCACTATGATTAGGCCTATTAGAAATATATTCCCCTGTATCCACAGTGGCTATGCAGAGCAAGTAAGAGTTTTCATGCAATGTAAGATATTCTCTGATTATTTCTGCTTGCTATTCTTTTATTTTTATTTATTTATTTATTTATTTATTTATTTTATTTCATTATCTTTTATTTTATTCTTTTATCTGTTATTCTTTTCATTTAACAAGGAGATTTGAAATAAATTAGCTTTATCATAGCTGATTGTGCATATATATTTTGCAGGTAAAACATGTTATTTAGGAAGGAGAAATAAACTTTTTCTAATTTTGGTAGGAAAACCATCAACTTGTTAAAACTTGTTAAAAACAAATGCTTGTTTTTAATTAGATGACTACTGAGTTTGTTGTAACCAAGATATGCTTAAATTGTATCATATTGATTCAAAGTATACATATATTTATTCTACAGGTAACAGTCGAGTTGAATTTATAAGTGCAGCTTAACTGACTTATAAAAGGCAAAAATTATTTTCATGAAATTAATTCTTATGATGAAATTAATGACATGAACAGGATATGATGATGATGATGGTTATTTGTAATGTCTCCAACAAGGGATATCAATGTCTTAATTTAGTGCATTCTAAAATATATAAAGCAAGCTAACAATGAGATTGTTTGACATGTTCTATTGATCAAATAATGCATTTAACAAAAATAACACATTTAATGTATGTTGGATTTCACAGCTTTCTCTTCCTCTCTTGTTCCAAATATTTTTTACTCTAACATACTTTGTAATGAGGTAATACACTCAGGACTTGACTATGGCTTTAAATATACAGATAATGTTGCCAGAAGATGAAATAAATTTTTCCAGTTAAGACTTTGCAAATTAAAATACTTTCTTCTTAACTACAGTGTTACTACAGACTAAAAATTGAAATCTCTTAATCACATCAGGGTAACAAAAACCTTTGGTAGATAGCACAATGTTATGGAGAGAACGAAATAAAAGGAATTAGAAGGTGTGATTTAGGATAATAAACAGTCTACGACATTAGCCAGATTAGCTTTACTAGGATATTGCCATGTTCATAACAGAAGGTGATGCTATATTATTTTTCAGAGTCCTTCCGACTTTAAATCATCATTATTTACAATAGACTCCTGGTTTCTACAGTAGCCAGGACATCCAGGCTGAGTGGGACTGAATGGGACTTGACTATGGTAGATTAAAACTAATTCAGTTGTGGCACTGAATAAGTTAATTGGGAAAATTTGGAAAATAACCATATCTTTTCTAACACTTAATATTTTTATAAATGTATCAAAACTAAACAGTACTACTACTAACAGTAGTAAATTCATCAATTTAAACATATTTCTACATGTTTGTTAGTCCTTTTCCTATTGTGTTTACCTTTGAAATTTGAATTATATTTAACTCATCAAAGGGAATTGGCATCTATTTTTGTACATATAGAATGTCTTTCTTCAAGGAATCATCAGTGATGCTGAGTACTTATGACTGGTCATATATAACTTCCATATTCAAGCCCTAAAAATGTCAGTGATGATTTTCATGATCTAGGTACATTTTTTTTTTTTCATTTCTAAAAGCCGGCAATTAGGTAAGAGAGTGAGATTGTAAAGGACTAATTCAAGTAGAGCGCTTCCCATGATAGTTTCTTTTTTGACTCTTCTTAAATGAAGCAAAATGAACACATGAAAAAAGGGGAAAATTAAATATATAAGCAGATATTTCCAGAAATCAACTATACTTCCTGTACCCCAACATGTAGCTATCTTATACTTGCTACCTGCTGTTCTGACTTTGGCCATATAGGTAAATGATTCAATGTGCCCTCAAGCATAATTGAGACTTATATTACAAATCCAATGACTAATCTTTCATATTTTATTACATAAAATTCTATTAATATTTTGGTAAGGATCCAAACTTCCCAGCAAATACCAATACTAGACATAACAGAAATTTAAAAATACTTACACTGTCTCATATATGTCATTTTTAAATGATTTAGAATTAACACCTTTCACTTCATGTTCTCTTTTGTTGTTGTTTGGTTTTAGATGTGAGGGATTTTTTTTTTTCCAAACAAGGCTGTCAGTGATGGGAACCACTGATTAATCCGTGCATTTGTACTGGGTTAATTACATAAGGGTTATCTTGTTAATTTGTGATTGACTTTGTAAGTGCAATCAACCTGTGTTTATTAGCCACAAGACAAATTAATTATGCCAAATCCTATTTTCATCATATTTCCAAATTGTCCATCAAGAATTA
Organism: Lontra canadensis; assembly: GCF_010015895.1. Lineage (NCBI taxonomy): Eukaryota > Metazoa > Chordata > Mammalia > Carnivora > Mustelidae > Lontra > Lontra canadensis. Next base: position 1,754,205 of record NW_022631045.1, on the reverse strand, counting down.
AAGGATTTGTTTGTGTTATTACTTTTGAAACAAATGAGAAGTTTCTTTTCTTCAAATATAATGCTGCCATGTCCACATAGCTGCTTATTATGCTCAGCTGTTGCTTCCAAAAGTGAGAGGAAGAGTTAGAAAAATCTTCAGCTCCTTGAAAATTCCAGTACAAAGAAGACTAATACTTCTTTTTGATCTATTTGTTATATTAAATATAGAATATCTCATGTTCCTCTTTTCTAGGATTTCAGGTTACTGTGCTACCATAGTGATAGGAGAAAACAATTTCTTCAGCATGACTTTCAAGTGATTCCTCTTATTTTCAAACCCAAACCTTTCCTTACTGCTGATAACAACTTGAAGCTTTGCGTTGGAATAAAATAAGCTTTCAGGTCAGATAGATTTGAGTGTATGTTTCTGTACTGTCATTTGCAGAGTAGGTAACTTAAGGCAAACAGTGACCTTTCAATTTTAATTTCCTCTTTTGTAAATATAGAATTATGATACTTATCTTCAAACATTATTGTGAAGATTTCATTAGATGATATCAGATAATATTGAGGACCTTTGGGAATACCACCATCACTAAATATATGCCCATAAATTTAATATCACTCTTATTATTAAGGATTATAATTTTTCATCTTGAATTTACTCTGTCGTTCTCTTCTAAACAAGCATTCAGATATCTAACAGGCACTCAAACAGCACAGCACAACAACCAAACAGGCATCGAGAGACAAAAGCCTTAAATAAGAAGCCCACAAAGTCCACAAATTAAATTCCATTTAAGAAGCATAAAAGCACTCACATATCATTATGTGCACAATGAGGTAACTGATTAGAAGCAAAGAGGAAGTGCTGTTGATAATGAAAAATGACTGTAACTTTTAAAAAAATGATTAGGGAATGGGAAGAACTTAAGAAAGCACAAAGATCTGATATCTTCACTGGAGAGACAGACCAAAGAGAAGATATGTGAGGCTATAAACCACAATATACAGCAAACACACATTTTGGGATAAAAAAGTCACAGGAAGGTTTCAAAGACTTTACTATGTGATTACAACAGAGAGCATATATTAGCAGCTGGTAGCAAGTTGCATAGAAGAAATTACAGAAACCTTTTCAACCAGATGACTTTTACCTTTATGCAATAGAGGGACTTTGTAAATTCTGGGTCTGGTTACATGGCAGAAAGCCAGTAACATTAAATTTTCGTGGTGCAATAATTAAGGCCATGCACCAGCAAGGTAACAGTAGAAATAGACAGTGAGGGATAGGTGTGGAAGTGAGCTAGAGAAAGATAGAAAGACATGGTAGACAAAGTTGATTTAAATTACAAAGAAAAGGATATTTCATCATTATGGACTGGGAGTTTGAAAACAGTAATACACAAAAACTAAGAAAATGGAATCTGTACTAGTTTACAGTAGTAAAATGTTTACTTTGGTTTGGACTGGTAAGATCCTTGGATAAGTTTCGATTTTTTTTTAAGATCTTATTATTTATTTTTCAGAGAGAGAGAGCAAGAGAGTACAAGCACAAACAAGGGGCAAGGCAGACAGAGGGAGAAGTAGGCTTCCCATTGAGCAAGGAGCCTGATGTGGGACTTGATCCCAGGACCCCAGGATCATGACCACAGCCGAAGGCAGACGCTTAGCCAACTGAGCCACTAGGACCTCCTGATAAGTCTCAAATAGAAATGTTCATCAATTAAATCTTGGAAAATCATGGCTGAATTAATTAATGTATGAAGTTCCCTGAGTACTGTATTATATAAGATAGAAAAACACTGGAAAGCAATACTCAAATGTTATTTTTCTTTCACATTTTCCCTTGATTAAATGTCATTTTTAAATTGAGGTGGTTAACCAGATGAACTGTCTAGGTAGCTAATTAACATTTTAAATATGTTTGGTTCAAATTTAGGAATGATTGGAAGTGAATAAGCTATGATTAGGTATTATTATTTCAAGATTCTCACCAAAATCTTGCTTCTTTTTAGGGGAAGGGATGATATATATAAAATATCTGTGACACTCTAAGAGTACTTCTCTAGATGACCTTTTGACATTAAATAATTAGAATTTAATATTGAGCCTGAATAGCTTGTGCATGTGTGGATGAAATGTGTTATGGTGTTTAGATATACAAAATAGATAACTGGATTTACATATCCTAAATTCTCACACAGTTCTCACATGAGGAAGTGAATCCATTTATAGCAATACGTGGTGAAACTGATGCAAGCAAAGCAGAGGAGGTAATTATAAATGTGGCTTTGAGTGGATGAGACACATCTGGGAAGGCTTTATATCTTATAATATTCTAAAAGGGCTCACCATGATTTCAAAAATACATTTCCAGGTGAACAATAAGAGAAACTTTATTTTAGAGTTGGAGAAAATAGTCTAAGCCATTTTAGAGAGGGAGAAAGTAGTTTCTAAAATAGAAACAAAAATTAATATTCTGAAACTAAACTGGATTGTCTAATAAAAAAATCAGTCTGTATATCTGATAGAACTGCATTCTCCTTGAAATAATAACAATCAGAAAATAAATAGGAACTTAAAATATATTAATTGACTTCTCTCTCTTGTAAAATAAGTCCAGAGACATGCAGTCTGGATCCAGTATAAAGTTCCTTGTTTCCTAGGGACACATGTCCTATTCTGGTTTTGTTCCAGCATAGTTAAGCCAGGTTTCCGCTTTATTGTGGAAGAAGGATCCTAATGATCCTTCTGGATTCTAAGCAGGAAAGCAAGATGAAGTGCAGGGAGCAAAGAGATGTACACATGAATTTTTGCCATCTTTCTAAGGAGGGATCTTATTCAAGATTCCCACATGATACATGCTGTTTTTAACATATTAGCAAGACATTTTTACATGGCCATGTCAACCCATTAAGATAGACTGGGAAAAACCTTTTAAAGCTGTTTACACTGTTACCTGAATAAAATAGGAGTTCTTTACTAAGAAAAAAGGAAAGAACTCACTTTGGATAAGGAACTAGCACTGTTCACTATATATTTTCTGGAAACCATGATTAATCTCAGTGACAGATGAAAAGATATATGTGAATATATGCATGTGTCATTAGATGTGATGGGAGGGAATAGGAAAGGATTATGAAGGGGCATAAATGACATTTCCTGTCACTTAGTGATCAATTCATTGTTTTCAGTTAGGGGGCTGATGTGAGGGTAATCTGACACCAGTGTTGGCTTGATCAGTTCACCTTTATAGATATAGAGGGTAGGATAGAAACTGCAATCACTCACAACATGATTCCTTTCAATAGCTACTGGTAGTAGCTAAGGATTGCTGAATAACCTGAGGAAGAGAGTTATTCAGTTTATAGAAGTCATGTCACAAAACTTATTTTTATGCATTAAAAAATTCTGTAGATAATAAAAAGTGAATTACAAGCCAAGATCATAATACTTTTTAATTTTCCCATGTATTTTCCTCTATTAGAGATCTCTATATCATCATATGATCCAAGTCACTGTCTACTGTACCTTCATTTGTATCTAAGGACTCCTTTAGCATTTTTCATAAGGTGGTAGAGAGGTATTGAATTCCTTTTGCTTTTGTTTACCTGGAGTGTCTTAATTTTGCCCTCATTTAATTAACTAATTAATTAATGTATTTAATATTCAAGTTTTATGGTCTTTCTTAAAAAGGAAGGTCTGCATGTTTCATATTCACCATAACAATCTCAAGACAACATTGAAAGTCTCTCAAAGTGACAGCACCATGCACCATACTAATAATATAATATCTCTATAAACTATATATAATCTTGTCAACCCAGTGCAAAAAGAAATGCAGGAATAATCCTGGTTTTCCAAATATGTTGTTCATTCAAGTAAGCTTAAATATATATTCCCCCATTTTCTTTCTTTTCTTTTCTTTTCTTTCTTTCTTTCTTTCTTTCTTTCTTTCTTTCTTTCTTTCTTTCTTTCTTCTTTCTTTCTTTCTTTCTTCTTTCTTTCTTTCTTTTTGTAAGTAAACTGTGGATCATAAATGACAATTCACTAAAATGTATAATATAATTCTTTTGTGTGCTTTGAGCTCTTCCAGGAAAAACAAAGGATGATGACTGAAACTATTAATTCAACTGCACAAATAATAATGTCACATACAATTGCTTACCAATGACAAGACCACATCAACAACTCACAGCACACAAAACAAATTTCTGCAAACCCTGGGGAGGGCTGTCTTCAGGATCTCTGAGGAATATTACTTCTCTTTAGTATATTTGTGTGTTTATGATAGACTATATTTTGCACAAGATGTTTTGCACAAACTGAAAATAAATTGACTAAGAGTTATCGTCCTAGGTCCTTGACATTTTTTGTCCTAGCTTGACAGCTCTAGCAAAGATCACACATTCATCAGTGTTTGGTGGTAACTATAAACCTTTAAAAAATTTTAGTATGGGGATGCCTGAGTGGCTCAGTGGGTTAGGCCTCTGCTTTCCACTCGGGTTGTGGTCTCGGGGTCCTGTGATCAAGCCCTGTGTTGGGCTTTCTGCTCGGCAAGGGGCCCCTCACCCCCCGCCTGCCTCTCTACCTACTTGTGATCTCTCTGTCAGATAAATAAAATTTTTAAAAAATTTAAAAAAAACCTCCCTCCCCTCTTTTAATGTAAATCATACACTTTACACACACTCTCATTTTCAAATAGGATAGAGTTTAATGTGCTCAGTGCTCAGGTAGAAGAAAATGCATGAAAATGTAGTTTTAGGCATTGAAAAAGATTTTCTAAAAGGTTGATTCAACAATATAAAGGAGGGGTTGCAAAGAGTTTTGTTTTGCTGAATATAGAATTCTAAGTTGACAGGGTGTTTTGTTTTGTTTTGCTTTGTTTTGTTTTGTTTCTTTTAACCATTGAAATATATCATCCTCTGCCTTCTGTCTTCCAGTTTTCTGATGAGACACAGGTTGATAAATTTATTGAGGATTCCCATTATGTGATGAATCACTTCTCTCTTCTGGCTTTCAAGGTTCTCTATCTTTGGGTTTTAACAGTTTGATAATAATGTGTCCCAATGTGAATCTTTCTGTTTATCCTATTTGGAGTTCATTGATTTTCTTTGATTTGTAGACTAATGTATTTCATCAGATTTGGGACTTTTTCAGCCATTATTACTTGAAGTAATCTTTGCCTCTTCTTTCTTCTTCAGGGATTCCATAATGCATAACTTTGTTTCAGCAGGGAACTGATTTGAGTTCTAGAAACTCAGCCAAAAGGTTAGAAAAAGCAAGGTGAATTGAAGAGTCCCAGAGTGGGATAAGAAAACAAAAACTTATAGATGACTTGAAATACTCTCCCTAGAACCATTATCCACTCCTTCTTACTTCTCTACTATCTCTGTACAGAAAATTTTGTGAAATCTAGAATGTTACAAATCCCAACACTCACACTCCACCCATAATACCACTTCTGCAGATACCTAAATAAATCAAGTAAATAAAGGAGATTCTACTCTAAATAAATTATGTGAATTGCATAAAGTCATGGAGTAGCTTTTGTGAGACTGGAAGGATTTTGTTCCCTACATTACAGGGTCTCAAAGCATTATATCTAATCCATGTAAAGGAAATTTGGTTGAATAATTACTCCTACCAATACACAAACCTCCAGGAACTCAGGTTGGATTTCTAGATATCAACTAGGGATCCTCAGACAATTGAAAGAGGCTTATTTGGTATGGTCAGCAAGTACTGTGATGGCAAGAAAAAATGTCTTTGAAAAATATGTATCACATAGATAACAAGCAAGCTTTTCAGATTTGCCATAATCCAAGGGTGTTTTTAATTCATAAGAGTTTCACTGGATCAAGAAATCCAGTGATATTAGAAAAGACTTTTTATTTAGAAGCTCAAGGATGAAAGGTACTAATAAACTATGATGGCATATTTGTTCTTATATGGAATTTTATCTTTTCTGCAAATTCTAATTACAGTTCTTTCTATTATCGTATTTTTTAATTTGATACTTTTTAAATTTGTTCATATCATTTTGTGAGTATCTCCTATTTTGTATGACAACTGCTTTACAGGCATTTTTGTGCAATCTGACTGGCTACTTAACTAGGAGAGCTACTCATTTGCCATCCTAGAATTAATTTTTACTGTTCTTTTAGGTGTTTTCTTAACTTTGGATCACTTGTCTTACTTTCCTTGGTTTCTTATCTTCTTTCAACAATGGGGATAAAAATGACTTAAACTCAATTTAATTTATAAGAAAGTGTGCATTAGGGGTATATTTTCTGATCTTATATGTACTTGAAAATTCCTTGAATTTTTTTCCCCTCACACTTTAATGATATTTTGGCGAGGCATAGAAATCCAAGTAAAATTAAGCTTTCTCCCATTGTCTTCTCAAATCTTTGCATGGTATATTTGTTGGTTGCTTTTTTAGCACCTTGATTAGTGTAGAAAATAAACTGAATGATTCACTGTGTATGTCTTCTACAGAGTGAGCCTACAACCAACCTTCATCTGTTTCAGGTTTTAGAAAGAGTGATAAAAGTAAAATGACAGAAAGTCCAAATATCTTAGGATCCAGTGCCTCTCAATGGTTGTGTTAATTTGCCATTCTGAAATAGACAATTCTGAAAATAGACAATTCTGCTTATAGAAACATGTAAAGGAGAGCATCTTTGTGGTTTGCTTACATTGGTTCAGTAGCTACTATGCAAATAACTCACTGAACTTTTACTGACCACCTACCTTACACACTGTTTTGTGATAAATGCTGTCTGTAGAAGCCTAAAGAAATTGTGTCCATCATATATGAACAGTATGAGCCCCAATTTAACAAAATCACCAGCTTAATTAATCTTCAGTATTAAATATTTATCTTCATTTCTTTTCATAAAACTTACTGATGGATGCACCTGACATACTAAGAAATAAGAACGAATTTTCTTCATGACCTCACATGCACTTATGCTCCAACCTATTGAGCTGTATGCTCTTATGAGTGAGCTGCGTTTCTTTCTAAGCCAAAATATGCCAGTTATAATTGTTTCTATAATTTCATTTTAAATTAAATATCTTTAACAAGATGATAATTTTAATTGCAAATATAATTATCATTACTAAGTTGAATACAAACTAAGTTGAATACTTTGCAAAACTTTGTATAATTGTGGAAAGCTAAAATATTGCTATCTTACTGAGTTTTGTAGATAAAAAACTAAAATGATAGATGACCCTTTATGCAAAGTTTATGCAAAAAACAAAACACACAACTCTAACGAAAACACTCTCTGCAACACAAAAGCATATATAGTGAATGTACATTTACATGTTTAACATAAAATAAGATATATAAATTATTGATGTGTCAATATTTGTAATTCCATGCTTTAACTGACTTTTTGACTGATTGAGCAAGGACTACTTCTGACATTGATAATTAAGATGGATTTTATTGTAATTTACCAAATTAACTTAAAATACTTTCCTTCCATACATTGATATCACCCTACAGACACTAAATATTTGAACACCCAGTGCATTCAACATGCTATATTAGGTGTAAGTAGAAGGATGGGCCAAGAACATTAATAATCTAAGATAATATTTGCTTTTGAAAATAGATTTCCATAACCAAAGTTCCCAATTCCTGCCTCTATTTACAATTCACTGGGCTATAAGATAGAAAATGGAGAAGTAGATGAGACATAGGATATTAGAAGTATTTTCAACATTAGGATATCCACTTCACTAAATATAAATCTCTATTTAAGCAGAAAGACACAACTATAAAACACAGTCTCTTAAAACATAATACTAAACATACAGTGAAATAATCCATTTAAAATCAATGTCAATTTCTTATAGAACTACTACATGCAAGGCACTATCATCAACACACAGGTAATTTAAAGACTCTCTTTGTTTTCCAGTGACCTTAAAATGCATTGGAGAAATCAGATATTTACAAGGTACATGAAATTTAAAAATTATAATGTAGAAAGTTCAAACACAAAGCTATAATCAGCAATGTGGACATGGACCAAAAAGCAGGCTGGAACAGTTGTTAACAGCTTTTGTTAAGGACTATTCAGAACACCTCCATTTATACTTGTGGCTCTAATTTTCCATCCAATTTAACATTTCCATATTTTTAATTTTTAATAAAGTATGATTATTTGCATTGAAGTAATCTAAAATGGGCTTGTAAACATTTTAAGAAAAAGGCATAAAGAACTCTTGTGCTGGTAATATAAAGTTTTCTACTCATTTCTTAATATTTTGAGTGGTTTGGGAAACATACATGATTCTATAGACCTTAGTAGTCCTTTTATTTACTGGAGAAGTTCTACAATTAAATGCAAGAAGCTCCAAGTTCCCCACATTGTGGCAAGAGGTTGTCTGGGGAAAACAAAGTAAGTTTGTTTGTTTGTGTGTTTGTTTGCTTGTTTTCTCTGTTTCTCCTAAATAGAGTATAATGAATGAAAGGAACATACATTCTTCACTCATTTTAACACCTATGGAAATTTGCAAATGTAAAGCTATTTATTCAAGTGCTTTTGGCAACATCATTTATTTTGTAATTAATACTTTTAGAGCACTGAGAAAAAAAACAAAAATACATGTTTAATGAAAGATGGTATACTAAACTTCCATTTCTTAAAAAAAGATAAAACTTTCTGGAGTGCCTGGGGGCTCAGTGGGTTAAGCTTATGCCTTCAGCTCAGGTCATGATCTCAGGATGCTGGGATTGAGCCCAACATTGGGCTCTCTGCTCAGCAGGGAGCCTGCTTCCCCCTCTCTTTCTGCCTGCTTCTCTGCCTACTTGTGATCTCTCTATTTCTGTTGAATAAATAAATAAAATCTTTAAAAAAATAAAAAAAATTAACTTACACAACATGTCTATTTCCTTTTCTCATTCATTTTTCTCATTATCACCGATTTCATGAAACCTAGAAGACACAAACTCACTAAGGAAGATTCCGCATCCCCTTCAAGATTAGTAGTATTCTGAGAAGTGCTATGCCCAATGAAGACAAACTAAAAAGAACAAGTGCTTTTACATGTCACTCTTTAGTACATGACTTGTGCCTTAGATCGAATGCCTTGTTCTAAAGTTATTTATTCTTTACTGGTTTCCACATTTTCTTGTGCAAGTATGAAAAGTGAAATAATAGCTATTGAAAGGATGACTCTTTACAAAGTTACAACTAAGCAAATCCTTCAACTGCTACAAGATTCAAAACAGTGAAATCAAATATAAAATAAGTTAATTTCAATAATAGTTCAATTTTTTTCATCCAACTTGTAGAAAGAATCAAAATAAAATTTGGAAATTCATTTTGTAGAAGATGAATCTTATTATCCAGAAAGCTTTTATAAATTCAGTTAAAAATTTAACATTGCTTGTTTTTGTAGTAATTTGGGAAAAATGTTATTACTGAATGAGGAAACATAAATTGCATATATGTATACCAAATTCATAATTTCATCTGAGAAAGGTAGAATATCCTAACAATTGAATAAGAAGCTAAATTTATGAAGAAGCAAATACATTAAGTCTGTGTATGTGTATTTGTGTGTATATCCAATACTTACACATTGACTTAAAGGAACTGAACTACAGAATTGTTGATTAACAATTGTGGTAAGCTAAAAAGCAACAATTCGGCACAATAGTATGCATTCTTCTTTCTGCTATTTATGATCAATTAGATTTAGAAGTGATTTTGCCCCTGAAAAATATTTTCAAATATATTTTTAAAAAATATTTTATGTATTTAATTGAGAGAGTGAGCATGAGCAAGCAGGAGAGAAAGCATGAGCAGGGGGATGGGGCAGAGGCAGAGGGACAAGCAGACCTCTTGCTGAGCAGGAAGCCAGCTGCAGGGCTCTATCCCCGGGCCCTGGGATAATGACCAGAGCCAAAGACAAACACTTAACCAACTGTGCCACCTAGGCACCACTGGAAAATATTTTTAAATTAAACCTGTATACATTATGATGATCTGAACTCTTTTATAAAATTCCTCTGAATTTTAGTTGTGTTAAAAATAAACAGGACATTTTAATGAAAATATGCAACACACTGAATTAAAAAACCCAACTTTCTGGGAAATTGGAAGGGGAGGTGAACAATGGGAGACTATGGACTCTGAAAAACAATCTGAAGGGTTTGAGAGGTAGGGGGGTGGGAGGTTGGGGAAACCAGATGGTGGGTATTAGGGCACGGATTGCATGGAGCACTGGGTGTGGTACAAAAACAATGAATACTGTTATGCTGAAAATAAATTTTAAAAAATGATTTAAAAAATAATAAATTTTTTAAAAAGGCAAAAAAAAAAACCAACTTTCAAAGTGTTTTAGTCAAGGTTTAACTAGAGAAGCAAAACCAATAAGTGTGTGTGTGTGTGTGTGTGTGTGTGTGTGTGTGTAGATTTGCTACTATGAAATCGTTACGCAATTGTGAGAGCTAGTCAGGTGATCTCTGAAGACTATTGTCCAACATCGGCATTTGTAGTTCACACAGAGAAGTCCGTCTTTGTAACTGAGTCCAAATTTACTCTGCTCACTACATGACAGGCTGATAAGTCTAGAGGCAAGATACTGTGGTAAGGAAAACAACTTCATTCAGAAACTCAGCAAACTGAGAAGGTGGCAGACTATTGTTCTAAAGAACTATCCTAACCCAGATGAAATTGGAGCTTTTTTTTTTGTTAGGAAAAGGGAAAAGCAAGAGGGGATTGGAATCAGGGATGAGTGAAATCTGTAGACATTCAATTAACTGTAAGGATCCACGGAAGTTCATGAAAAATTTCTGTCCTTGGCCAGTTGATCATTGTGTGCTGGAATCTGGTCACAATACTCCTATAAATCTTAGACATAGCAATTGTTATTTCTACTTCCTTATATCCCCAGTGGAATGTGGGCTTTGGTTACCGGCAGTTTACATAAATGTTAACATGTCTATGTTATAGTTAAGTAGAAGTTTCTTTTTTTTTTTTTTTTAAAGATTTTATTTATTTATTTGACAGAGAGAGATCACAAGTAGAGAGGCAGGCAGAGAGAGAGGGGGAAGCAGGCTCCCTACTGAGCAGAGAGAACCTGATGCGGGGTTCGATCCCAGGACCCTGAGACCATGACCTGAGCCGAAGGCAGAGGCTTTAACCCACTGAGCCACCCAGGTGCCCTTAAGTAGAAGTTTCTAAGCTGTAGCTCAGAGTTGGAAGGGAAAGAGAAGCAATAGGGAGTCAGACATACTGTCTCTCTCCATTTCATCAGGAAGAGAAGATCGTGAGTCCACACTGGAACCCACACACAAGATCTGGAAACTTAGGAGCACACACTGACAATTATATCCTTATTACCTCTATTGGGTGATAAAGTTATCCTTCAGAAGCTGGTGTGCTTAGTAAAGTGGTTAAACACCAGGTGCAGGAGTCAGTGAAGCTAAAGGAGACTCCATGGGAAGGTGGAACAATCACGTGCCCTGCTACTATTTCATGTTAACAGTAAGAGTCAGCAAGTCAGCAACAGTCTGTGCGAGCTACAAAATGGCTGCTGCTTCACTTCCTCCAAATATCCCAAGAGTCTTCTTTGTAGTCAATTCTAATCCAAGAATAGAAGAAAGTGAATCCTGTAGATTTAGCTCAGCCTAGTCAAGGTGACACATTGTGAAACCTTCACAGGAAGCATTTAGCAAAATGCATCTCTTACAAACACATATTAGAGACAGGAAAACTTTCAAATGGAGGGACTAAACAAAATAAATATTGAGAGCTCAAATGTTGTACATAGTTTAACCTGAAATTCTGAAATTGGACTTTGGAGTATTCCTTATTTTTGTCAAGAATTTTTGACAGAACTACGTTTTCGATTTATATGTTTATATTCTGTACCAGATAAAGTAAAATTCAAGAAACTAAAATGTGCAAAAGGCAAACAATTTGAAAAGATTTGGTGTATTAAAGATTTTTGCAGAAAGGTAATCTGAATAAAGACAAAGAAAATATTGGGTTTAAAAAATTACATCTTGAATATAAAACTTAGAATGGAAAAATATCCTAGTATAAATGACCTTTGCCCTGAACCCTCAATGAAAGCAGATAAAGTAATTTTTTTGCAATTAAATATAGAGAGAAGAAACAATTTAAAGTCAAAATATCTAACCTAAATATGCAACATAATAACTGAAGATAGTTTTTTGAAAAATTATAAATAGGACCATATATTAAAATAATAATTCTTTTATTAAACTATCAATGATATAGCATGAGACATATATGTATCTGAGGAACTATTTAAACATATGACTACTAAATATTTGGACTATGTATTTATAAATAGAGGAACTTTTAAATGTTATTTCAATACTTCCCTATGAGTTTTATGTAAAATATTTTTCATATTTATGTTTAAGATATTGAATGGTCTACATTAAAATAAAAATATTTCAATAAATACATGATTCAAGATTATATAAGGTTTTTTTTTTCTTTACATTCTATTTTTATTTTCAAAATTGTCCCAGTTTGGACTCACTTGATATTGTTGAGGTATGGAGGTATGGTACAGATTCCAGGAAGTACATGGAAAATTAGCCTTCTTTTTAGGTGTATTAGTTTGCTGGGCCTGCTGTAACAAACTAACACAGATTGAGTAACTTAAACAATGGAAATATTTTTTTTTCTCACAGTTCTGGAAGCCAGATTCAAAAATCAAGATGCCAACAGGTTTGGTTCCTCTAAACCCTCTCTCTTGGTTTGCAGATAGCTGCTTACTTGCTGCCTTTGCATGCAGTCATCCCTCTGTGCGTGTGTACCATTGGTGTTTCTTTGTGTGTCCAAATTCACTCTTCTTATAAGAACACCAGCCAGATTGGTGGTCCATTCTAAGAGCCCCATCTCATCACCTCTATAAGGGCCCTATCTCCAAACATAGTTACATTCTGAGGCATGCACTAGGGACTTTAACATAAGAATTTTAAGAGAACACAATTAAGCCCATAACAGCAGAACAGATAGGATTCTAAGGGGAGGAGCAAGATGGCAGAGGAGTAGGAAAACTAAATTTCATCTGGTCCCAGGAATTCAGCTAGATAGTTATCAAGCCATTCTGAACACCTACAAACTCAACAGGAGATTGAAGAAAAGAAAAGCAGCAATTCTATGAACAGAAAAGCAACCACTTTCTGGAAGGTAGGATATGTGGAGAAGTGAATCTGAGGCAGTATACAGGAAGATAGACTGTCGGGGAGGGAGCCTCCATCAGCTATCTACTGGCAAGTGATAGAGCAGTGCAGCACAAAATCAGATCTCTTTGAAGTCTGCTCCATTGAAGGATGTTGCTCCACTGGCTAAGTGGAGAGTGGAACCCTCACTGGGACAGTGTGGTCTCAGTACCCTCGGGGTCACAGAAAGACCAGGGGTGTTTTTGTGTGGCAGAGTTCCCAGGTATCAGAGCAGGATGCTGGATGCAAAAGACAGAGCCAAAGAGTGGGCTCTCAGCTCAGGGTTGCCATAAACCATGATCCACGGCTCAGTTGGGCCACTACTCTTTAAGCAGGGACTCAACATGTGGGAGATTAGGAACACTCCCCTTCCTCCCCTGGGAGGAGTGTCACAGGAGCACGTCACAGGAATCTGGTGAGTTTGGAACCTGGTTTGGATACTCCAAACAGGTTCATGTGCCTGAGATAGAAATTCTGGGTCATGGGCTGGGTGACCACGGAGTATGACCAGAGACCAGGGAGACAGGAGTGATTGTCTGCTTTTTTCTGAGGGCTCACTGAAGGGGCCCAGAGCTCTCAGTTCCTCCAGGGCCAGAGATTGGGAGGCTTCCATTTTCATTCTCATCCTCCAAAGCTGTACAGAAAGCTTTCAGGGAACAAAAGCTACTGAGAGCAAACCTGACCAGATTACTTAGTTGGGCTACTGACAAGGGTGGTGCAATTCCACCTTGGGCAAAGATATTTGAGAATCACTGAAACAGGCCTCTCTCCCAGAAGATCAGCAAGAACATCCACCCAAGACCAAGTTTACCCATCAATGAGAAATGCAAAACTCCAGTGCTAAAGGAACGCAGCACATAGAATACATGGCATTTCCCCCATGATTCTAGTCTTTCAAATTTAATTTTTTTTTTAATTTTCTTTATATTTTTTACTATTTTTTAAAAAATTTTCTTCTTTCCTTTTTCAACCAGCACCATATCTTATCAATTCCTTTTTTAAAATCTTTTTTTAATTATCATTTTTAGTCATATTCTATCCCTTCATTGTATTTAACCTTACTTTATATATATGTGCATATACATATACATATATATATACATATATATATATATATATTCTCTCTTTCTTTCTTTCTTTAAAATTTTGGGATACATTTTCTTCTAACAAACCAAAATATACCCTAAATCTAGTGCATGGCTTTGTTCTAATCTCCTGCCCGATCACATTCTCACCTTTATTTTTTTTTTTCTCTTTTGTTTTTCAACCAGCTTCTTATCTAATCAATTCCTTTTTAAAAATCTTTTAAAATTTTTATTGTTACAATCATATTCCATCCCTTCATCATATTTACCCTTATTTTTGGCATATATGTAAGTTTTTCTTTCTTCAAAATTTTCAAAGGCAGTTTCTTCTAATGGGCCAAAATGCACCCAAAATCTAACATGTGGCTCTGATCTATTTATCAGCCTGATCATATACTTTTCCCCCCCTTTCTTTTACCTCCTGGTTTTGGGTCTCTTACAATTTGTTTAGTGTATATTTTTCTGGGGTCATTGTTACCCTTTTAGTATTTTGTTCTCTCATTCACTATTCTTCTCTGGACAAAATGACAAAATGGAAAAATTCACCTCAAAAAAAAAAAAAAAGAAAGAAAGAAAAAAAGAAAGGAAGGAAGAAAAAAAAAGAAAGAAAAAAAAAAAAGAACAAGAGGCAGTATCAACTGCCAAGGACATAATCAATATGACATTAGTAAGATGTCAGAACTAGAGTTCAAAATGACAATTATAAAGATACTAGCTGGGCTTGAAAAAAGCTAGAAGATACTAGAGAATTCCTTTCTGGAGAAATAAAAGAACTAAAAATCTAACCAAGTCAAAATCAAAAAGGATATTGATGCAGTGCAATCAAGAATGGAGGCTCAAACTGTTAGGATAAATGAGGCAGAAGAGAGAATTAGTGATATAGAAGACCAAATGATGGAGAATAGAGAAGTTGAGAAAAAGAGAGATAAACAACTATTGGATCACAAGGGGAGAATTTGAGAGATAAGTGATACCATAAGATGAAACATTATTAGAATAATTGGGATCCCAGAAGAAGAAGAAAGAGAGAGGTGCAGATGGTATATTGGAGCAAATAATAGAAGAGAACTTCCCTAATTTGAGGAAGGAAACAGGCATCAAAATCCAGGAGACACAGAGAACCCCCCTCAAAATCAATAAAAGTAGGTCATCACCCTGTCATCTATAATAAAACTTATAAGTCTCAGGGTCAAAGAGAAGGTCCTGAAAGCATCTTGGGACAAGAGGTCTGTAACCTACAATGGTAGAAAATTAAATGGCAGCAGACTGGTCCATGGAGACCTGGCAGACCAGAAAGGACTGACATGATATATTCAGAACACTAAACAAGAAAAATATGTAGCCAAGAATAGTATATCCAGCTAGGTTGTCATCAAAAATAGGAGAGATAAAAAGCTTCCAGGACAAACAAAAACTAAAAGTATTTGCTAACACCAAACCACCCCTACAGGAAATATTGAAAGGGGTCCTCTAAGCAAAGAAAGAGCCTAAAAGTAACATAGACTGGAAAGGAACAGAGACAGTATATAGTAACAGTCACCTTACAGGCAATACAATGACACTAAATTCATATCTTTCAATAGTTACCCTGAATGTAAATGGGCTACATGCCCCAATAAAAATATACAGGTGTCAGATTGGATTAAAAAAAAAAAAAGACCCCCAAGAGACTCACTTTAAACCCAAAGACACCTCCATATTTAAAGTGAGGGGGTAGAAAACAATTTACCATGCTAATGGACATCAAACAAAAGTTGGGGTGTCAATCCTTATATCAGACAAATCAGATTTTAAACCAAAGTCTATAATAAGAAATGAGGAAGGATGCTTTATCATACTTAAAGTGTCTATCCAACAAGAAGATCTAACAATTTTAAATATCTATGCCCCTAACATAGGAGCAGCTATTTACATAAGCCCATTAATACCAAAATCAAAGAAACACGCCAACAATAATATAACAATAGTAGGGCACTTTAACAGCCTCCTCATTGAAATGGACAGATCATCTAAGCAAAAGATCAATGAGGAAATAAAGGCTTTAAATGGAACACTGGACAAGATGGACTTTGGATATATTCAGAACATTCCATCCCAAAGCAATAGAATACACATTCTTCTGTAGTGCACATGCAACATTCTCCAGAATAGATCACATCCTGGGTCACAAATTAGGTCCAAAAGATTGGGATTATTGCCTGTATATCTTCAGACCACAATGTTTTGAAACTAGAACTCAATTACAAGAGAAAAGTTGAAAAGATCTCAAATACATGAAGGTTAAAGAGCATCCTACTAAAGAATGAATGGGTCAACCAGGAAATTAAAGAAAAATTTAAAAAAATTCACAGAAACAAATGAAAATGAAAACACAACTGTTCAAAATCTTTAGGATGCAGCAAAGGCAGTCCTAAGAAGAAAGTATATAGCAATACAAGCCTTTCTCAAGAAACTAGAAAGGTTTCATATACACAACCTAACCCTACACCTAAAGAGTTGAAGAAAGAACAGCAAATAAAGCCTAAACCTAGCAGGAGACGATAATAAAGATCAGAGCAGAAATCAATGAAATAGAAACCAAAAGAACAGTAGAACAGATCAACAAATCTAGGAGCTGGAAGAATTAATAAGATTGATAAACTCCTGGCCAGACTTATCAAAAAGAGAGAGAGATAGAGATGAGAGAGAGAGAGAGAGATAGAGAGAAAGAGAGAGAGAAATGACCAAAATTAATAAAATCATGAATGAAAGAGGAGAGATCACAACCAGCATCAAAGACATATAAACAATTACAGGAACATATTATAAGCAATTATATGCCAGCAAATTAGATAAACTGGAAGAAATGGATGCATTCCTAGAGACATATAAACTATCAAAACTGAACCAGGAAGAAATAGAAAACCTGAACAGATCCATCACCAGTAAGGAAATTAAAGCAGTAATAAAAAATCTCCCAACAAGAGCCTACAGCCAGAGGGTAATTCTACCAAATATTTAAAGAAGAATTAGAAGTTTCTCTTGAAGCTGTTCCAAAAAATAGAAATGGAAGAAAAACTTCCAAACTCATTTTATGAGGCCAGCATTACCTTGATCCCCAAACTGGACAAAGACCCCATCAAAAAGGAAAATTATAGACCCATATCCCTGATGAACATGGATGCAAAAATTTTTACCAAAATACTAATCAATAGGATCCAACAGTACATCAAAAGGATTATTCACCATGACCAAGTGGGACTATTCCTGGGCTGCAAGTTTGGCTCAACATCCACAAATCAATCAATGTGATACAATACATTAATAATAGAAAGAATAAGAACCACATGATCCTCTCAATAGATACCAGAAAAAGCATTTGACAAAGTACAGAACCCTTTCTTTATCAAAATTCTTCACAATGTAGGGATAGAAGGTATATACCTCAATATCATAAAAGCCATCTATGAAAAACCCACAGCAAATACAATTCCCAATGGGGAAAAATTGAAAGCTCTTCCTCTAAGATCAGGAACTAGGCAGGGATGTCCGCTATCACCACTGCATAGTTCTAGAAGTCCTAGCTTTAACAATAAGACAAGAAAAAGAAATAAAAGGCATCTGAATTAGCAAAGATGAAGTCAAACTTTCACTCTTTGCAGATGATATGATACTTTATGTGGAAAACCCAAAATACTCAACCCCGAAACTGCTAGAACTCATACAGGAATTTGGTAATGTGTTAAGATATAAAATCAACACATAGAAATCAACTGCATTTTTTACACACCAACAACACAGAAGGAAGAGAAATTAAGGAGTCAATCCCATTTACAATTGCACCTAAAATCATACAATACCTAGGAATAAATCTAAACAAAGAGGCAAAGAATCTGTACTCAGAAAACTATGGAATACTCATGAAAGAAATTGAAGAAGACACAAAGAAATGGAAAATGTTCCGTGTTCATTGGTTGGAAGAACAAATATTGTGAAAATATCCATGCTAACTAGAGCAATCTACACATTTAATGCAATCCCTATCAAAGTATGATCAACTTTTTTCAAAGAAATGGAACAAATAATCCTAAAATTTATATGGAACTAGAAAAGGCCCCAAATAGAGGAATGTTGAAAAATAAAACCAAAGTTGGCAGCATCACTATTCCAGGCTTCAAGCTCTATTACAAAGCTCTACCATCAATACAGTATGGCACTGGCACAAAAACAGACACATAGATTAATGAAACAGAATAGAGAGCCCAGAAATGGACCCTCAACCCTATGGTGAACTAATCTTTGACAAAGCAGGAAAGAATGTCCAGTGGAATGAGACAGTCTCCTCAACAAATGGTGTTGGGAAAATTGGACAACCACATGCAGAAAAATGGAAACTGGACCATCTCCTTACACCACACACAAAAATAGACTAAAAAATGGATGAAAGACCTCAACATGACACAGGAATCCATCAAAATCTTTGAGGAGAACACAGGAAGTAACCTCTTTGACCTCAGCTGCAGCAACTTCTTCCTAAACATATTGTCAAAGACAAGGGAAGCAAGGGAAAAAATGAACTATTGGGACTTCATTGAAATAAAAACCTTTCACATGACAAAGAAAACAGTCAATAGAACCAAAAGACAACTAACAGAATGAGAGAAAATATTTGCAAATGACATATCAGATGAAGGATTAGTATCCAAAATCTATAAAGAAGTTATCAAACTCAACACCCAAAGAACAAATAATCCAATCAATAAATGGGCAGAAGACAAGAAGAAGAAGAAGAAGAAGAAAAGAAAAGTGCAGAAAACATGAAGAGACATTTTTGCAAAAACATCCAAATGGCTAACAGACACATGAAAAAGTGTTCAATATCACTCAGCATCAGGGAAATACAAATCAAAACCTCAATGAGATACCACCTCACACCAGTCAGAATGGCTAAAATTAACAAGTCAGGGAATGACAGATGTTGGCATGGATGCGGAGAAAGGGGAACCCTCCTACACTGTTGGTGGGAATGCAAGCTGGTGAAGCCACTCTGGAAAACAGTATGGAGGTTCCTCAAAAAGTTGAAAATAGAGCTACCCTATGACCCAACAATTGCTCTGCTGGGTATTTACCCCAAGGATATAAATGTAGTCATCTGAAGGGGCATGTGCATCTGAATGTTTATAGCAGCAATGTCTACAATAGGCAAATTATGGAAAGAGCCTAGATGTTCATCAACAGATGAATGGATAAAGAAATACATGTACACACACACACACACACACATACACACACACAGGAATAATATGCAGACATCAAAAATGAAATCTTGCCATTTGCAACACTGTGGATAGAACTAGAGGGTATTATGTTAAACAAAATAAGTCAATCAGAGAAAGACAATTGTCATATGATCTCACTAATTTGAGGAATTTGAGAAACAAGACAGAGGATCACAGGGAAGGGAGGGAAAAATGAATCAAGAAGAAACCACAGAGGGAGACAAATGATAAGAAATTCTTAATCTCAGGAAACAAACTGAGTGTTGCTGGAGTGAGGAGATTGGGGGGATGGTGTGGCTGGGTGATGGACATTAGGGAGGATATATGCTATGGTGAGTGCTGTGAATTGTGTAAGACTGATGAATCACAGACCTGTGCCCCTGAAACAAATAATACATTATATGTTAATTTTTTAAAAAGTTATTTCTATCAAAATAAAAACAGAATAGGTAGGTTTTTTACTACTCTATAGTTTGTGAAGAGACTGCAGTGGAAGGATTTGAACTGAGGGAGCAGAAGTCTAGTGAGAACAATGTTCAGATTGGGAACACTAAGTTGTCCATTACAATCTTTCTAGGAAAAAGATCACTGCAATCATGGGAAGCTTATGTTAGAGTTGGATTATAGAAGGCTCTGAATGTATTGCTGAAGAACTTTGAATATTTATGTATGCAAATTAGAGCCACTTATGCTTTCTGCATAGGAGAGAAGAATGTTGAAATTTATGGTTTGAGAATGAGCTTTGACCTTTATAGAACGGTAAAATTGGAAGCAGGTAGAGAAATTTGTGGTAAAAGTTAGGGAAGTATTGACATAAATTAGACAAGAGATATTAAAGATAATAAAGATATTAAAGGCCTCAAGTAGAAAAATAGTATAACAAAAATATTATAACAAAGAGAAAGAAGAAAAATGAGATACATCTTGAAAAACTGAAATAACCTGTTGAATGTAGATATACAAAGAAAAACATAAGTTTGAGATTTAAAAATTTTAAAAACTTGATAAATTGGAGCACATGATGACTTTAATGAATAAGGAATTTAAAAACAGGAAACACACTTCATTCAATTTTTGGAATAATTAATTTGAGATTTGATCAGACACCTGAAGAAATGGCAGAGTTGTATGCATAAATTCATTACTAAAAACAAAACTAATGGAAACAAACAGGAAAAATATGTTAATGAATGCATGCAAACAGTGTGTGGTATCCTGTGAAGGTGTCCTATGATAGAAAAGTAGAAGGTAATAAATGGAGAGCTTCAATTTTCAATCTATTTTATATTGTTAAATTTTCAAAACACATGCATTAAATAATTACATATTTTGTATAATGGTATTCTACATTAGAGTTTATTAAGACACACAGAAAAAAAAAACTGATAAAAAGAAAAAAAAGTTTGGAAATATCTAGTATGGAGCAAAAAGAAAGTGTATTTGTGAACAGAACCTTTAGAAATGTTCCACCTGAATTTGACTAAAAGAAGTTTGATCCGTCATGGAAATGGCCATAATATGGTCAGGTGATGCAAGGTCATGAACATCCAGAGTCATAACATTCAGGTTGAAAAGAATTTCAAGGAGACAATGTGTGACCAAAATGGAGTATAAGGAAAACAAGTTACGCTACTGTTCTGATTACTTTAATTTTCATATACTTAAATGAGTCAATCTTAATATTTCATTAGAGGGGATCTTTTTCACTTTATACAACTTTGAAAGAGATGAGATACCTAATGCCCTTTCTATTTGAAATATATTATATCAATGATACATAAGTCTTCTTACTTATATAAATTTAATTGATCCAAGACACTTTACACTCAGTTCACTTGCAAGGATTCTACATGTGTATGATGAAATTATTGATTCCCTTGAACTACTGACTAATCCTTATAGTCATCAACAAGTATCAGTGTCTCTTACCCTTATACATTCTCATCATAGATAACATAGCATACCATGACAATATTGACTAACGGTGCTTTCCACATATTTTCAACTACAAATACTTTTTCTCAAATATTAAACTAGAGAATTTACTTATTTTGTGAAAATATTAAAAATATAGAAGATTATTTATAATCCATCAATTTCCAGCTACTTTCATAATCTCCTGAGCAAGAACCCTGGCTTTGCCTCCCTTTTATGCTCATGAGGGTAGGATAAGAATGATGGACTGTCCAGGGCTTTTGTCTTACTGATACTACTCTCAGTGCCCCACTCTATATGCATATTGTACTTCAGTATGCATAGAAACACTGGGAGGATAATAATCAGCAAAAGAAAAAAAAATAACAGCAGGAAAGTCTCTCTTAATGTGCTATTTTACTGCCACTTGGATATAAATTTGCCCACACAGAGTTTAGCTTCAAATTTTAATGTTCTCTCTTCACATTCAAAGTCAGCAGCAATGAATTTTTCTTTTCAGTCCTGAGGCTTGCAGTGAAGGTTAAAGAACTATCATTAATAGGAAATAGAGTTGAATGTTTATTAATGCTGGTATTTGAAATAGCCACTGATAAAACAGTACGCAGCAGGTCTCAAGCAAACTCCACTAACTCAGAGTTCCCATTTACACTCTTACCTGGATTATGGGAATATCAGAAAAAAGGTATTTAGAACCTTTTGGCAAGTCAGCAGGTAGAAAAACAAATATTTAAAAACTGTCAGCTTTACCAATCCCTTTCTAGGCATACATTATGAAAATAATTCTATTTTAGTGCACTTGTGGTGGAAAATTTCAAAAATCTTCAGCAAAAATAAGCCCTCATAATTCCTGTGGAGTTCTGCTCACTCTTCTGGAAGAACATGGAGTGCTGTAGAGACTGGACATGTTCTGCCTATCCCTGTGGTGTGTCATTCATGATGTGACAATGGTTGCTGGTTTATTGAGCACCTGTGGGAGACAAAACACTAGAGGCTCTTAAAAGCTTTCAATTAAAATATATTTGACAAATAAGAAGCAAATGCAATAGAATTCTACTGATTATACTAATGACACAGTTTAGGAGGAGTTCTAATCTCTTCTAAGAGGTCATTCACTGGGAAAGCTATGAGGTAGTTAAAATTATCCATCAATCTACACTTTATAATGGATGTATTTTATCATTCAACATATGTACAAAGAACTGATATGTTGGTGAGTGAGGGTAATGGTAATGATAATGGCTACTTGATTTTTGTTCTGCCTGCCATTCACCTATCTTAATTACCAAGGATGCAATAAGTGATCGGCATTGTTAAAGCTTCTTGTGAAGAAAATGGTCCTTCTTACTGAGAAAACACTTTTTACCTGCAGTTTCACCCAGAATGTAAACTGATTGCTTTTGTTCTTTACTGGTTTGTTGGTTTGTTTGTTTGTTTGTTTTGTTCTTTCTTTAGATTTGTATGCATATAAGTATAGAGACATATACTTTGTATGCATATACTACTATATGTATACTAGGTATACTATGGCCTATATTTCCACCAGAGCATAAAATGCTAGACCTTAGATCTTCCAAATTCTCTAGTCTTTTTACTGGACAGTTTTTGGGCAAGTGGCTCACATCTGTGTTTTCTGGAACTTTCTTCTGGCCATAATTTCAGTATCTTTTTACTAACCACCAGGAAATACTTAGGGAATTACAGGAAAAAATGAATAAAAAATGAAGTTCCTTATGCCTTTAAACCTTGGGTATACATTATTGTCATTCGTGCTTTACTGTTAGTATCTCAAACCTTTAGCTAAAGACTGTGACCCCAGATATGCAAAATGGAGACTTTGGGCAGAAAATGAAGTAAATTATGATAATTTATATTGACATCTTACAAAAATATTTCAATCACACTATTTCATACAGAGTTTAATCTTATCAGTTTTATTTCTGCTCACTGCCCAAACCTAATTAGTGATAAATTACTATTAATAATACATGTGGCATACATACCTGCATTAGGATATGTAAACATTTGATTTTCCATTATTTATGAAGTAGCCAGGAATCACTAGGTAAAGTGAAATTTTACTGTAATTTGAGAATGTATATATCCTCCTGTGTCTTTATCCTTAAAATTAAAAAAGTGCCATTTATGTAATTATTGACAGAAAATTAACTCATACTTCAATATGGGCTGAGAAAAATATTCAGCTACAAACATTGGTTATTTCTTATGGAAATGGAATAATGACTTAGAAGGCAACCAAGAAACTAGAGTGTGTATCAAACAGTTGTGGTACTGGGGTGGCTCAGTTGGTTAAGGGTCTGACTCTTGATTTCCATTCAGGTCCTATTCTCAAAGTCATGAGATTGAGCCCCGCATCCAGCTCTGCACTGAGCCAAGAGTCTGCTTGGGATTCTCTCTCTCATTCTTCCTCTGAACTCTGCCCTGTTCCTGCTCTCTCTCTCAAATAAATAGATTTTAAAAACAACAACAAGAAAACAGCTGTGGAAAATCATTCCCAGGAAGCAGCATTGAATTCAAAACAAGTGGTCAGCAAGTGTCAGGTACTGTGAATTTCATAACTTGTATGAACCAGTGATATCTTCATGCCTTCAGTTCTGTCCCTCATTTAACTGGGGCATCTGTGGCAATTATGTCATGTCTGTATAACTACTGTATATTGGATGTGGGGGACGTATTCATTTTTCTTTTAATTTCATGGGTCTTTAGAACACATGAAACTATACTTGAAGAGCTGTACTCTAGGAACTGCAACAAAGGACATTCATATGCAACTGAACCTTATTTGCCTGATAAGATATTGGACCTTCATCTGACATAATGGGATAAAACATTAGGATTTGTAGGAGGGACTGAATCAGAATTATTTATATATATATATATATATATATATATATATATAAATTTCTTATTTTTTTTTGAGTCCAAAAGTAAAACTATTATGTATCCCATCTTGGATAAACTTATAGTATGATGTTGACAGGACTGTTTGAAGAAGTAAGGGATTTTTGTTCCTTCCCACTGATGCTGGACAGATCTATGTCACAGCTTAAGGAGCAGAATGTGGTGGAAGTAATGGTATTTGAGTTCTAAAGCTTGAACAAAGAAGGAATTCCTCAGTCTCCACCCTGCTTTCTCTCTCACCTGGGGAACTTGTCATGGAAACTAGCCAACATGTTGTAAGGAAGCCCAGGTTATGTGGAGAGACACATGAAACTACTCCTGGCCAAATGTTCAGATAGTCTTCAGCCTGCAGCCAAAACCAACCACCAGATGGTTGAGTGAATGAACTTTCACTTCCTACTAACCACCATATTTTGAGTCTTCCAACTGAGCCTTGTGCATTGGAAACATCTATATTCTTGTGAGCTTGAAATTTTAATAGGATGAGTGATAAATGATTAACATTTTTGTTTTAGGTCAATAATTTTCAAGGTGATTTGTTTCACAGTAATACATGACTAATTCAGTGTAGCACACTGGATCACCAAAAATGTGTATTGTATAAATTGAGGTACAGAATGTCCATATTAAGTGATGTCCTGTTATGCATTTTTAGATATTGTTAAATCAGAATATCTAGATTATATTTCAAAATAATTAAGATTATTTTATAAGGAGTAGTTAGTGTTCTAACAAAATATAAGCTGATATATGTGAGGATTTGTTTGTTATACAAAAAGTTTTCAAATTTGCTACAATGATACTGCTTTAGGTGTTTGTTTGTTTGTTTGTTTATTTGTTTTAGAATTCATTTATTTGTTTGAGGGATAGAGAGAGAGAGAGAGAGAGCACAAGCGAGGGAGAAGGCAGAGGAAAAAGGAAAGACAGACTCCCTGCTGAACTGGGAGCTTACATGGGGTTCAATCCAGGAACCCTGGGATCATGAACTGAGCTGAAGGCAGATGGTTAACTGATTGAGCCATCCAGGACCCCCACAACTACAAAGCTTTTAAAATAAAATGATTTAGTCATTTTCCACCCAAAAATATTGACAACTATTTTACATTACTGCATTGGTGTCTCAAAACATTAAGAAAAAGAACATGCAATAATTTGTACAAAAATTGCTTTTAGATAAGGAATATGCCATATTTGTATGCACATGCATCTATTTTCTCATGAACCAACTATTGGCGACTATTTCCTAGTACCAACTGGTGGCATGAAGCAACATAGAATAATTAAAAACAAAATGTTTTGTTTTTAACGACTACTTCTAGTAACTTTTGGAAGTTTTACTGGATAAAATAATAGAGATCTCTTACATATTTTATATGTAAATTTATGAAATCCATTGATTCACTTGCTCATTTATTTTACTTGATTAGCTGGGTACTGTGTATCATAACATAACCATCAATTAACTCAGTAATTATGTTCTTTAATTATGTAGAACCAAATGAAACATTGTCAAAGAACTGTATGAAAGAGTGTTATCCAAACATCTATGTGTATGTGTGTGTGTGTGTGTGTGTGTGTGTGTATATATATATATATATATACATA